>NC_088401.1:85433277-85740777 GCF_034236695.1 Oncorhynchus nerka | reverse complement strand
CCCTTAACCACTACTCTAACCACTAGGCTACCCTGCCGCCCCCTCCACTCTAACCACTAGGCTACCTGCCACCTCTACACTCTAACCACTAGGCTACCCTGCCCCAACACTCTAACCACTAGGCTACCCTGCCGCCCTCCACTCTAACCACTAGGCTACCTACTCAAAACTCTAACCACTAGGCTACCCTGCTGGTTAACCACTGGCCCCTCCACTCTAACCACTAGGCTACCCTGCCGCCCCTCCACTCTAACCACTAGGCTACCCTGCCCACCCCTCCACTCTAACCACTAGGCTACCCTGCCGCCCCTCCACTCTAACCACTAGGCTACCCTGCAGCCCCTCCACTCTAACCACTAGGCTACCCTGCCGCCCCTCCACTCTAACCACTAGGCTACCCTGCCGCCCCTCCACTCTAACCACTAGGCTACCCTGCCGCCCCTCCACTCTAACCACTAGGCTACCCTGCCCCCCTCCACTCTAACCACTAGGCTACCCTGCCGCCCCTCCACTCTAACCACTAGGCTACCCTGCCGCCCCTCCACCTAACCACTAGGCTACCCTGCCGCCCCTCCACTCTAACCACTAGGCTACCCTGCCGCCCCTCCACTCTAACCACTAGGCTACCCTGCCTCCCCTCCACTCTAACCACTAGGCTACCTGCTGCCCCCTCCACTCTAACCACTAGGCTACCCCAACCCTCCACTCTAACCACTAGGCTACCCTGCCGCCCCTCCACTCTAACCACTAGGCTACCTGCTGGTTGCTGGCCCTCCACTCTAACCACTAGGCTACCCTGCCCAACACTCTAACCACTAGGCTACCCCCCTCCACTCTAACCACTAGGCTACCCTGCCACCCCTCCACTCTAACCACTAGGCTACCCTGCCGCCCCTCCACTCTAACCACTAGGCTACCCTGCCGCCCCTCCACTCTAACCACTAGGCTACCCTGCCGCCCTCCACTCTAACCACTAGGCTACCCTGCCGCCCCTCCACTCTAACCAGGCTACCCTGGCTAACCACTGCCGCCCCTCCACTCTAACCACTAGGCTACCCTGCCGCCCCTCCACTCTAACCACTAGGCTACCCTGCCGCCCCTCCACTCTAACCACTAGGCTACCCTGCCGCCCCTCCACTCTAACCACTACCCTGGCTACCCTGCCGCCCCTCCACTCTAACCACTAGGCTACCCTGCCGCCCCTCCACTCTAACCACTAGGCTACCCTGCCGCCCCTACACTCTAACCACTAGGCTACCCTGCCACTCTAACCACTAGGCTACCCTGCCGCCTCTCCACTCTAACCACTAGGCTACCCTGCCGCCTCTACACTCTAACCACTAGGCTACCCTGCCGCCTCTCCACTCTAACCACTAGGCTACCCTGCCACCCCTCCACTCTAACCCAGGCTAGGCTAACCACTGCCGCCCCTCCACTCTAACCCACTAGGCTAACCCTGCCCCTCCACTCTAACCACTAGGCTACCCTGCCGCCCCTCCACTCTAACCACTAGGCTACCCTGCCGCCCTCCACTCTAACCACTAGGCTACCCTGCCACCCCTCCACTCTAACCACTAGGCTACCCTGCCGCCCCTCCACTCTAACCACTAGGCTACCCTGCCGCTCCACTCTAACCCTAGGCTACACTCTAACCACTAGGGCTAACCACTAGGCTACCCTGCCGCCCTCCACTCTAACCACTAGGCTACCCTGCCGCCCCTCCACTCTAACCACTAGGCTACCCTGCCGCCCCTCCACTCTAACCACTAGGCTACCCTGCCGCCCCTCCACTCTAACCACTAGGCTACCCTGCCCTCCACTCTAACCACTAGGCCCCTCCACTCTAACCACTAGGCTACCCTGCCGCCCCTCCACTCTAACCACTAGGCTACCCTGCCGCCCTCCACTCTAACCACTAGGCTACCCTGCCGCCCCTCCACTCTAACCACTAGGCTACCCTGCCGCCCCTCCACTCTAACCACTAGGCTACCCTGCCGCCCTCCACTCTAACCCCTCCACTCTAACCACTAGGCTACCCTGCCGCCCTCCACTCTAACCACTAGGCTACCCTGCCGCCCTCCACTCTAACCACTAGGCTACCCTGCCGCCCCTCCACTCTAACCACTAGGCTACCCTGCCGCCCCTCCACTCTAACCACTAGGCTACCCTGCCGCCCCTACACTCTAACCACTAGGCTACCCTGCCGCCCCTCCACTCTAACCACTAGGCTACCCTGCCGCCCCTCCACTCTAACCACTAGGCTACCCTGCCGCCTCCACTCTAACCCTAGGCTCCACTCTAACCCACTAGGCTACCCTGCCGCCCCTCCACTCTAACCACTAGGCTACCCTGCCGCCCCTACACTCTAACCACTAGGCTACCCTGCCGCCCCTCCACTCTAACCACTAGGCTACCCTGCCGCCCCTCCACTCTAACCACTAGGCTACCCTGCCGCCCCTCCACTCTAACCACTAGGCTACCCTGCCGCCCCTCCACTCTAACCACTAGGCTACCCTGCCGCCCCTACACTCTAACCACTAGGCTACCCTGCCGCCTCTACACTCTAACCACTAGGCTACCCTGCCGCCTCTACACTCTAACCACCACTAGGCTAACCCTAGGCTACCCCTGCCTCTACACTCTAACCACTAGGCTACCTGCCACCTCTAACCACCACACTCCTGCCGCCCTCTAACCACTAGGCTACCCTGCCGCCCCTCCACTCTAACCACTAGGCTACCCTGCCGCCCCTCCACTCTAACCACTAGGCTACCCTGCCGCCCCTCCACTCTAACCACTAGGCTACCCTGCCGCCCCTCCACTCTAACCACTAGGCTACCCTGCCGCCCCCAATTCTGTTGACTTCATTGCCTCTTTTTTAGCTTCCTTCTTGTAATCATCACCATATTGGAAAAATTGTATTTCTTATGGTGTGGCTGACTCCTCTGGGATCAAGAAAAAGCGTTTAATAATTTGGTACTGCAGACAAATCTTCAAGCGCCACATAATTTAGGGGGCTGAGAGCAACAGGGGGGGGATTTGTTAAATCTTATCAACTCTATTGGTATCAAATTTTGACTGACAGATAACAAGAACAAATACCTGATGTATTGGACAAGTAGGGAATATGGATAAACCGGGGGTTATACAATACTGGGGAAACGGGATATATTGGGGGTTATACAATATTGGGGAAAAGGGATACACCGGGGGTTATACAATATTGGGGAAAAGGGATACACCGGGGGTTATACAATATTGGGGAAAAGGGATACACCGGGGGTTATACAATACTGGGGAAAAGGGATACACCGGGGGTTATACAATACTGGAGAAAAGGGATACACCGGGGGTTATACAATAGTGGGGAAACGGGATACACCGGGGGTTAAACAATACTGTAGAAAGGGGATACACCGGGGGTTATACAATACTGGGGAAAAGGGATATACCGGGGGTTATACAATACTGGAGAAAAGGGATACGCCGGGGTTATACAATACTGGGGAAAAGGGATACGGGGTTATACAGTACTGGGAAAAGGGATACACCGGGGTTATACAGTACTGGAGAAAAGGGATACACCGGGGTTATACAATACTGGGGAAAAGGGATACACCGGGGTTATACAATACTGGAGAAAAGGGATACACGGGGGTTATACAGTACTGGAGAAAAGGGATACACCGGGGTTATACAATACTGGGAAAAGGGATACACCGGGGTTATACAATACTGGAGAAAGGGATACCCGGGGTTATACAATACTGGGGAAAAGGGATACACCGGGGGTTATACAATACTGGGGAAACGGGATACACCGGGGGTTATACAGTATTGGAGAAAAGGGATACACCGGGGGTTATACAGTACTGGAGAAAAGGGATATACCGGGGGTTATACAATACTGTAGAAAGGGGATACACCGGGGTTATACAGTACTGGAGAAAAGGGATACACCGGGGGATATACAATACTGGAGAAAATGGATATACCGGGGGTTATACAGTACTGGAGAAAAGGGATACACCGGGGGTTATACAATACTGGGGAAAAGGGATACACCGGGGGTTAAACAATACTGTAGAAAGGGGATACACCGGGGGTTATACAATACTGGGGAAAAGGGATATACCGGGGGTTATACAATACTGGAGAAAAGGGATACGCCCGGGGTTATACAATACTGGGGAAAAGGGATACACCGGGGGTTATACAGTACTGGAGAAAAGGGATACACCAGGGGTTATACAGTACTGGAGAAAAGGGATACACCGGGGGTTATACAATACTGGGGAAAAGGGATACACCGGGGGTTATACAGTACTGGAGAAAAGGGATACACCGGGGGTTATACAGTACTGGAGAAAAAGGATACACCGGGGGTTATACAATACTGGAGAAAAGGGATACACCAGGGGTTATACAGTACTGGAGAAAAGGGATACACCGGGGTTATACAATACTGGGGAAAAGGGATACACCGGGGGTTATACAATACTGGGGAAACGGGATACCCCGGGGGTTATACAATACTGGGGAAAAGGGATACACCGGGGGTTATACAATACTGGGGAAACGGGATACACCGGGGGTTATACAGTATTGGAGAAAAGGGATACACCGGGGGTTATACAGTACTGGAGAAAAGGGATATACCGGGGGTTATACAATACTGTAGAAAGGGGATACACCGGGGGTTATACAGTACTGGAGAAAAGGGATACACCGGGGGATATACAATACTGGAGAAAATGGATATACCGGGGGTTATACAGTACTGGAGAAAAGGGATACACCGGGGGTTATACAATACTGGAGAAAAGGGATACACCGGAGGTTATACAATACTGGAGAAAAGGGATACACCGGGGGTTATACAGTACTGGGGAAAAGGGATACCCCAGGGGTTATACAATACTGGAGAAAAGGGATGCCCCGGGGGTTATACAGTACTGGGGAAAAGGGATACCCCGGGGGTTATACAATACTGGAGAAAAGGGATACACCGGGGGTTATACAATACTGGGGAAAAGGGATACCCCGGGGGTTATACAATACTGGAGAAAAGGGATACCTTGGGGGTTATACAGTTATACAGGGATACGTCTGTATTACTCAGACGCTACGTCGTCAACATATGAAGACACTGTTATTTTATTGTTGCTCCTTAATTATTTGTTATATTTCTGTTTTATAAATGTTTTCTTAAAAACAGCTTTTGTTGGTTAAGGGCTTTACAAGTTAGCATTTCACTGTAAGGTCCACACCTGTTGTATTCGGCGCATGTGACAAATACATTTTGATTTGATTCGATTGTTTAGATTTGATCTAAGATATCAAGCATTTAGAGGTTTGATTCACATTTTTAGTGTTTCCATATTGTTGTCAAGGAGAAACTTCAAAAATATTCGCTGTGTTTTATGTCTTGTGAAGTTCCTAATCGGCAAAGATGGACGCTTCAGAAAATGGCGAACTGGCTGTAGATTAATGGAGATGGTGTCCATCCAGGCCTGTCTCCTTTCGTTCACTTTCACTCTGCTGCACCAATTTCATATTGATGAGCTCTGCACCAAGTCAAATTGCATGTCTTATTTAAACATTTTAACTAGTAAAGAGAGCACTATATACTCTTTAATTCAAACCCTGCTCATATGGAAATACAAGTCCTATTGCAATGAAAAGGAAAATCAGAAAGAGGATTGTTGTCTTTGTGACTGACTGTGTACTCACATCTCAAGTTCTGGAAACTGTCTGGAAGTCGTCATACCAGACTATATAATGAATGAGAAAAGTAACTACTGTGTAAAAACCTGCAATGCTGTTTTCAAATGAATTGAGTCCAGTGCCTTAGCTTCTTATGTATTGTATTATTTTAGCATTGAATTGAATATGGAATGAATATTACTTCTAAAAGAGAGATTGGGTTAATGATTCAATGCCGCTAGCTGTATTGGTATCTCAATCCACACTTGCCAACCCTTGTAAAGCCACGAACCAAGATATTTCTTTATTATATTATCAGCAACGAAATGTCTACAGCCCAGAGAGAGATCAAGCCATCTCTCACAAGTATCAAGACGCTGTAGGGTTTTTTCTCTCAATATTACAGAATTCAGATGAATTAATAGTCAGCTTCTATGTATCCAACATTTGGATAAATAGAGAAACCGTTAATAATGAGAACAAAACAATGTTGCAGTCTCCATTATATTCCAATGACAATTCGTAATTCCTTATGAAATACTTGAAAACAAATACTGTGGAGGCACAGCAATGTGTTCGAGAGGGAAAAGAAAGGGAATATGTCCATGGAATGAGTTTGGAAACAAACTGGAAGTCCTACTTAGCTAGCTAGTGCTTTGCAGACAAACATGTACAGTCAAATGGAGCCTATTCAATATGCATTCAACAAACTCTTATAAGGTTGTAAGGATAGCTAGCTACAAGTAATTTGAAAATAGGACAATATTGCCAAATTGGTAAATCCTTTTCTCCTCAATCCTAGTCCTTATAGTTACAACGTCCATTCTAGTTTGCTGAAAGGAAGCCTCTTAAACATGCTAATCCTAGGGAGGAAGAGAGGATCTCAAAAGACCTGCCCCAAGCCTGCTTTCAACCCTATTAGCAATTATGATGTAGCCTTCCAGAGGAACTTGGCTTAAAGTCAGCCTGCCAGTCTCAACTAGTCCACCCTAGCCTCTGATAGTCTCCCCTTATCCTCTTTAGTTGAGCAAGTTTCAAATTAAGCCCACTCAGACATTATTGGCACCCATCTCACAGAGGGAGGCCCATTGGATCTTCTTCCTAAGAACTCTGACCCCTAGTGGTTTTGAATATTGACTTTGATCTCAGAGCAATTTACATGAACATTTCAAAAACCAAATAAATAAATAAAAAATGTTTTGCCCACAGCTTTATTAGCATATATCATGCTTCCAAATGCTATTGGCGCTCATCGTGCCCTATGCTTGTATCACAAGAAGATATGACATGGAATGATGAAACCTAGATGAAAGTAACTGAAAGGTAGCGATAATCATTGTTGATATTAACGTGATGTATTCTATTCTATTTAATGTTAATACCCTAAAAGGTGATGTAAGTATTTACCCCATGTACTGAACATTATTGTCATGCTGCAAAAAACATGTTGTTTTTCTTCCCATCCCACATTACATGAATGACCATGTCACACCCAACACGGTGTTCATTGGCTGCACTAACCCTGAAAAGGGCACTGAGAATGAGTGCTGAAAAGTTGAGTGCTCTACCCATTTAATATTTGGGAACATTATTAGAGTGTGTACAATTTTTTGTGGGGGGGATTTTCTTAGGAAGTTTTTATTATTACATTTTTTTTTTTAAATGTAGTCTTAGAGAAATTCAAGTTTTCAAGTTTTAATGTCATGGTGCACAAGTACAGTGAAATGTCTTTCTTGCTTCCATTGGTGGAAAGAACTAGTGTTCTCTGTTTGCTGGGATATAGTGAGGGCATTTCAGGGAGGATTCTTGTGTATGAAAGAGCCAGAATTTAGAGTAATCATTGCTCTGTTGATACTGTGTTACATCCCAAAACAAAACGCTAAATGAGACAACTCAAATCATTGCTTTCTTGATACTGTGATACGTCCCAAAGCACAACACCAGGCATATTGTTTAATTTTTGTATTTTGGCATTTACACCTTGAAGTTTAAATAGCGTTTTATTACACTGCTGACAGGGTTCTGATCAATAAACATTGACGTGTATAATAAAATGTAAAGCTATAGCGATGGGTTTTACAGTGGACGCTGATGTAATGCTGGATCATTGCAGAGGGGGATAAGGGCCATGGTTTAGGTCTAACTCAGTGCTTTGTCAATACCCATCAGCTAGCATCACCACTGAGGTTATTATTGCCTCTATGTGGTCTTCTAAGACTCCTAGAAGGATCTTCTCTCCTGTGGCACATACGTCAATTTGTCTGGTGATTTATGATGTTGACTAACTGAGCCGGTATCACCTAACTCATACAAAGAGAGGCTGTACAGGGTAGCTGGCTGCCGTCCACTCTGTAATGGCGAAAGCAGTACGCAAGCATAACCCTCCTGAGAAAAGTAGGAAAGATGAGCGAATAAGTGGGTCAAGCAGCACAAGGGCAGGAGAAGAGGACCTCGGAAATCAATGCAGCTTCCAAGGCTTTGCTTTTCTGGGGAGATATTGAACACCTATAAAATGTGTAGCTCAGTTTGTAAATGACGTGACTTAAAAACTATAAATGTTTTTGATTATTCTGTTCCCAGGTGGTTCATAGGAGGCTTCAAATCACAGGAGATAACACTGAATAAAAGTGATATATTTTACAGGGATAGTTGTCAGGGTAGTGTGAAAGATAACACTGTGTTCCAAAAACAACCCACGGACATCACATCACGAATTGAAGGTTTGCTGTTCTGCATTTGTTAGTTAAATCATTTGGTTAATTATTCAAATGAAGCCGGACCACTGCTTGTATACCTGTGAAACTCTCAGTCAGGTTGGCTTAAAGAGTATGTATCAATTGAATTAAAGTCCTCCAGGTGTTTTTACAATGATAATCTGCAGTACTCTGCTCTAGAGGGTTACCAATATCACGTCTACTGAGGTAAATTAACTTGAATCTGCTGTCTACACTTTGTTGCCCTCAGGTTTTCACATTGATAAACAAAGTAAGGGTTTTGTCACTCAACTGTCTACTTGTTCATTTGCAATTTAATCTGTTCAAGATAAAGAGTCTCTACTGGGTGAAAACGTGTTGGAGGAATGAATATACAACTTACTTTGAAAGGTATACTATTTTATCACTGAATTCATAGCGTTAGACACATAATGTACATTAACATTCTCAATTAAAAAAAATTGACAGAATATTATATTATAATAGGGGCCTTTAAAGGCTAAATAGCCAACTGTCATCTGGATGGAAAACAAATAGGATGGGTGTGCTCTTGGTGGATCTCATGGTTTTAGTAAATTATGTAATTTGATATAAATCATCTTGGGGCCCCAGATTGGGAGGAAGAAAAATCTAATTTACAAATTGTGTTGTCGTTTGTTAGTGGCACGGCACCTCAATTACCCGCCGAGCAGCTTTTTATTTATTCATGCGCACAAAGTAATGTTTCATGAGGATTAACATGAAACTCTCACGTAGGGTGTGTGCCAAATGGTACCCTTTTCCCTACGTCATCCCTATGGGCCCTAGTCAAAAGTAGTGCGCTACACAAGGGAAAGGGGTACTATTTGGATGCACCCACATAGACTGGCAGGCAGGCACAGATAGCATATTTTACCATGATAGGAATGAGGCTGATACACATTACCCCTTGGGAGGGAGGTGGAGAGAGAGAGAGGGAGAGAGAGAGAGTTTGGGGGAGAGAGAGAGTGGGGGAGAGAGAGAGAGAGTGGGGGAGAGAGAGAGAGAGTGGGGGAGAGAGAGAGAGGGAGATAGTGGGAGAGAGAGAGGAAGAGAGAGAGAGAGAGAGGCTCTGTACCCTTCCGGGTACACTTCATGGTCATTTTCTAAAACAAGTTAATTCTGATCCCCCCCTTTATTTTCCAACAACATGGTTATTGTGGCTAAACAGTTCACTGTGGAGGGGGAAGCTTATGGGAAATAAATGGATGACTATAAAAGACTGATGATAACCTCCTTCACAAATCCTCATATCCTACTTTTCAAAATGGCAGCCTTTAAAATGAAACATGGAAGACATGTGGGGGAAATTCACATGAATGACATGTAACATCATTCACAGCAAACCATTTTGCAATAAAACATAAGCTATGTTAGACAGCTACAAACTGCCCCACCCCCCTAGTTTAAATGTTCTCTCTCAAACAATATCTAATCATAGAAATAGCCAAACTCCTTTTCGGGAAATTGTTAGGGAAATCCCCTTATCCACTGTCATATTATACACAGTTATCAGAATGCTCCCTTAACATTATGGCTAGGCTTATCAAATTGCATGTTAGCTGAGTGGCCGTACAGAAAGAAAGTACAACCGCTGACTGCACTGAAGTGCAGAACTGCAATATTCTCTCCGGATACAGTATACCAAATGATTGTGAACATAACACAGAGCCTAGCTAGTGCCTCACCGCTCCGGTGACCGAAAGTATGGCGAAGGCACATCCCTACCTCTCTGTCTGTTGGGACAGCTGTCCTGTAGTCCCTCTGACTCACCAGGTGAATGTCCCTGGGCCTGTCTGTTGGGACAGCTATAGTCCCTCTGACTCCCCAGGTGAATGTCCCTGGGCCTGTCTGTTGGGACAGCTATAGTCCCTCTGACTCCCCAGGTGAATGTCCCTGGGCCTGTCTGTGGGACTGCTATAGTCTAACTCCACAGGTGAATGTCCCTGGGCCTGTCTGTTGGGACAGCTATAGTCCCTCTGACTCCCCAGGTGAATGTCCCTGGGCCTGTCTGTTGGGACAGCTGTAGTCCCTCTGACACACCAGGTGAAGGTCCCTGGGCCTGTAACCCAGGACAGATGCCTTCTAAAGGGCCACAGGGTTGAAATTATTTTATACTTTGCTGTAAACATTTACATTTTAGTAATTTAGCAGAAGGTCTTATCCAGAGCAATTTACAGATGATTTAAGACACTGTTTGAAGAGGTGGGGGTTTCAGATATTTCGCAAGTTGTTCTAGCTTCAAGGAGAAGCTGGTTCCACCATTGAGGTGCCAGGACAGAGATGAGTTTGGACTGGGTTGAGCTGCCCTTCCGTAGGGGTGGGAGGGCCAAGAGACCTGAGGTGTCAAAACGGAGTGCTCGGGTTGGGGTGTAGGGTTTGAGCATAGCCTGAAGGTAGGGAGGGGCAGTTCCTCTTGCTGTTCTGTAGGTAAGCACCATGGTCTTGTAGTTGATGTGAGATTTGACTGGAAGTAAGTGGAGTGTGCAGAGGAGCGGGGTGACATGAGAGAACTTGGAAAGGAAACGAGGCCCGGGCTGCAGAGTTCTGGATAAGTTGTAGGGGTTTGATGGCACAAGTGGGGAGCCCAGCCAACAGCGAATTGCAGTAGCCCAGAAGGGAGATGACAAATGCCTGGATTAGGACCTGCGCCACTTCCTGTATGAGCTAGGGCGATACTCTACGGATGTTCCGCTTCCTGTGTGAGCTAGGGTCATACTCTACGGATGTTTCGCTTCCTGTGTGAGCTAGGGTCATACTCTACGGATGTTGTAGAGCATAAACCTGCAGGAGTGGGGACCTGCTTGGATGTTTGCAGAGAACGACAGGATGTTGTCCATGGTCACGCCAAGAGTCTTTGCACTCTTGGAGGGTGACACTGTGGAGTTGTCAACTGTGATAGAGAGGTCTTTGAGCGGGCATGTCTTCCCCAGGAGGAGCAACTGTCTTGTTGAGGTTGAGCTTGAGGTGGTGGGCCGGCATCCAAGTTGAGATATCTGCCAGACACGCAGAGATGGGTGTCAGAATGGGGGAAGGACAAAAGTAGTTGTGTGTCATCTGCATAGGAATGATAAGAGAGACCATGTAAGGATATGACGGAGCCGATTGACTTGGTGTATAGAGAAAAGGTGAGAGTGCCTAGAACCGAGACCTGGGGGACACCAGTAGTGAGAGTATGTATGGAGAGAAGAGGAGAGTGCCTAGAACCGAGACCTGGGGGACACCAGTAGTGAGAGTATGTATGGAGAGAAGAGGAGAGGGCCTAGGACCGAGCCCTGGGGGACACCAGTAGTGAGAGTATGTGTTGCAGACACAGATCCTCTCCACGTCACCTGGTAGGAGAGGCCTGCCAGGTAGGATGCAATCCAGGAGTGGGCAGAGCCTAAGATACCCAGCCCTGAGAGGGTGGAGAGGAGGATCTGATTGTTCACGGTGCCAAAGGCAACAGATAGATGTAGGAGGATTAGAACAGAGGAGAGAGAGTCAGCTTTTCCTCCATGACACAGAGAAGAGCAGTCTTGGTTGAGTGACCTGTCTTGAAGCCTGACTGGTTCAGGTCAAGAACATCGTTCTGAGGGAGATGATGAGAGAGTGCATCAGACACATCAGGCTCACGTGTTTTGGAAGGAAAATAAATAAGGGATACAGGTCTATAGTTTTCAACGTCAGTTGAGAAGAGTGTTTGTTTCTTGAGGACGGGAGCAACTCAGGCCTTTTTGAATTCAGAGTGGATGCAGCCAGTGGTCAGGGATGAGTTGATGAGGAAAGTGAGGAATGGGAGAAGGTCTCCAGAGATGGTCTGGGGAAGGCAAAAGGGGATTGGGTCGAGCGGGCAGGTTGTCGGGAGGCCAGATCTCACTAGTCACAGGATGTCATCTAGAGAGAGAGGAGAAAGAGGTCAAGGCATAGGGTCTGTGTGACTGAGACCAGTGGACTCAATAGGCTGAATAAATGAGTAGTGGATGTCGTCAACATTCAAAGTGGTTGACAAACTCATCCACAGAGATGGAGAAGGAAGGGGGTGGAGGATTAAGTAAGGAGGAGAAGGTGGACAAGAGTTTCCTAGTGTTAGAAGCAGAAGCTGGACATTTAGAGTGATAGAAAGTGGCTATAGCAGCAGAGACAGAGGAAGAGAAGGTGGAGAGGAGGGAGTGGAAGGATGATAGGTCCTCTGGAAGTTTAGTTTTCCTCCGTTTTCGATCAGCTGCCTACAGCCCTGTTGTGTAAGCTCACAATGAGTCACTCAGCCACGGAGCAGGAGAGGAAGGCCGAGCCGGCCGGGAGGAAGGGACCAGAGGATATGGAGTAGTTCCGAAGAGGCAGAATCAGGAGACAGGAAGGAGAATGATTTAGCAGAAGGGAGAGATGATAGGATAGAAGAAGAGAGAGTAGTGGGAGAAAGAGAGAGCGGAAATTGCGAAGACGTAGTACCATCTGGGTAAGGGCTGAGTGGTTAGGGTTGGAGGAAAGGGAGACAGAAAAGGAAACAATGTAGTGATCAGAGACCTGGCGGTTGCAGCCAGATCAGTAGGCGAACAGCCTCTAGTAAAGATGAGGTGAAGTGTATTGCCTGCCTTGTGAGTTGGAGGGGACTGTGAAAGGGTGAGGTCAAAAGAGAAAAGGAGGGGAAAGAGAGAGTTGGAAATAAATGAATTAAACATAAACGCCAGGAGGATGACGTCACCAAGTACGGAGAGCGGTGAGCCAGGACATACGCTTATCAAGGTGTCAAGCTCATTGAGGAACTATCCAAGGGCACCTGGTGGGCAATAGATGACAATACGGTTAAGCTTGAGTGGACAAGTAACACAGACAGCATGGAATGAGGAGATGGACATTTCTCCACTTAGGTGAAATTAGTAGACCGCGACGACCAGATGCACTCGGACTTTGAGAGAAAACGTAGTCAGATGAAGGAAGAGCAGCTGGAGTAGCAGTGTTCTCTGGGGTGATCCATCTCTCAGTCAGGGCCAAAACGTCAAGGGACTGAAGAGCAACAGGCTGGGATGAACTCGGCGTTCTTGACCACAGATCGGCAGTTCCAAATGACCCAGAATTCATTTGGAACTTGGAATGACATGGTTGCAGCCAACGGGTGGGGAGAGTCTGTAAAGCCTACAGGTAGAGGTGCGGATGAGTATAGAAAACACACACAACTTTGTGTATTTCATTTAATTTAATATCACTGATATTAATATTACTAATTCCCCAAATGAAGATTGCCCAAAAAAGTAAATAACAAACTTTGGCAGCAAATACAGTGTTGTTCTTTAAATAACATGAACCTTTGGCAGCAAATACAGTGTTGTTCTTTAAATAACATGAACCTTTGGCAGCAAATACAGTGTTGTTCTTTAAATACAGTGTTGTTCTTTAAATAACATGAACCTTTGGCTTTGGCAGCAAATACAGTGTTGTTCTTTTAACATGAAATAACAAATGAACCTTTGGCAGCAAATACAGTGTTGTTCTTTAAATAACATGAACCTTTGGCAGCAAATACAGTGTTGTTCTTTAAATAACATGAACCTTTGGCAGCAAATACAGTGTTGTTCTTTAAATAACATGAACCTTTGGCAGCAAATACAGTGTTGTTCTTTAAATAACATGAACCTTTGGCAGCAAATACAGTGTTGTTCTTTAAATAACATGAACCTTTGGCAGCAAATACAGTGTTGTTCTTTAAATTAACGGATATACTATAAATAAATTCCAAAACAAAGATTGTCAAAAAATGTAGACAATAAAGTGCAGAACTTGAACCTTTTGGAAGGGAGTACATTGTTGTTATTGCTTTCTGTAAATAACCTAGCACTTGAAGATACAGTGGGTGAAGATGTCAAACAGTTTGCAGCTTGCTTTCAGCATGGTACAGTACAATACAATCAATGAAATGCCCTAACATTCACAACAGGCTCTCTCTGCTTCACTGCCGCGTACACTTCTTTTTGGGGGGAGAGCTGAGCAGGTGTATTGGGAGCCAATCAAGATTTCAGATACAGGTCTGTTGTTGAGAAAGGAAGGGTTTACTCTCGACAACAACACAAGGCATTCTAACTAACAGTCTGTAAGAAAGAAAAAAAAAAGTCCAACTCCTGTTGTTTGAGAATCGCTCCTTGTCAGAGAAGGTTATCTCTTACACTGCATTGGGGAACCCTGAACAACATGTTTTAGGGAAACAAAAACAGGTCCATTTCTCATCTTAAAAAGTTGAAAATATTACAATGTATTGATTTTTCCGCGACCTTTGAACTATTGTTTCTCATATCAATGAAATGAAAATGTTCTAAGATTGTATTTGACAGACAAATGACAAACATATGATATTTTTTTGTTTGAGTTTAGCCATGATTCTCTGGGTTGCCCATGGTGATGCATGAAGCCTGCATCCTAAATGCCACCTTATTCCCTAAATGGTGCACTAATATCTAGTGTCTGAGTAGTGTGTGTCTGAGTAGTGTGTGTCTGAGTAGTGTGTGTCTGAGTAGTGTGTGTCTGAGTAGTGTGTGTCTGAGTAGTGTGTGTCTGAGTAGTGTGTGTCTGTGTAGTGTGTGTCTGAGTAGTGTGTGTCTGAGTAGTGTGTGTCTGAGTAGTGTGTGTCTGTGTAGTGTGTGTCTGAGTAGTGTGTGTCTGTATAGTGTGTGTCTGTATAGTGTGTTCAGTCGGTGCACACACACCAGGATATGTTACTGCATTTGCGGGGCTTTACAGCACGGCCCAGTGATTTTCAGCTTGGACAGCAGGACTGATCATCAATTATTATACCTCAGTGGATCAAATTAGCATATTCCCCCTATTCCACCCCCCCAGCTCTGGAGCTCTGGAGCAGCGGCCCTGGCCTATGGTGAGACCGAACCAGACTGAACTAGCTTAGTGGTTGGGTGCACCTGTAAGCTCAGTGACACCTACCAGGACAGCAGCAGAGAGAGAGAGGCGGGGACACGCCGCGAGACAACATCTGCTTCCCCTGGTGTCTGACTGAGTTAAGCCAACTGTAGAATCAAGGGCACAACTAGAGGCATTTTATTGTATCTATTTTAACAAAGCTATACCGGATGGATCTGTCTTCAGGAGATGCTCTACTCTTGCTGTACAACTCTATTTAACTGGGTCTGTCTTCAGGAGATGCTCTACTCTCTCTATACAACTCTATTTACCTGGGTCTGTCTTCAGGAGATGCTCTACTCTCTCTGTACAACTCTATTTAACTGGGTCTGTCTTCAGGAGATGCTCTACTCTCTCTGTACAACTCTATTTAACTGTCTCTGTCTTCAAGAGATGCACTACTCTCTCTGAACAACTCTATTTAACTGGGTCTGTCTTCGGGAGATGCTCTACTCTCTCTGAACAACTCTATTTAACTGTCTCTGTCTTCAAGAGATGCTCTACTCTCTCTGAACAACTCTATTTAACTGTCTCTGTCTTCAGGAGATGCTCTACTCTCTCTGTACAACTCTATTTAACTGGGTCTGTCTTCGGGAGATGCTCTACTGTCTCTGTACAACTCTATTTGGATATGTGTATTTCAGTGGAGGCTGCTGAGGGGAGGACGGCTCATAATAAAGGATGGAACGGCGCAAACGGATGGGCATCAAACAGCCGGAAACCATGGAAACCATGTGTCTGATGTATTTGACCATGTGTTTGATGTATTTGACCATGTGTCGGATGTATTTGACCATGTGTTTGATGTATTTGACCATGTGTCTGATGTATTTGACCATGTGTTTGATGTATTTGACCATGTGTCTGATGTATTTGACCATGTGTTTGATGTATTTGACCATGTGTTTGATGTATTTGACCATGTGTCTGATGTATTTGACCATGTGTCTGATGTATTTGACCATGTGTCTGATGTATTTGACCATGTGTCTGATGTATTTGACCATGTGTTTGATGTATTTGACCATGTGTTTGATGTATTTGACCATGTGTCTGATGTATTTGACCATGTGTTTGATGTATTTGACCATGTGTTTGATGTATTTGACCATGTGTCTGATGTATTTGACCATGTGTTTGATGAATGCCACGTACTCCGGTCCAGCCATTACCACAGGCCCGTCCTCCCCAGTTAAGGTGCCACCAACCTCCTGTGGTGTATTCCCGTTCCCCCTGAATCACTCCATGCCATGTTTTATGTCTCTCTCTGGCTCCCTTCTCTCTACAGTCGACTTATTCTCTGTACATCATAAAGCATTTTAAACATTATTGTTTCAGACAGAATTCATTCAGCAATGTTCGTTGTTGAGTTCCAAATCAATGTGGGCGGCAGGGTAGCCTAGTGGTTAGAGTGTTGGACTAGTAACCGGAAGGTTGCAAGTTCAAATCCCCAACCTGACAAGGTACAAATCTGTTGTTCTGTCCCTGAACAGACAGTTAACTCACTGTTCCTAGGCCATCATTGAAAATAAGAATTTGTTCTTAACTGACTTGCCTAGTTAAAAAAAGAAAAAAGTTAACTGTGGGAGGCTGTGTTAGCTATGAAAGCCTTTAATCAGATTAAAGCACTCAGGAAGATATAAAACTAGACGGAAGACCTGCGTCCTAACATTACAATGAAGACTGGAAAGGTCAACACATTTTTATCCAAGTTTGGAATAAATAATAGTCTAGTTAAATAAAATAAAAATAAAACATAAAAAATTTGTTCTAGAACAATAGACACACGGGATTGGGGTTGACAGACCATTTCAAATATGGCTTAAAATATCTGCTGTTTCTCCACAGTATTCATGATTCATTCTGGGATTGTATTTCTATAATGTTTTTTTTTTGTTGTCTTCAGGTGTCTTTTTTTTTTTGTCGTTTGACAAAATGTCTGACACCAACATCCAGTGAGGAGCTGTAGTTAAATAGAATGTGATGAGAAATCAGCGCAATCAAACCAGGAGTCTAGGGGGGGAGGGAGACAAAGGGACCATTAGACACAGATTGCCTGTGTTTGTTGGCACGGAGACAGAAGTCAGGTTTGCTGTAACATTCATGGCATGGCATGGCAGATGACTGACCTCGTGGCTGCTACATAGCCTTGAGGTCTCACAGATGACTGACCTCGTGGCTGCTACATAGCCTTGAGGTCTCACAGATGTCTCTGCCGCATCCTCTTGCATGTCTCTCGCCTCACAGAAGAGAGAGAAGCCAGCTAGGGCTGAGAACGTGACCATGGCAAATGTCATGAATGCTTCAATTGGCCCGATTATGATGCCAGGTTTATGTGTCCAATGTCAAGCCCTTTCAAAAGTCGCCTGTCATTTTTTCGTGAGGACAAACATTTCCTGCAACTAGCTACAGGGCCTCCCAGCTCCCACCTCCCTCAACTCTCTTCTCTTCTCAAATCCATCCTAACTGAAATCCTTGTTTTTACCCTTTCAGCAAAGCTCTTCTTCTTTTCCTAAATTCATTCCCATTTGTCTGTGTTACTGGCCTGTGAGTGGTCCTCTGAAGTGATCTATTTGTCCGAGGACACCAATTTATCAGAGAGTCCGTGTATACATCGATCACAGAGGATATAAAGGGGCTTGGGTGCGTGGAGTAATCTTACTCATGCATGCACGGGAACACCTGGATTAAATGGCTGTGCATGGAGATGCCGTCGAGTGCTCTGGAGTTCAACACGACGGGAGTGCAGCTGCTATTTGATCAAGTTGCATTGCACACTGTGACAATGTGGAATTTAGTATTCTGATCAGGATTGGACCCAGAAATATGAAATGGATTATGTTCTTGGGGATTTTCACACAGTACTTCGAAACTTAAAATAGTTACTTCTTACAAATAAAAAATGAAATATGTCAAAAGTCAATTCTAAAAATGAATTTATATCTTATAGTGATTAGTCAGCCCAGAATGACTCTAGATTCAGAAAGCATCAGTTGCTATTATTCCTGTCATGTTTTCTTAGAAAATGGAAAAATGAGGATCGTGACTGTCAGGATTCATTCTACAAAGGTCACGGACAGGCTTATTTCCCAGAAGGCACCCTGTTACCCATTGCAGCATGCATTATACACTTAAAATCAGCAATCCAATTGATCTTGTTATGTTAAAACAACATGATATCTGTGCTTTGACAATGATAATAGAGAAGGTTTTAAAGTGCCCTCACCATATGTTGTAGAGTGGAACAACATGCTGTTCCCTGGAAATAAGGACAGTACAGGTCAGTAAATGTGTCCAAAATGGCACCCTATTCCCTACTGTATGTAGTGCACTCCTTTTGACCATATTCCCTATATAGTGAATAGAGTGCAATTGGGGACGAGTCACCTGGAAATTACAACCCCTCTGATGTGGAGCCTGTTCAGCCTTCGGGGGACATATTGATGCACAGTTATTTCCGTCAATAAGTCCTTCTGAAGCCAAGCAAAGCCAGCAAATGAGAATGGAAAGAATGAGACTGAGCTTATTAATGTATTTATAGTGACATATCTTAAAGTAAAAAAGGAGAACCAAACCTGACCTCAAACATTCTTAAAAGCAGGTGTCAACATAGTTGAGGCGGCAGAGTCAGCGTAGCCTAGTGGTTAGAGCGTTGGACTAGTAACCGAAACGTTGCAAGATTGAATCCCCGAGCTGACAAGGTACAACATCTGTTGCTCTGCCCCTGAACAAGGGGCAGTTAACCCACTGTTTCTAGGCCGTCATTATAACTAAGAATTTGTTCTTAACTGACTTGCCTAGTTAAATAAAGGTCAAATTAATAGTAACATACACTGAGTGTACAAAACATTAGAAACATCTGCTCTTTCCATTACATAGACACACCAGGTGAAAGCTATGATCTCTTTATTGCTGTCACCCGTGAAAACCTCTTCAATCAGTGTAGATGAAGGGGAGGAGACAGGTTAAAAGGATTTTTAAACCTTGAGATAATTGAGACATGGATTGTGTATGTGTGCCATTCAGAGGGTGAATGAGCCAGACAAAAAAAATTAGAGTTTTTGAGTGTGTCAAGAACTGTAACACTGCTGGGTTTTTCACGCTCAACAGTTTCCCGTGTGCCACCCAGAATGGTCCACCACCCAAAGGACATCCAGCCAACTTGACACAACTGTGGGAAGCATTGGACTCAACATGGGCCAGCGTCCCTGTGGAACGCTTTCTATACCTTGTAGAATCAATGCCCCAATAATTTGTACACTCATGGTATACTGTAGGTATCAATATCTATTGTATTGACAAGCTCATACCAATACTGTAGCTACTTAATACTGCCCATAGCCCATTATAACAACATGCTAGGTCCTAAAGCTCTGACTGAAGTTGATACTGTCCATATGTAGCCCATGATAACAACATGCTAGGTCCTAATGCTCTGATTGAAGGTAATACTGTCCATAGCCCATGATAACAACATGCTAGGTCCTAAAGCTCTGACTGAAGTTGATACTGCCCATAGCCCATGATAACAACATGCTAGGTCCTAAAGCTCTGACTGAAGTTGATCCTGTCCATATGTAGCCCATGATAACAACATGCTAGGTCCTAAAGCTCTGACTGAAGCTGATACTGCCCATAGCCCATGATAACAACATGCTAGGTCCTAAAGCTCTGACTGAAGTTGATACTGTCCATATGTAGCCCATGATAACAACATCCTAGGTCCTAAAGCTCTGACTGAAGTTGATACTGTCCATATGTAGCCCATGATAACAACATGCTAGGTCCTAATGCTCTGACTGAAGTTGATACTGCCCATAGCCCATGATAACAACATGCTAGGTCCTAAAGCTCTGACTGAAGTTAATACTGTCCATATGTAGCCCATGATAACAACATCCTAGGTCCTAATGCTCTGACTGAAGTTGATACTGCCCATAGCCCATGATAACAACATGCTAGGTCCTAATGCTCTGACTGAAGTTGATACTGCCCATAGCCCATGATAACAACATGCTAGGTCCTAAAGCTCTGACTGAAGTTGATACTGTTCATAGCCCATGATAACAACATGCTAGGTCCTAAAGCTCTGACTGAAGTTGTAGCCCATGATAACAACATGCTAGGTCCTAAAGCTCTGACTGAAGTTGATACTGCCCATAGCCCATGATAACAACATGCTAGGTCCTAAAGCTCTGACTGAAGTTGATACTGCCCATAGTCTATGATAACAACATGCTAAGTCCTAAAGCTCTGACTGAAGTTGATACTGTTCATAGCCCATGATAACAACATGCTAGGTCCTAAAGCTCTGACTGAAGTTGATACTGCCCATAGCCCATGATAACAACATGCTAGGTCCTAAAGCTCTGACTGAAGTTGATACTGCCCATAGCCTATGATAACAACATGCTAAGTCTTAAAGCTCTGACTGAAGTTGATACTGTCCATATGTAGCCCATGATAACAACATGCTAGGTCCTAAAGCTCTGACTGAAGTTGATACTGTCCATATGTAGCCCATGATAACAACATGCTAGGTCCTAATGCTCTGACTGAAGTTGATACTGTTCATAGCCCATGATAACAACATGCTAGGTCCTAAAGCTCTGACTGAAGTTGATACTGCCCATAGCCTATGATAACAACATGCTAAGTCCTAAAGCTCTGACTGAAGTTGATACTGTCCATATGTAGCCCATGATAACAACATGCTAGGTCCTAATGCTCTGACTGAAGTTGATACTGTCCAACAGAGCGGTGTAGTGTACAGTAAATGATAGGCCATAACATCTTAACATTCAATATCAGCTACACATTCAAAACAAACCTGTTTGTTTGGGCTCACTAAGAGTATTTATATGAGTCCATTAGTTTTATTAATTTATTATTTTATTAAATCTGACCACCCCCAAAAAAAAACAGATTAGCTTTTTTTAATTAACTTTTAAAATATGGTATTAAACAACTTTTAATTGAGAAACTGATACCTTTCAGTGATAACAACGTATTCATCACTGCCTTTAAAATCCACCATTTGTTGATAGTGTTTCCTACAGGATGTAATTATTTAAAACTCAGATAGTTTTCCCCTTCCTAGGATAGGATATCAAAGTTCATAGAGAGAGGAAAAAGGAGGTCAGCTACTTGGCAGGATATATTCTCTGTTCTCTATGTTGAGCTGCTAGTTAAAATTCTCAACCACAACCGTGATGACTTGAGCAGGCTTTCAAATACCTGTACAATTAAAATACCCATTCTCAATGTGTTAACATGTTCGGTAAGTCTCATGTCTGGTTTGGAAGTGGATCAATAGCTGCCAAGTTTGATCGTATCTCCGGACAATATATTCTGAACTCTGCCAGGGTGAAATTCAAACAGCCCAGCACAAAAAGCCAATGCCAACATTCCATTGTGTTCCATTTCACTGACCCTGCGATTCCTAAAATGGAATCTACCTTGCCCTGCATTTTCAACCGACTAGGATATATGGAGTTACAAGAGAAGGATTACATTGAGGGGGCAGTGTAGCCTAGTGGTTAGAGCGTTGGACTAGTAACTGAAAGGTTGCCAGCTCAAATCCCCGAGCTGACAAGGTACAAATATGTCGTTCTGCCCCTGAACAAGGCAGTTAACCCACTGTTCCTAGGCCGTCATTGAAAATAAGAATTTGTTGTTAACTGACTGTGTATTGGGTGTAGAGGCTAGCCAGTCTATACAGTGTATTGGATGTAAGGGCTAGCCAGTCTATAGTGTATTGGGTGTAGGGGCTAGCCAGTCTATAGCGTATTGGGTGTAGGGGCTAGCCAGTCTATAGTGTATTGGGTGTAGGGGCTAGCCAGTCTATAGTGTATTGGGTGTAGTGGCTAGCCAGTCTATAGTCTATAGTGTATTGGGTGTAGGGGCTAGCCAGTCTATAGTGTATTGGGTGTAGGGGCTAGCCAGTCTATAGTGTATTGGGTGTAGGGGCTAGCCAGTCTATAGTGTATTGGGTGTAGGGGCTAGCCAGTCTATAGTATATTGGGCGTAGAGGCTAGCCAGCCTATAGTGTATTGGGTGTAGGGGCTAGCCAGTCTATAGTGTATTGGGTATAGGGGCTAGCCAGTCTATAGTCTATAGTGTATTGGGTGTAGGGGCTAGCCAGTCTATAGTGTATTGGGTGTAGGGGCTAGCCAGTCTATAGTGTATTGGGTGTAGGGGCTAGCCAGTCTATAGTGTATTGGGTGTAGGGGCTAGCCAGTCTATAGTATATTGGGCGTAGAGGCTAGCCAGCCTATAGTGTATTGGGTGTAGGGGCTAGCCAGTCTATAGTGTATTGGGTGTAGGGGCTAGCCAGTCTATAATTTATTGGGTGTAGGGGCTAGCCAGTCTATAGTGTATTGGGTGTAGGGGCTAGCCAGTATATAGTGTATTGGGTGTAGGGGCTAGCCAGTCTATAGTATGTTGGGTGTAGGGGCTAGCCAGTCTATAGTGTATTGGGTGTAGGGGCTAGCCAGTCTATAGTATGTTGGGTGTAGGGGCTAGCCAGTCTATAGTGTATTGGGTGTAGGGGCTAGCCAGTCTATAGTATGTTGGGTGTAGGGGCTAGCCAGTCTATAGTATGTTGGGTGTAGGGGCTAGCCAGTCTATAGTGTATTGGGTGTAGGGGCTAGCCAGTCTATAGTATGTTGGGTGTAGGGGCTAGCCAGTCTATAGTGTATTGGGTGTAGGGGCTAGCCAGTCTATAGTATGTTGGGTGTAGAGGCTAGCCAGTCTATAGTATGTTGGGTGTAGGGGCTAGCCAATCTACACATTATGCAACCTAAATGATACTCATTCATTTGCAGGAGGAAACATTGAAGACCATAACAGATACAGTGTATTCTGAAAGTTTTTTGTTAAACCTTCCCCTTTATCCACATTTTGTTACGTTAGCCTCGTTGTAAAATGGATTACTTTTTTCCTTCATTAATCTGCACGCAATTCCCCTAAATGACAAATTGAAAACCGTTTTTTTTTAATTTTTGGAAACTTTGCAATCATGGGAGAAGGGCCTTGGTCAGGTAGGTGAGTGAGAACCCGATGGTCACCCTGACAGAGCTCCTGATTTCCTCTGTGGAGATGGGAGAACGTTCCAGAAGGACAACCATCTCTGCAGCACTCCACCAATCAGGCTTTTATGATAGTGTGGCCAGACGGAAGCAACTCCTCAGTAAATGGCACATGACAGCCCGCTTGGAGTTTGCAAAAATGGCACCTAAAGGACTCTCAGACCATGAGAAACAAGATTATCTTGTCTGAAGAAACAAAAATGGAAGTCTTTGGCCTGAATGCCAAGCGTCACGTCTGAGGAAACCTGTCACCACCCGTACGGTGAAGCATGGTGGTGGCAGCATCATGCTGTGGGGATGTTTTTCAGCGGAAGGGACTGGAAGACTAGTCAGGATCTAGGGAAAGATTAACGGAGCAAAGTACTTGATGAAATTCTGCTCCAGAGCGCTCAGGACCTACGACTGGGGAGAAGTTTCACCTTCCAACAGGACAACGACCCTAAGAACACAGCCATGTCAATGTAGGAGTGGCTTCGTGACAAGTCTCTGAATGTTCTTGAGAGGCCCAGACAGAGTACGGGCTTGAATCCGATCAAACGTCTCTGGAGAGACCTGAAAACAGCTGTGAATTGACACTCCCCATTCAAACTGACAGAGGTTGAGAGGATCTGCAGAGAGGTACAGTATAGGAGAAACTCCCCGAATACAGGTGTGACAAGCTTGTAGCGTCATACCCAAGAAGACTCAAGGCTGAGTAAAAGGTATGAATAATTATGTGAATGTGATATTTCATTTTTTTTTTCAAATAAATGTTTAAAAAATTCAAAAAACTAATTTTGCAATGTAATCCATTTTAGAATAAGTCTGTAAAGTAACAGAATGTGGAAAAAGTCAAGAGGTCTGAAAACTTTACGAATGCACTGTTGATAAGATTTAAAGCCATTTGTTACAGATAGACTTTACACTATTTAAAGCCATTTGTTACAGATAGACTTTACACTATTTAAAGCCATTTGTTACAGATAGACTTTACACTATTTAAAGCCATTTATTATAGATATACTTTACACTATTTAAAGCCATTTGTTACAGATAGACTTTACACTATTTAAAGCCATTTGTTATAGATAGACTTTACACTATTTAAAGCCATTTGTTATAGATAGACTTTACACTATTTAAAGCCATTTGTTACAGATAGACTTTACATTATTTAAAGCCATTTGTTATAGATATAATTTACACTATTTAAAGCCATTTGTTATAGATAGACTTTACACTATTTAAAGCCATTTGTTATAGATAGACTTTACACTATTTAAAGCCATTTGTTACAGATAGACTTTACACTATTTAAAGCCATTTGTTACAGATAGACTTTACATTATTTAAAGCCATTTGTTATAGGCTTTAATGGGCTACATATGGACAGTATCAACTTCAATCAGAGCTTTAGGACCTAGCATGTTGTTATCATGGGCTATGGACAGTATCAACTTCAATCAGAGCATTAGGACCTAGCATGTTGTTATCATGGGCTATGGGCAGTATTACCTTCAATCAGAGCATTAGGACCTAGCATGTTGTTATCATGGGCTATGGGCAGTATTACCTTCAGTCAGATCATTAGGACCTAGCATGTTTTTATCATGGGCTATGGACAGTATCAACTTCAGTCAGAGCATTAGGACCTAGCATGTTGTTATCATGGGCTACATATGGACAGTATCAACTTCAATCAGAGCTTTAGGACCTAGCATGTTGTTATCATGGGCTATGGACAGTATCAACTTCAATCAGAGCATTAGGACCTAGCATGTTGTTATCATGGGCTATGGACAGTATCAACTTCAATCAGAGCTTTAGGACTTAGCATGTTGTTATCATGGGCTATGGACAGTATCAACTTCAATCAGAGCATTAGGACCTAGCATGTTGTTATCATGGGCTATGGGCAGTATTACCTTCAATCAGAGCATTAGGACCTAGCATG
Source organism: Oncorhynchus nerka (assembly GCF_034236695.1). Taxonomy (NCBI): domain Eukaryota; kingdom Metazoa; phylum Chordata; class Actinopteri; order Salmoniformes; family Salmonidae; genus Oncorhynchus; species Oncorhynchus nerka. Next base: position 85,715,431 of record NC_088401.1, on the reverse strand, counting down.
TTGTTATCATGGGCTATGGGCAGTATTACCTTCAGTCAGATCATTAGGACCTAGCATGTTTTTATCATGGGCTATGGACAGTATCAACTTCAGTCAGAGCATTAGGACCTAGCATGTTGTTATCATGGGCTACATATGGACAGTATCAACTTCAGTCAGAGCATTAGGACCTAGCATGTTGTTATCATGGGCTATGGACAGTATCAACTTCAGTCAGTGCTTAGCAGCACAACAAAGTAACTCCTAATGGTCTCAACAATTGCTTTCTATCATGACATTTAGCAGGCTCTTCTAGAGAAGGACATTCCAGTGATTTGAGTTGACTCCACCGGATCAATAGCTTGTCTCTCAATCAAACCGCTCATGTGGCATTTGAACCAGATGAAACACAGGTTTCTGTCCACATCACCTCTGAGAGACTCAGACACTTCTGTAAAATCCCACTGGATAGGATGGATATAGACGAGTCCATTTAAATCCCCCCCCAAGACTGATGCTGAGACCTTAAACCAGTCAGAAAAAGATAACAAAACCGTCTGAAATCATCTTTTAAGGATGGCCGTAATGTACAGTATGTAGGTTAATGCTGACTGTTGTTTCGTTTAGCTCTGTTGCTGGCCCACTGGCGCAGATGATGTAAAAAGTTCTGGGAGCCTGCGGTACCGAGAGCTTTTTATTATGTTAAGTATTTATTAACCATAAGAAAATAGCAAAAGCAGTCTGGTGTAAGCATTCTAACAGAGCAGGTTAGAGAGGCACCTTCATAGTGCTGAAATACAGACACCAATCAAAACCTAATAATGATAGAGATGGATAACACAGGAAATTAATATGAAGTATCTAGATCAATGATAGAGATAGATAACACAGGAAATTAATATGAAGTATCTAGATCAATGAAAGAGATAGATAACACAGGAAATTAATATGAAGTATCTAGATCAATGATAGAGATGGATAAACACAGGAAATTAATATGAAGTATCTAGATCAATGATAGAGATAGATAACACAGGAAATTAATGAGGTAGCTACAGTAAATAAGGTGCCATATATAGTATACAACTTGCTAACGTAGTGTTATTTCTGAGAACTGAAAATAAGGTTGAAGTCTGAAGTTTACATACACCTTAGCCAAATACATTTAAACTCAGTTCTTGACATTTAATCCTAATAAAAATTCCCTGTTACGATCACCACTTTATTTTATAAGAATGTGAAATGTCAGAATAATATTAGAGAGTATCACGTCAGCTATCACGTCTTTCATCACATTCCCAGTGGGTCAGAAGTTTACATACACTCAATTAGAATTTGTAAGCATAGCCTTTAAACTGTTTAACTTGGGTCAAACGTTTTGAGTAGCCTTCCACAAGCTTCCCACAATAAGTTGGGTGAATTTTGGCCCATTCCTCCTGACAGAGCTGGTGTAACTGAGTCAGGTTTGTAGACCTCCTTGCTCGCACATACTTTTTCTGTTCTGCCGTATTCGATATAGGACTCATTTTACTTGGATATAGATACTTTTGATACTTTAGAAAATGTTGTACCTGTTTCCTCCAGCATCTTCACAGGGCCCTTTGCTGTTGTTCTGGGATTGATTTGCACTTTTCGCACCGAAGTACATTCATCTCTAGGAGACAGAATGGGTCTCCTTCCTGAGCGGTATGACGGCTGCGTGGTCCCATGGTGTTTATACCTGTGTACTGTTGTTTGTACAGATGAACGTGGTACCTTCAGGCGTTTGGAAATTGCTCCCAAGGATGAACCAGACTTGTGGAGGTCTACAATTTTTTTCCTGAGGTCTTGGCTGATTTCCTTTGATTTTCCCACCATGTCAAGCAAGGGGGCACTGAGTTTGAAGGCCTTAAAATACATTCACAGGTACACCTCCAATTGAATGAAATTATGTAATTCGGCCTATCAGAAGCTTCTAAAGCCATGACATCATTTGTGTGGAATTTTTCAACCTTTTTAAAGGCACAGTCAACTTAGTGTATGTAAACTTCTGACCCACTTTTTGGAATTGTGGTACAGTGAACAACTGTTGGAAAAATGACTTGTGTCATGCACAAAGTAGATGTCCTAACCGACTTGCCGAAACTATAATTTGTTAGCAAGACATTTGTGGAGTGGTTGAAAAAAACTAGTTTTAATATTTCCAACCTTAGCGTATGTAAACTTCCAACTTCAACTGTACATAGCCCCACAATCAACAATAAAGTACAACAACATAGGTATAAATATATTAAATAAATCCATATAATTACTAAACTGTGGTTAGCTAATTTAAATATACCATATAGATGCATATAATTACTAAACTGTGGTTAGCTAACGGAAAAATACTAAATAGATACATGTCATTATTAAGCTGTGGCTAGCTAACTGCATAATGGAGCTGAATATTATGCTGGATGAAACATCTGAACTAGAGTATGGCTGTTCAGGTTTCCCCTGGATGCTAATGGCATTGAACTGCTAATTATGCACAACTCCATTGGGCTGAATGGATACGATCACATTGCAAGTGATAAGTCATTGGTCAGTGGCACAATGTTTCCTTAGAACAATTCAACTGGGAATGGAGATTTGCAACAAATTAATGTAATTAACAACCACATTCATTACTTCTAATTGCGTTACATAATGAGTGCTCTCTGAAACTGAAACCCAGATTGGATTCATATTATATTAATAATTTCAGTGTACATTAGAGTAGCTTCCTCTTCTCCTAAGATATGACTGGCTGCAATGTTTCCTAAAAACGTTGTCTGAATCTTTCCCAACTACTGGCATATAGCAATTCTCTGAGCTAAAACAGACAGAGAGCACCACACATAGAAGGAGGATGTGGAAATAGTTGAAACAGCATTGCAGTATGCTTTTATAAAATACTCATCAAATTCAGAATGGTAAAAAGTTCATTGTGGGCGGCAGGGTAGCCTAGTGGTTAGAGCGTTGGACTAGTAACTAAAAGGTTGCAAGTTCAAATCCCTGAGCTGACAAGGTACAAATCTGTCGTTCTGCCCCTGAACAAGGCAGTTAACCCACAGTTCCTAGGTCGTAATTGAAAATAAGTATTTGTTCTTAACTGACTTGCCTAGTTTAAAAAAAGAAAAAAGTTAACTGTGGGAGGCTGTGTTAGCTATGAAAGCCTTTAATCAGATTAAAGCACTCAGGAAGATATAAAACCAGACGGAAGACCTGCGTCCTAACATTACAACGAAGACTGGAAAGGTCAACACATTTTTATCCAAGTTTGGAATAAATAATAACCCCCAAAAAAAAATGATAATGCTCATAATTACCCAGAAAGCACTTAGGGGGAAAGTATACATCAAAAACTCTTACTGTAAAACAAGTACTCCTACATCTGTAATCTCATGTATACTTACAGTGTATAAAAAGGATTGGCTTATTTTAATAGCAGCTTTAGATCTTAGAAAGACAAGGTATAAGCTGGTCATTTGAAAGCCATATGCCACAGATTAAGATATAGCGTTTTTTGTATTTTTTTTCTTTCTCTCATTGACTAATACACATCTACGAATGCTTTTAGCTGGTATGAAAGCTAGTGCTTTTAAATCCTTGGACTCGTAATAATATAGGCCTAGAATTTGTGACATTATAAATTGTCTAGAGTATAAATTGTGTATTGTTTGAAAATTGTTGAAGGATTTGGTTTGAGAGATTTATCGACAACGCAGACTTTTCAGCATCTTAACTTTGTCTGAGAGCTTACAACCACGTCATGCCAGTCTGTTATTACCCAGAGATCCCACCTAATAGCATAATAACTATCCCTAAAACACACACCAGATTTGATTGGTTTTGTTTTGGTGATTTTCATGCAAGCTCGAAAACTTTATTGATTTTAATAATGGGCCATCTCCCTGAGGGAAATACCAATAACTATTATCACATCAAATATAGGATGTCTGGAACGGCCGTTAACAGTGACGATACACAAATGAAAAACTCCTCTATCAATGTACACATCTAATTATTTTTAATTATTTGGAGAAAAACAAAAAACGGAGTCAAATGATTATGAAGATCATGTTTTAGGCACGAATGACATTGCAATCTGCCTTTTCAGATGCTGGAGAGTAGAATAGAATCAGTCTACAGTCTGCCTGTTCAGAACCTGGACAGTAGAATAGAATCAGTCTACAGTCTGCCTGTTCAGAACCTGGACAGTAGAATAGAATCAGTCTACAATCTGCCTTTTCAGATGCTGGCGAGTAGTATAGAATCAGTCTACAGTCTGCCTGTTCAGAACCTGGACAGTAGAATAGAATCAGTCTACAGTCTGCCTGTTCAGAACCTGGACAGTAGAATAGAATCAGTCTACAATCTGCCTGTTCAGAACCTGGACAGTAGTATAGAATCAGTCTACAGTCTGCCTGTTCAGAACCTGGACAGTAGAATAGAATCAGTCTACAGTTTGCCTGTTCAGAACCTGGACAGTAGAATAGAATCAGTCTACAGTTTGCCTGTTCAGAACCTGGACAGTAGAATAGAATCAGTCTACAGTTTGCCTGTTCAGAACCTGGACAGTAGAATAGAATCAGTCTACAGTTTGCCTGTTCAGAACCTGGACAGTAGAATAGAATCAGTCTACAGTTTGCCTGTTCAGAACCTGGACAGTAGAATAGAATCAGTCTACTGTCTGCCTGTTCAGATAACGGACAGTAGTATAGAATCAGTCTACAGTCTGCCTGTTCAGAACCTGGACAGTAGAATAGAATCAGTCTACTGTCTGCCTGTTCAGAACCTGGACAGTAGAATAGAATCAGTCTACAGTCTGCCTGGACAGTAGAATAGAATCAGTCTACAATCTGCCTGTTCAGATGCTGGAGAGTAGTATAGAATCAGTCTACAGTCTGCCTGTTCAGATGCTGGAGAGTAGTATAGAATCAGTCTACTGTCTGCCTGTTCAGATACTGGACAGTAGAATAGAATCAGTCTACAGTCTGCCTGTTCAGATACCGTAGAATAGAATCAGTCTACAGTCTGCCTGTTCAGATACCGTAGAATAGAACCAGTCTACAGTCTGCCTGTTCAGATAACGGACAGTAGAATAGAATCAGTCTACAGTCTGCCTGTTCAGATACCGTAGAATAGAATCAGTCTACAGTCTGCCTGTTCAGAACCTGGACAGTAGAATATAATCAGTCTACAGTTTGCCTGTTCAGATACTGGACAGTAGAATAGAATCAGTCTACTGTCTGCCTGTTCAGATACCGGACAGTAGAATAGAATCAGTCTACAGTCTGCCTGTTCAGATACTGGACAGTAGAATAGAATCAGTCTACAGTCTGCCTGTTCAGATACTGGACAGTAGAATAGAATCAGTCTACAGTCTGCCTGTTCAGATAACGGACAGTAGAATAGAATCAGTCTACAGTCTGCCTGTTCAGAACCTGGACAGTAGAATAGAATCAGTCTACAGTCTGCCTGTTCAGATACCGGACAGTAGAATAGAATCAGTCTACAGTCTGCCTGTTCAGATACTGGACAGTAGAATAGAATCAGTCTACAGTCTGCCTGTTCAGATACTGGACAGTAGAATAGAATCAGTCTACAGTCTGCCTGTTCAGATACCGTAGAATAGAATCAGTCTACAGTCTGCCTGTTCAGATACTGGAGAGTAGAATAGAACCAGAACAAAAACAGATTGACATGAGGCTAACTAGGCAGCCATTTTCCTTTCCAAAATTGTTTTTGGCAGGCAGTACATTTGTTATTGATAATTGGCACACTATGAACTACCTTGGCAATGGTAACCCACCAACTTCACAGCTATGAGAAACGCACAAATCAATGGTTACCTCGTCCATTTCAATGGTGATAGATCTAATACACATCGTTATGCACCTCTGTCTGCATTTGAAGTTAACTACAAAGCGTTGTGTCCTAACCAAAAGGGACAGGTAATATTTAACTTTATGTTAATTGTTTTGGATGTGTACATTTGTAAATGCCAGCTGTTAGGTGGTTTGGAGGGTGGAGCTAATAACTGACGTGCTAATGACATTCATTTGTGCCTACAATCTGTTTGTCAGGATGGGAGGAGGAGGAGATATGAAAAACCTCAGCGCGTTGTGTTGGCGGAGACGACAACATAAGATTGCTGACAGTCTGATAAAATAAGCCTGGGGAAGGAAAGCAAAAGGGGCCATAAAATGAATGGCCTCCTAGCTCATAAATAACAGAAACATAAATGTCATATGAACTTTATTTCAAGAGCGGGGTGGTCTAATAAAGATGCAGTTTTAAAGAGGAGTTGAGAAATTCATTGTCATAAGAAGGCCACATCCCCAGCCTGTTCCCAGAGAGTTACTCAGCCCATCGTTGGCATTCAAGACCTTGCTCATACCAAGCACCTTTTTGGAATACAAAGGCTTAGAAGCTAGGTTTTGATTCTCCACCTCTCTCTTTCTTTTCCCATGTTTTGCCTGTTTTACTCCTATAACTACACCCCTCTTTCCTCCATCTCTTTTCCCTTTCCCTCTTTCCCTTGTTCTTGCCCTTTACAAATTGAGACGGCGAGATAAGAGATTGCCCCTGCCATGGCAGCCTGCTGCCCATTGATAAAACCATATCTAATCCATCTAGGGGCCCCCTGCGCCACCAATGCACTCATCTCTGAGTCTGTCAACAGAGTGAGAGAGAGAGAGAGCGAGAGAGAGAGAATCTGTCTCTTCATTCTCTCCTTTAGAACCGGGTACTAAAGTGTCACGTTTTATCTGTGAACATTTTGGGGGAGGAGATTAGCTTTCCATGTTCTTGGCAAAGCATACATGACAACCAGTCTCCAGGTCTTTTTGATTTGTGTGGTAGAGATGTGTCTGATGGTTCAAACCTGCATTTTGCTCCTTGAAAATACATTAGCTGCGTTTCTATATCATGAACTAGTCTTACTCTGCTATACATCAGCTAATATTACATTGTTGTCAAATGACTGGTCACATAGTCCTCTGTTAATGTTTGGTTCGTTGCAGCGCTTGGACTCCAACACCACATGACATCAATGCAGGGATTATATATCATTATAATCTGGGTGGTTCGAGCTCTGAATGCTGATTGGCTGTAAGCCATGGTATATCAGGAACTCTGAATTCTGATTGGCTGAAAGCCATGGTATAACAGACCGTGTATAACGGGGATGACAAAACGTTTTTAAATTTTTTTTTTTTACTGCTTTAATTACGTTGGTAACCAGTTTGTAAGAGCAATAAGGCACATGGGGTGTTTGTGGTGTATTGCCAATATACCACGGCTAAGGGCTGTGAGCCAGCAGCATACTACCCTGCATCACTCCGCTGGCTTGCTTCTGAAGCTAAGCAGGGTTGGTCTTGGTTGGTCCCTGGATGGGAGAACAGATCCTGGAGTGGTGTTGGAAGGCCTGTAAAAGGCACTTTTTCCTCTGGTCTAAAAAAATAAGTAAAAATTACAATACCCCAGGGAAGTGACATAGGGAAATTGCCATGTGTAGGGTGCCATCTTTCAGATTCAACATTAAACGGGTGTCCTGGCTCTCTGTCGTCAATAAATATCCCACGGCACTTATCGTAAGAGTAGGGGTGTTAACCCTGGTGTCCTGGATAAATCCCCAATCTGATCCTCATACCATCATGGCCACCTAATCATCCCCAGCTTCCAATTGGCTCATTCATCCCCCTACCTCTCTCTTCTAACTATTCCCCAGGTAGTTGCTGTAAATGAGGATGTGTTCTCAGTCAGCTGACCTGGTAAAATAAGGGCTGTATCCAGGCACTCTGCACTCTGCGTTGTGCGTAATAACAGTCCTTAGCTGTGGTATATTGGCCATATACCACATCCCCTTGGGGCTTATTGCTTAAATATACGTACATGTTGAAATGTAAAATTAAATTCTCCAATCTCCATATAATGTGCAACATATTGTGTTCTAAGGGAATCTACCATGTATTAGAGACACTGTTTGATAAGGCAATTTTATGAACCATACAATGTTTACATCATTGAATATTAATCAGAAGGTGACCAGCAATTACAGTACATCAAAATATAAATTATCATCACTATGAATCACCGCTATCGTCATGGATATGATTTACATCACTATGAATCACCGCTATCGTCATGGATATGATTTACATCACTATGAATCACCGCTATCGTCATGGATATGATTTACATCACTATGAATCACCGCTATCGTCATGGATATGATTTACATCACTATGAATCACCGCTATCGTCATGGATATGATTTACATCACTATGAATCACCGCTATCGTCATGGATATGATTTACATCACTATGAATCACCGCTATCGTCATGGATATGATTTACATCACTATGAATCACCGCTATCGTCATGGATATGATTTACATCACTATGAATCACCGCTATCGTCATGGATATGATTTACATCACTATGAATCACCTTTATCATCATGGATATGATTTACATCACTATGAATCACCGCTATCGTCATGGATATGATTTACATCACTATGAATCACCGCTATCGTCATGGATATGATTTACATCACTATGAATCACCGTTATCGTCATGGATATGATTTACATCACTATGAATCACTATCGTCTATGATTTACATCACGAATCATGGATATGATTTACATCACTATGAATCACCGCTATCGTCATGGATATGATTTACATCACTATGAATCACCGCTATCGTCATGGATATGATTTACATCACTATGAATCATGGATATGATTTACATCACTATGAATCACCGCTATCGTCATGGATATGATTTACATCACTATGAATCACCGCTATCGTCATGGATATGTCTATGAATGGATATGATTTACATCACTATGAATCACCATGGATATGATTTACATCACTATGAATCGTCATGGATATGATTTACATCACTATGAATCACGCTATCGTCATGGATATGATTTATCACGTCATGGATATGATTTACATCACTATGAATCACCGCTATCGTCATGGATATGATTTACATCACTATGAATCACCTATGAATCACCTTTATCGTCATGGATATGATTTACATCATGGATATGATTTACATCACTATGAATCACCGCTATCGTCATGGATATGATTTACATCACTATGAATCACCGCTATCGTCATGGATATGATTTACATCACTATGAATCACCGCTATCGTCATTTGGAATATGATTTACATCACTATGAATCATCACGCTATCGTCATGGATATGATTTACATCACTATGAATCACCGCTATCGTCATGGATATGATTTACATCACTATGAATCACCTTTATCATCATGGATATGATTTACATCACTATGAATCACCGCTATCATCATGGGTATGATTTACATCACTATGAATCACCGCTATCATCATGGGTATGATTTACATCACTATGAATCACCGTTATCGTCATGGATATGATTTACATCACTATGAATCACCGTTATCGTCATGGGTATGATTTACATCACTATGAATCACCGTTATCGTCATGGATATGATTTACATCACTATGAATCACCGTTATCGTCATGGGTATGATTTAATAGAATGCAGCTGAGTAGGAGCAGAGGATGGGGAAAAGGATGGAGGGGAAAAGGATGGAGGGGAAAAGGATGGAGGGGAAAAGGATGGGGGAAAAGGATGGAGGGGAAAAGGATGGAGGGGAAAGGGATGGAGGGGAAAAGGATGGTGGGGAAAAGGATGGAGGGGAAAAGGATGGAGGCGATAATGATGGAGGGGAAAAGGATGGAGGGGAAAAGGATGGAGATTTACATCACTATGGGATAAGGATGGAGCTGGGGAAAGGATGGAGGGGATAATGATGGAGGGGAAAAGGATGGATGGGGGAAAGGATGGAGGGGAAAAAGGATGATGGAGGGGATAAGGATGGAGGGGAAAAGGATGGATGATGGGGATGGAGGGAAAGGATGGGGGAAAAGGATGGAGGATGGAGGGGATAAGGATGGAGGGGAAAAGGATGGAGGGGATAAGGATGGGGGGAAAAGGATGGAGGGGAAAAGGATGGAGGGGAAAAGGATGGGGGGAAAAGGATGGGGGAAAAGAAATCATCTACCTATCTGTTTATTACCATGAGAGACTTCTATATTCTGTTTTTTTATATTATTTTTTATTTATTTTATTTCACCTTTATTTAACCAGGTAGGCTAGTTGAGAATAAGTTCTCATTTACAACTACGACCTGGCCAGGATAAAGCAAAGCAGTGCGACACAAACAACAACACAGAGTTACACATGGAAGAAACAAATATACAGTCAATAATTTAAAAAAATCTATATATGGTGTGTGCAAAGGAGGTACGGTAAAGAAGGTAAGGCAATAAATAGGCCATAGTGGCGAAACAATTACAATTTAGCAATTAAACACTGGAGTGATAGATGTGCAGAAGATGAATGTCCAAGTAGAGATACTGGGGTGCAAAGGAGCAAAATAAATAACAGTATGGGGATGAGGTAGTTGGATGGGCTATGTACAGGTGCAGTGATCTGTGAGATGCTCTGACAGCTGGTGCTTAAAGCTAGTGAGGGAGATATGAGTCTCCAGCTTCAGTGATTTTTGCAATTCACTCCAGTCATTGGCAGCAGAGAACTGGAAGGAAGGCGGCCAAAGGAGGAATTTGCTTTGCGGGTGACCAGTGAGATATACCTGCTGGAGCGCGTGCTACGAGTGGGTGCTGCTATGCTGACCAGTGAGCTTTAACTAGCATAGACTTGTAGATGACCTGGAGCCAGTGGGTTTGGAGATGAATATGAGGCGAGAGCCAGCCAACGAGAGCAGTGCTGGGTAGTATAAGGGACTTTGGTGACAAAACGGATGGCACTGTGATAGACTGCATCCAATTTGCTGAGTAGAGTGTTGGAGGCTATTTTGTAAATGACATCGCTGAAGTCAAGGATCGGCAGGATAGTTAGTTTTACGAGGGTATGTTTGGTAGCATGAGTGAAGGATGCTTTGCTGTGAAATAGGAAACCGATTCTAGATTTAATTTTGTATTAGAGATTCTTAATATGAGTCTGGAAGGAGAGTTTACAGTCTAACCAGACACCTAGGTATTTGTAGTTGTCCACATATTCTAAGTCAGAACCGTCCAGAGTAGTGATGCTGGACAGGCAGGCAGGTGTGGGCAGCGATCGGTTGAAGGGCATGCATTTAGTTTTACTTGCATTTAAGCGCACTTGGAGGCCACGGAAGGAGAGTTGTATGGCATTGTAGCTTGTCTGGAGGTTAGTTAAGACACAGTGTCCAAAGAACGGCCAGATATATACAGAATGGTGTCGTCTGCTTAGAGGTGGATCAGAGAATCACCAGCAGCAAGAGCGACATCATTGATGTATACAGAGAAAAGTTGGCCCGAGAATTGAACCCTGTGGCACCCCCATAGAGACTACCAGAGGTCTGGACAACAGGCCCTCCGATTTGACATGCTGAACTCTGTCTGAGAAGTAGTTGGTGAAGCAGGCGAGGCAGTCATTTAAGAAACCAATGCTGTTGAGTCTGCCGATAAGAATGTGGTGATTGACAGAGTCGAAAACCTTGGCCAGGTCAATGAATACAGCTGCACAGTATTGTCTCTTATCGATGGCGGTTATGATTTTGTTTAGGACCTTGAGCGTGGCTGAGGTGCACCAATGACCAGCTCGGAAACCAGATTGCATAGCGGAGAAGGTACGGTGGGATTTGAAATGGTCAGTGATCTGTTTGTTAACTTGTCTTTCGAAGACCTTAGAAAGGCAGGGTAGGATAGATATAGGTCTGTAGCAGTTTGGGTCTATAGTGTCTCCCCCTTTGAAGAGGGGGATGACCGCGGCAGCATTCCAATCTTTGGGGATCTCAGATGATACAAAAGAGTGTTGAACAGGCTAGTAATAGGAGTTGCAACAATTTCGGCAGATTATTTTAGAAAGAGAGGGTCCAGATTGTCTAGCCCTGCTGACTTGTAGGGGTCCAGATTTGGCAGCTCTTTCAGAACATTAGCTATCTGGATTTGGGTGAAGGAGAAATGGGAAGGCTTGGGCAAGTTTCTGTTGGGGGTGCAGGGCTGTTGACCAAGTTAGGGGTGGCCAGGTGGAAAGCATGGCCAGCCGTAGAAAAATGTTTATTGAAATTCTCAATAATTGTGGATTTATCGGTGGTAACAGTGTTTCCTAGCCTCAGAGCAGTGGGCAGCTGGGAGGAGGTGTTCTTATTCTCCATGGACTTTACAGTGTCCCAGAACGTTTTGGAGTTTATGCTGCAGGATGCAAATTTCTGTTTGAAAAAGCTAGCCTTTGCTTTCTGCCTGTGTATATTGGTTCCTAACTTCCCTGAAAAGTTGCATATTGTGGGGGCTATTTGACGCTAATGCAGTATGCCACAGGATGTTTTTGTGCTGGTCAAGGGCAGTCAGGTCTGGAGTGAACCACGGGCTATATCTGTTCCCGGTTCATTTTTTTTGAATGGGGCATGCTTTTTTAAGATTGTGAGGAAAGCACTTTTAAAGAATAACCAGGCATCTTCTACTGACGGAATGAGGTCAATATCCTTCCAGGATCCCCGGGCCAGGTCGATTTAGAAAGGCCTGGTCGCTGAAGTGTTTTAGGGAGCATTTGACAGTGATGAGGGGTGGTTGTTTGACCGCATACCCATTACGGACGCAAGCAATGAGGCAGTGATCGCTGAGATCCTGGTTAAAGACAACAGAGGTGTATTTGGAGGGCAGGTTGGTTAGGATGATATCTATGAGGGTGCCTGTGTTTATGGATTCTGGGTTGTACCTGGTAGGTTCATTGATCATTTGTGTGAGATTAAGGGCATCAAGCTTAGATTGTAGGATGGCCGGGGTGTTAAGCATGTTCCAGTTTAGGTCACCTAACAGCACGAGCTCTGAAGATAGATGTGCGGCAATCAATTCACATATGTTGTCCAGGGCACAGCTGGGGGCAGAGGGTGGTCTATAGCAAGCGGCAACGGTGAGAGACTTGTTTCTGGAAAGGAGGATTTTTTAAAGTAGAAGCTCATTGTTTGGGCACAGACCTGGATAGTAAGACAGAACTCTGCAGGCTATCTCTGCAGTAGATTGCAACTCTGCCCCCTTTGGCAGTTCTATCTTGTCGGAAAATGTTATAGTTAGGGATGGAAATTTCAGGGTTTTTGGTGGCCTTCCTAAACCAGGATTCAGACATGGCTAGGACATCCAGGTTGGCAGAGTGTGCTAGAGCAGTGAATAGAACACACTTAGGGAGGAGGCTTCTAATGTTAACATGCATGAAACCAAAGCTTTTTTGGTTACAGAAGTCAACAAATGAGAGTGCCTGGGGTATGCGAGTGGGCATAGGCACTGCAGGGCCTGGATTAACATCTACATTATTTAATACTGCATATTATATTATTATATGATGCGGATTTCACTGTACTTGTGCATGTGACATTAAAACATGAAACTTGATAGAGTGCTCCTCCTATTGTTAACCCCTTACAGAAGATAAAACGTGATTGACTAGCATGGCTCGTTTATTGGCCAGACTAAGCTGCTGTTGGCCAAGGACCAGGTCTTTCTTGAAAAATAGGTATTTTGATCTCAATGGGACAAGCTTGTTTAATGGACATTAGGGAAAATGTACCATAAAGTTTTGTATACCATAAATATACCATAATGTTTTGTAAACCATAAATATACCATAAATATAAACGAGTGTGCTCTTCCTATAAAACATAAACCAAGTGATGAATTAGCATGGCCAGTTTATTACAGAGAGAAACTCGCTCCCTCTTCCTGTAAGATAACCCATGTGATGAATTAGCATGGCCAGTTTATTACAGAGAGAAGCTCTTTCCCAGGTTTTCAAAGGTACTTTTTAACTCAATGGGAAAACCTGGTAAAATAACTAAAAGAAAGAAATTAAGTCCTTGGACAGTAGCCACTTACTGGACTCAGGGTCAGAGTTTCCGTCTCCCTCGGTGCGGCTGTTGGGCGAGGTCTGTTGATAGTACTCTTCCTGGGGGAAGCCGAGGGGGAGAGGCTGAGTGGTGCTGGCAGTGCTGCTGGGCTCGTGGTCCCCTAGACCACTGTCGCTACAGCTCTCCTGAGAACCATCCGGGAGGTGGAACGTCACACGACGCTGGGTCTGATGGAAACACACCGAAACACAACGTTCATTTAACGTCACACAACGCTGGGTCTGATGGAAACCAAAACACAATGTTCATTTAACGTCACACGACGCTGGGTCTGATGGAAACACACCAAAACACAACATTCATTTAACGTTACACAACGCTGGGTCTGATGGAAACCAAAACACAACGTTCATTTAACGTTATACGACGCTGGGTCTGATGGAAACACACCAAAACACAACGTTCATTTAACGTTACACAACGCTGGGTCTGATGGAAACCAAAACACAACGTTCATTTAACGTTATACGACGCTGGGTCTGATGAAAACACACCAAAACACAATGTTCATTTAACGTCACACAACGCTGGGTCTGATGGAAACCAAAACACAACGTTCATTTAACGTTACACGACGCTGGGTCTGATGGAAACCAAAACACAACGTTCATTTAATTTATCACTGACAGTTGGTCTAAAAAAAACACAACACCAAAACAGAACTTAACTGTAATACTTTATTACACAATGCTTGAAACACAACATTAATTTAACGTCACATGATGCTGGGTCTGAAAACACCACAGAACAATATGTTGATTTACACGTTTTTAGTGTGGTGGACGTTGTTGGTGCGTTCAGCTGCAGAGAGAGCTAATTCAATCACCTTGGAGACGACATTTGGGGGGAAATCTCAGACTAATTGGTTGCGTATTATGGGATTGTTCTTGCATGTCTAACAAGACAAGTCCCCATCATTGTCACGTCTTCTCCGAGGAATATGGTATTACGTCACGGCAGTCTAATTGATACACTGGTCTTAGAATCTAAAATCAGCGCTCTTCTGAGATATGGCAGTCAAGGCTAATGACATACTATTCAAAAATGCACGTTGACTACTTATAGTGTATGAGTTTTAATTGACAGTTACTGCCCATAAAATGATTATAATAGATTGACCCTTTTGACGAGGCTGCACCGTGTCCTACTTTTCCCACCAGCCCAATTTAGATAAAGGGAAGGAGGTGTGGATGAACTGACTTTGATTAGAAAAGGTCTGTCTGAGGATTGTACCAGTTCTGTAGAGCTCTTCTCCTCTCAAAGGGAGTAGCTCTTTTGATTTCTCTGGAGAGTTACAGAAGTTCATGGAGTGACCTTTTTCAGGAGCACGATGGTAGCACTACAAAAGGAAACACCCAATAGGGAGGTCAATATCCACAAATGCTAGCCGTTCTTCAAGGAAAGAGAACATAGATGAGTTAGATTGTGAACCACAAACACAGGGGCAATCCGTGAACATCAATTATCTTCTCTTTTTTTCATCTCCAGTACATTCTACACCTTTGACTATAATCATATTTCAAAACTGAATGAATTGAAATTAGATGTTGTTTCAGTAGGTCATTCTTTGCCAAGTCAAAAAAAAAAAAAAAAAATAGACCTTTAACATTGAAGACAATTAACAGTGAAAAGACTAAAGTATTATTACATGCAATTTTCTAAATGGTGAGGAGATTTTTTGGTTACATTGGACAGTTTGGAGAAAAAGGGCAATTTCACTGTGAATATGATTTCATTTCATAACACGATTCTCAGTCTCAAATTGCATCTTATGAGGAAAATAAAACACTGAAAACTTGATTATATTGCCATATGTTTTGTTATTGTGTTTCAGTTTGTATTCAACCTGTTATTCAGACTGATTAGAACAAATGTTTCATGAAACAATATCATAGCCTCACCCCAATAATCTACATTTCTCCATCTCTAGAGCGGCTAAAGCAATATGGGAGTTCTGAATTAAAAACATCCTTAACACATGGTCCTTTATCCTCACGGGGAGTCGTCTGTGCCTCTTTGGAAAAAAGCACTTTTCCTCCACCACTGTGGTATACCGATAAAGACCTTATTGTTCTTTGATTAGGCAGACAGAATAAGGGAGAGGAAAAGAATGGGTTGGAGGGAGAAAAAGAAAAAATCTTGGCTCAAACGAGGCCTCAGCCCTGCCAAATAAAGAGATCCGCAAACACCCTACCAGCTCATTTAGGACTATCAGAGGGTTGACTAAACTAAATCCTTACAATTAAAACGCTGAAACAAAAAACTTAGGAGATTTTCTGCTTTATGATGTCATTACGAGCAATAATACATAAATGTACATGTATTTCCTTCATTGAAGAGGGTGTACGTGTAGGTATGTGTGTGTGTTCGTGCGTGTTGAAAAGACACGTTTCCACGACTACCACTGGTGTGTGGAGAGAATTCTCCTTTATTCTTCACAGTCCCTTAAACACCTCTAAGATCTGTTTTTATTGTGCTAATTGTCTCAAGTAAATTAGTTGTCAAGCCTGTCAGTCGATGACCTTTTCTTCCAAAAACTGAAGCCAAAACTATTCAATTGGCCTTAAGGTTAGGTACAGGTTTGATAGGATCAATAAGAGAAGGGACTGTTTAGCTAGTCCTTCCATCAAAGATAACATGGCCGCCCAGTTTATTCCACAATGAAAGCAATTAAATGATATCAGCCTTGGAACATCCTGCTTTTCTCACATTTAGTCAAGCTGTTGACTACTCCACCACAGCAATGTCAAGCTGTTGACTACTCCACCACAGCAATGTCAAGCTGTTGACTACTCCACCACAGCAATGTCAAGCTGTTGACTACTCCACCACAGCAATGTCAAGCTGTTGACTACTCAAAAAAAAAAAATTATAAAGCCCTTCTTACATCAGCTGGTATCTTAAAGTGCTGTACAGAAACCCAGACCCAAAACCCCAAACAGCAAGAAATGCAGGTGTAGAAGCACCACAGCAATGTCAAGCTGTTGGCTACTCCACCACAGCAATGTCAAGCTGTCGAATACTCCACAACATCAATGTCAAGTCTTCATGAACGGAAAGTAGAGGATCATATTTACAGAGCTTTGGCAGCTCCATGAGAAGCCATCTGCATCCCAAATGGAAACCTATTCCCTACATAGTGCACTGCTCCTGACCAAGGCCCTTAGGGAATAGGGTGTCGTTTGGAATGCAGCTGCTCACTTCCTCTCCACATGTTTCTAATTTATTTGAGTCTTTCTGCTCAGACAATGACAGCCAGAATTGATTCAAACAAACAGCTGTCCATGATAATTAGGACATAATCATAGCGTGGAGTTTTCATATCTCTGTCAGATGTTTATACAAATGGAATTTCTGCAAAGGTGTAAAAAGATAAATCAATCTAGTTTTCAATCTGCACAGAGGCTGAAAATAAGCGCATATTTCTTCTTATAACAGAGTGCTTTTTTTTTTAAATGGTTGGTCATTTCTTTGTTGTGTTGAGATAAAAGATTGACACGACAACAACAGTCATGGTGTACGTATTGTTAAAGCTTTACTACTCACTCTAAAGAACGTGCCAGAAATCCATAAAACAAACACAAGCTGGTGTAAGAGATATAAAGACCAAACAGAGTCCGCCAGATAAAACAGTGCCTTGAAAACTATGTGCATAGAGAGATAATTGTATTTATTTTTTTAAACAGAGGAAAGAAGCCAAGTTCTATAACAAGCCAGCCCTATCCAAACTAAAGCCACTCTCTTGGTAGCAAACCAGACAATGTGCAGATGGACCTGGCTTCACGGTGGGGCGAAGGATTAGGAATCCCTTGTATTTTCATGCGGAGGAGAGGAGATACGGTAGAGTAGGATATACTATACATCACTTCATCCAGGGAGAAGATACAGCTCAATGAGTTACCTAGCTACCTTCTCCCGCCTATACACTTCTACATCCACAATATCATAAATATAGAAGAGAGAGAGAGAGAGAGAGAGAGAGAGAGAGGGGGAGACCATGTTGCATGATTAACATCGGTCTGCCTTCCAATCCCCTTATCCCTTTGAATGATAAACTGGCCTCACGAGTGGATCAGAGCAGATTTGCTGTGATCATCCTGGATTCATCGCCTAGACCTGGACAAATCTGTTGTGATTTTTCATCGCCTAGCTGTCTGTGAAAACAGATACAGTACCAGTCAAAAGTTTGGACATACCTACTCATTCAAGGGTTTCTCTTTATTTGTACTATTTTCGATATTGTATAATAATAGTGAAGACATCAAAACTATGAAATAACACATACGGAATCATGTAGTACCCATTCAAAAAGGCTTTCGGAGCCGTCATCGACTCAGTGGGTTTTGTCCAACACGTCGCTGGACCTACTCACTGTCACAGTCATACTCTGGACCTAGTTTTGTCACATGGAATAAGTGTTGTGGATCTTAATGTTAATCCTCATAATCCTGGACTATCGGACCACCATTTTATTACGTTTGCAATTGCAACAAATAATCTGTTTAGACCCCAACCAAGGAGCATCAAAAGTCATGCTATAAATTCACAGACAACACAAAGATTCCTTGATGCCCTTCCAGACTCCCTCTGCCTGGAATTTAACCTTGTGCAATACCCTAGAGGAAGTTGCACTCCTAAAAACTAAAAACATTTCTCATAAGAAACTAGCTCCCTGGTATACAGAAAATACCCGAGCTCTGAAGCAAGCTTCCAGAAAATTGGAACGGAAATGGCGCCACACCAAAGTGGAAGTCTTCGGACTAACTTGGAAAGACAGTACCGTGCAGTATCGAAGAGCCCTTACTGCTGCTCGATCATCCTATTTCTCCAACTTAATTGAGGAAAATAAGAACAATCCAAAATTTATTTTTGATACTGTCGCAAAGCTAACTGAAAAGCAGCATTCCCCAAGTGAGGATGGCTTTCACTTCAGCAGTAATGAATTCATAAACTTCTTTGAGGAAAAGATCATGATTATTAGAAAGCAAATTACGGACTCCTCTTTAAATCTGTGTATTCATTCAAAGCTCATTTGTCCTGAGTCTGCACAACGCTGCCAGGACCTAGGATCAGAGAGACACTCAAGTGTTTAAGTACTAAATCTCTTGACACAATGATGAAAATAATCATGGCCTTTAAACCTTCAAGTTGCATACTGGACCCTATTCCAATTAAACTACTGAAAGAGCTGCTTCCTGTGCTTGGCCCTCCGATGTTGAACATAATACACGGCTCTCTATCCACCGGATGTGTACCAAACTCACTAAAAGTTGCAGTAATAAAGACCCTCTTGAAAAAGCCAAAACCTTGACCCAGAAAATATTAAAAAAACTATCGGCCTATATCAAATCTTCCAATCCTCTCAAATTTTTTAGAAAAGGTTGTTGCGCAGCAACTCACTGCCTTCCTGAAGACAAACAATGTATACGAAATGCTTCAGTCTGGTTTTAGACCAAATCATAGCACTGAGACTGCACTTGTGAAGGTGGTAAATGACCTTTTAATGGCATCAGACCGAGGCTCTGCATCTGTCCTCGTGCTCCTAGAACTTAATGCTGCTTTTGGAGAGATTGGAAACCTAAATTGGTCTACACGGACAAGTTCTGGCCTGGTTTAGATCTTATCTGTCGGAAAGATATCAGTTTGTCTCTGTGAATGGCTTGTCCTCTGACAAATCAACTGTAAATGTCGGTGTTCCTCAAGGTTCCGTTTTAGGACCACTATTGTTTTCACTATATATTTTACCTCTTGGGGATGTCATTCGAAAACATAATGTTAACTTTCACTGCTATGCGGATGACACACAGCTGGACATTTCAATGAAACATGGTGAAGCCCCAAAATTGCCCTCGCTAGAAGCCTGTGTTTCAGACATAAGGAAGTGGATGCAAACAAAGAGATCTTCTGTTGTGACAATTAATCTTAGTGGTTGTACAGTCGTCTCAAATAAAACTGTGAAGGATCTCGGCGTTACTCTGGACCCCGATCTCTCTTTTGACGAACATATCAAGACTGTTTCAAGGACAGCTTTTTTCCATCTACGTAACATTGCAAAAATCTGAAACTTTCTGTCCAAAAATGATGCAGAAAAATGTATACATGCTTTTGTTACTTCTAGGTTAGACTACTGCAGTGCTCTACTTTCCGGCTCCCCGGATAAAGCACGAAATAAACTTCAGTTAGTGCTAAATACGGCTGCTAGAATCCTGACTAGAACCAAAAAATGTGATCATATTACTCCAGTGCTAGCCTCCCTACACTGGTTTCCTGTCAAGGCAAGGGCTGATTTCAATGTTTTACTGCTAACCTACAAAGCATTACAGGGGCTTGCTCCTACCTATCTCTCTGATTTGGTCCTGCCGTACATACCTACACATACGCTATGGTCACAAGACGCAGGCCTCCTAATTGTCCCTAGAATTTCTAAGCAAACAGCCGGAGGCAGGGATTTCTCCTATAGAGCTCAATTTTTATGGAATGGTCTGCCTACCTATGTGAGAGACGCAAACTCGGTCTCGACCTTTAAGTCTTTACTGAAGACTCATCTTTTCAGTGGGTCTTTTGATTGAGTGTTGTCTGGCCCAGGAGTGTGTAGGTGAACGGAAAGGCTCTGGAGCAACGAACCGCCCTTGCTGTCTCTGCCTGTCCGGTTCCCCTCTTTCCACTGGGATTCTCTGCCTCTAACCCTATTTCAGGGGCTGAGTCACTGGCTTACTGGTGCTCTTTCATGCCGTCCCTAGGAGGGGTGCGTCACTTGAGTGGGTTGAGTCACTGATGTGATCTTGCTGTCTGGGTTGGCGCCCCCCCCCTTGGGTTGTGCTGTGGCGGAGATCTTTGCGGGCTATTGTCTCAGGATGGTAAGTTGGTGGTTGAAGATATCCCTCTAGTGGTGTGGGGGCTGTGCTTTGGCAAAGTGGGTGGGGTTATATCCTTCCTGTTTGGCCCTGTCCGGGGGTATCATCGGATGGGGCCACAGTGTCTCCTGACCCCTCCTGTCTCAGCCTCCAGTATTTATGCTGCAGTAGTTTATCTGTCGGGGGGCTAGGGTCAGTTTGTTATATCTGGAGTACTTCTCCTGTCTTATCCTGTGTCCTGTGTGAATTTAAGTATGCTCTCTCTAATTCTCTCTTTCTTTCTATCTCTCGGAGGATCTGAGCCCTAGGATCATGATTCAGGACTACCTGGCATGATGACTCCTTGCTGTCCCCAGTCCACCTGGCCATGCTGCTGCTCCAGTTTCAACTGCTCTGCCTGCGGCTATGGAATCCTTGATTTGATTTGATTTGACCTGTTCACCGGACGTGCTACCTGTCCCAGACCTATTATTTGACCATGCTGGTCATTTATGAACATTTGAACATCTTTGCCATGTTCTGTTATAATCTCCACCCGGCACAGCCAGCAGAGGACTGGCCACCCCTCATAGCCTGGTTCCCCTCTAGGTTTCTTCCTAGGTTTTGGCCTTTCTAGGGAGTTTTTCCTAGCCAACATGCTTCAACACCTGCATTGCTTGCTTTTTGGGGTTTTAGGCTGGGTTTCTGTACAGCACTTTGAGATATCAGCTGATGTACGAAGTTCTAAAAACATTTCTCATAAGAAACTAGCTCCCTGGTATACAGAAAATACCCGAGCTCTGAAGCAAGCTTCCAGAAAATTGGAACGGAAATGGCGCCACACCAAAGTGGAAGTCTTCGGACTAACTTGGAAAGACAGTACCGTGCAGTATCGAAGAGCCCTTACTGCTGCTCGATCATCCTATTTTTCCAACTTAATTAATATATATATATATATATGTATTTATTATAGATAGATAGATAGATAGATAGATAGATAGATAGATAGATAGATAGATAGATAGATAGATAGATATACAATACAAAAAATTATTTTGTCAGCCACCAATTGTGCAAGTTCTCCCACTTAAAAATGAGAGAGAGGCCTGTAATTTATTTTCATCATAGGTACACTTCAACTATGACAGACAAAATGAGGAAAAATAATCCAGAAAATCACATTGTAGGATTTTTAATGAATTTATTTGCAAAATATGGTGGAAAATAAGTATTTGGTCAATATCAAAAGTTTATCTCAATAGTTTGTTATATGCCCTTTGTTGGCAATGACAGAGGTAAAACTTTTTCTGTAAGTCTTCACAAGGTTTTCACACACTGTTGCTGGTATTTTGGCCCATTCCTCCATGCAGATCTCCTCTAGAGCAGTGATGTTTTGGGGCTGTTGCTGGGCAACACAGACTTTCAACTCCCTCCAAAGATTTTCTATGGGGTTGAGATCTGGAGACTGGCTAGGCCACTCCAGGACCTTGAAATGCTTCTTACGAAGCCACTCCTTCGTTGCCCGGGCGGTGTGTTTGGGATCATTGTCATTTTGAAAGATCCAGCCACGTTTCATCTTCAATGCCCTTGCTGATGGAAGGAGGTTTTCACTCAAAATCTCACGATACATGGCCCCATTCATTCTTTCCTTTACACGGATCAGTCGTCCTGGTCCCTTTGCAGAAAAACAGCCCCAAAGCATGATTCTTCCACCCCCATGCTTCCCGGTAGGTATGGTGTTCTTTGGATGCAACTCAGCATTCTTTGTCCTCCAAACACGACAAGTTGAGTTTTTACCAAAAAGTTATATTTTGGTTTCATCTGACCATATGACATTCTCACAATCTTCTTCTGGATCATCCAAATGCTCTCTAGCAAACTTCAGACGGGCCTGGACATGTATTGGCTTAAGCAGGGGGACACGTCTGGCACTGCAGGATTTGAGTCCCTGGCGGCGTAGTGTGTTACTGATGGTAGGCTTTGTTACTTTGGTCCCAGTTCTCTGCAGGTCATTCACTAGGTCCCCCCGTGTGGTTCTGGGATTTTTGCTCACCGCTCCCTTGTGATCATTTTGACCCCACGGGGTGAGATCTTGCGTGGAGCCCCAGATCGAGGGAGATTATCAGTGGTCGTGTATGTTTTCCATTTCCTAATAATTGCTCCCGCAGTTGATTTCTTCAAACCAAGCTGCTTACCTATTGCAGATTCAGTCTACCCAGCCTGGTGCAGGTCTACAATTTTGTTTCTGGTGTCCTTTGACAGCTCTTTGGTCTTGGCCATAGTGGAGTTTGGAGTATGACTGTTTGAGGTTGTGGACAGGCGTCTTTTATACTGATAACAAGTTCAAACAGGTGCCATTAATACAGGTAACGAGTGGAGGACAGAGGAGCCTCTTAAAGAAGAAGTTACAGGTCTGTGAGAGCGAGAAATCTTGCTTGTTTGTAGGTGACCAAATACTTATTTTCCACCATAATTTGCAAATAAATTCATAAAAAATCCTACAGTGTGATTTTCTGGATTTTTTTTCTCATTTTGTCCGTCATAGTTGAAGTGTACCTATGATGAAAATTACAGGCCTCTCATCTTTTTAAGTGGGAGAACTTGCACAATTGGTGGCTGACTAAATACGTTTTTGCCCCACTGTATATAGATATATAGATAGATAGAGATACATGTAGATATACACTACCGGTCAAAGTTTTAGAACGCCTACTCATTCAAGGGTTTTTCTTTTTTGTACTATTTTCTACATTGTAGAATTGTACAATAAGCTCAAGCTCTGTCAAGTTGGTTCTTAATCATTGTTAAACAGCCATTTTCAAATCTTAGATTTTCAAGCAGATTTAAGTCAAAAACTGTAACTAGGCCCCTCAGGAACATTCAATGTCATCTTGGTAAGCAAATCCAGTGTATATTTGGCTTTGTGTTTTAGGTTATTGTCCTGCTGAAATGTGAGTTTGTCTTCCAGTATCTGTTGGAAAACAGACAGAACCAGGTTTTCCTCTAGGATTTAGCCTTTGCTTAGTTCTATTCTGTTTCTTAATATCCTAAAATAACTACCTTATCGATGACAAACATACCCATAACATGATGCAGCCACCACCATGCTCAAAAATATGAAGAGTGGTACTCAGTGATGTGTTGTGTTGTATTTGCTCAAAACATAACACTTTGTATTCAGGAGATTAAGTTACTTTCTTTGCCACATTTCTTTGCAGTTTTACTTTAGTGTCTTTTTGCAAACAGGATGCATATTTTGGAATATTTCTGTTCTGTACCTTATTTTCCATCTGTCATTTAGGTTAGTATTGTGGAGTAACTACAATGTTGTTGAGCCATCTTCAGTTTTCTGTCACAGTCATTAAACTCTGTAACTGTTTTAAAGTCGACATTGGCTTCATGGTGAAATCGCTGAGCGGTTTCCTTTCTCTCCGGCAACTGAGTTAGGAAAGACGCATGTATCTTTGTAGTGACTGGGTGTATTGATACACCATCCAAAGTGTACTTCATGTTGAAAGGGACATATGCTAAATACATAGATTGTTTTACCCATCTACCAATAGGTGCCCTTCTTTGTGAGGCTTTAGAAAACCTCTGATCTTTGTGGTTGAATCTGTGTTTGAAATACAGTGCTCGACTGAGGGACCTTACAGACAACTGTATGTGCGGTTTGTCAGAGATGAGGTAGTCATTTAAAAAATCATGTTAAACACTGTTGTTGCACACAGAGTGTCACGTTCGTTATACTCTTTTGTATAGCTTCACATTTCGACCAAGGCGCAGCGTGGTATGCGTACATTCTTATTTATTTAAAGAATGAACACTGAACAAACTAACAAAATAACAAAACGAAATGTGAAGCTATACAAACGAGTGCTGACAGGCAACTACACATAGACAAGATCCCACAAACACCAAAGGGAAATGGCTACCTAAATACGATCCCCAATAAGAGAC
The DNA here is from genome assembly GCF_034236695.1 of Oncorhynchus nerka. Lineage (NCBI taxonomy): Eukaryota > Metazoa > Chordata > Actinopteri > Salmoniformes > Salmonidae > Oncorhynchus > Oncorhynchus nerka. Next base: position 85,690,664 of record NC_088401.1, on the reverse strand, counting down.
AATGATAAACAGCTGTCTCTAATTGAGAACCATATAAGGCCAACATAGAAATACAAAAACCGCTAGACATGCATACAACAACTCTAGACAATAAAAAAACTAGCGTATCCACCCTAGTCACACCCTAACCTAACCAAAATATAAAGAAAACAGAGATATCTAAGGTCAGGGCGTGACAGGTGCGGACTCCTGGCTGCAAACCTGAACCTATAGGGGAGGGTCTGGGTGGGCATCTACCCTCGGTGGGGGCTCCAGTTCTGGACACAGCCCCCCGTCTTTACGCTGATCCCTCTGCCTTTGAAGAACCGGACCGTGGATCATCGCCGGAGGCTCTAGACTGCGGATCATCGCCAGAGGCCCCGGACTGGGGACCGTCGCCGGAGACCCCGGACTGGGGACCGTCGCCCGGGAGCTATGGACTTAGAACTGTTGCCGGAAGCTCTGCACTGTGGAGGCACACTGGAGGCCTGGTGCGTGGGACCGGTACAGGAGACACTGGGCTGAAGACACGCACCTCAGTGCGAGGAGCAGGCACAGGACATACGGGACTCTGGAGGCGCACTGGAGGCCTGGTGTGTGGGACCGGTACAGGTGGCACCGGGCTGAAGACACGCACCTCAGGGCGAGTGCGGGGAGGAGGCACAGGACTTACTGGACTCTGGAGGCGCATTGGAGATCTGGAGCGTAGAGCTGGCACAATGTGTCCTGGCTGGATGCTCACTTGAGTCCGGCAAGTGCGGGGTGCTAGCACAGGACGCACTGGGCTGTGCAGATGCACAGGAGACACAGTACGCAGAGCTGGCGCAGGATTTCCTGGTCCAGGAGGTGTACTGGAGACCAGGAGCGCTGAGCCGGCACCATCTGTCCTGGCTGGATGCCCATTCTAGCGTGGCAAATGCGAGGAGCTGGAATAGAGCGCACCAGGCTATGAATGCAAACTGGAGACACTGTGCGCATCACTGCGTAACGCGGTGTCTGACCAGTCACATGCTCCCCACGGTAAGCATGAGGAGTTGGCTCAGGTCTCCAACCTGACTCCAGCCAATCTCCCCGTGTGCCCCTCACAAAAAATGTTAGGCGGCTACCTCTTGTGCTTGTCTCGTTTGTACAACTCTTCGTAATATCGCCATTCCGCTTTCGCTGCATCTATCTCCTCCTTAGGACGGCGATACTCCCCAGCCTGCGCACAGGGTCCTGCTCCATCCAGAATCTCTTCCCCGTTCCATTCCTCCTGAATACGCTGCTTGGTCCTTTGTTGGTGGGATCTTCTGTCATGTTCGTTATAAGGATCAAACCAAGGCACAGCGTGGTATGCGAACATTCTTATTTATTTAAAGAATGAACACTGAACAAACTAACAAAATAACAAAATGAAATGTGAAGCTATACAAACGAGTGCTGACAGGCAACTACACATAGACAAGATCCCACAAACACCAAAGGGAAACGGCTACCTAAATATGATCCCCAATCAGAGACAACGATAAACAGCTGCCTCTGATTGAGAACCATATCAGGCCAACATAGAAATACAAAAACCCCTAGATATACATACAACAACTCTAGACATACAAAAGCCCTAGACAATACAAAAACCTTAGACAATACAAAAAACTAGCGTACCCACCCTAGTCACACCCTGACCTAACCAAAATATAAAGAAAACAGAGATGTCTAAGGCCAGGGTGTGACACAGAGTGAGTCCATGCAACTTATTATGTGACTTGTTAAGCACATTTTTTTACTCCTGAATGTATTTAGGCTTGCCATAACTAAGGGGTTGAATACTTATTGAATCAAGATATTTTCAGCTTTTCATTTTTAATTAATTTGTAACAATTTCTCTAAAAGAATAATTCCACTTTTGACATTAATTGGTATTGCGTGTAGGCCAGTGACATAAAATCGAAATTGAATCAATTTTAATTTCAGGCTGTAACTCCATAAAATGTGGAAAAAGGCAAAGGGTATGAATACTTTCAGACAGGACTAATATATATATATATATAAATATATAGTGGAGCTATGTCTTGATCTAGTACAGTTAAACAGGAAGTAGAATCTGAAACATGGCAAATTAAACCAGGACACTATTCACCAACAACAATCTGTCCACATTCCAGATCATAGTGCAAGCCTGCTCAGTTGTAAAACATGTCTATTTTGCACTCTGAAACCCTGCAATGTACAGGTGAGATGAAACCTGTCTAAACCGTTGTCCTTGTTAAATATTATGTAATGCATCACTTTATATGACGCAAATGAATATCCAATTGTTCTTGCCGGGACTGTAATTACTTCATCATTAGCGTTCTGGCTACGAGGAGGAGGGTCAGTGAACCAGTCAAGAGATGAGACTTGGATAATTAGCTCCCCAAGCTGAAGGCAAGACTTTGGTTCAAAGGGTTAACACAGTATTGTGATGGGTCTTGCATGAGGACTGGGTGCAACGCTGTCGGTCACATAGTGACAAGCTCAAGGCTTTACATACAGAACAGAATTCAGTCAACTGAACTCCAAGGCCTGGGTTAAGTGTTGCAATATACAATATATGAGAAAAATAGATTTATTGTAAGAAAACGAAAGTGAAAAATAGATGAAAGGTAACAGAAGACATGAAGGTCATGTGTTGCGGTATAATTCCATTTGCTGTTATGTGGTCTGGCTGCCGTAAGAGCGAAAAAGTGTGCTGTGTCTTTTGTTGCCGTAGGAACAAGTCAGGTAGAGCTGTGCCATCAAACATAAAGAAACTGAGAGAATTTGAAAAGAACGTTGTTTCTACATCGCTGAGTCTTACAGAAAAACTTTAAATTATAAACCATAACATCAGCAATCCAAACACAGAACACATTTCTTCAATTTCAAGAACTGAATTGGATGAATTCTGCACCTTCAGGGCTTTGACGTGGTACAACGCAACCCGTGAATGAAACAACATTCTAGTGAAGAAGAGTGTCCTTTCATGACAATTAAAGAATTACCCCATGCATGCAAAGACAAGACGAATCTAACACCTTTACAAACAACTCACAAAGTGACATCTGCTAAAAACAAAGGAATGCATTTTGCTTGAAGCTACTTGTATTTAATTGACCTGACTAATGACTAGGTAATCAAAATAACAACTCTGCCCTGACAATTAACCTGTTTGTTTAATGCATCGTTAGAATGTTCATCAGCTGTCTTGTTCTCAGTTTCAAAGTTAAACTGACAGGTAAGGTTCATAGACATAGAGCATGACATGGAACTACAACATGTACACACGAAATGGTTCCAAGTCCGGAGTTGTTTGCCTTTTTTTTTGCGTGAAAATCAATCAATCAAATGGCTGAGAAAATGCATTGTGGGGAAATGTGTTAAGAAAAATGTCATGCGGTAGTGTTAGACTTACGTTTGCAGACGTTATCTTGCTGAGAAGACAACCCTCCTGTAATAACACATGGTGGGAAGAAGAAGAAAAGGAAAAATACGTTATTGTTGTATACTGTCCATGATTGCACTGCATTCAACCACAGTATTGATTTTCTCTGTAATTAAAGAGTCAAGCCTTAAAGATGGTTCATATGGAATGTCATCTTCAGGGACACAATTGATGCGAAATATTATTTCGCCTGGTTGTTGTTGTTAAACTCTCTGATAAATGTTTATGATATAAGCAGGTCAAAGTTCATCTATACGCTCAAAGATGGCTTTCTGTTTCAGATAGAACGGAGACTTCAGATCTGTATTGATTTCTCAGGGAGAGAACGAATGCTGCTATAAGTCAAATTGTTATACTGCTCAGTTAGAAAATAACGTATGTTCAATGCAGAACCTGACATCACACGACAAGACCGTTATAACTGACACTGATAAAGATGTGTCGGCATGTCAGCGGTGAAAGAACACAGAATATCAAACGAAGCATCACAAATGAACAATAAACAGTGTCAAGCTTCTAAATTGGGAACAAAGAGGCCCACAAGACTGCAGGATATAGTCTCTTGTCCCAGGGGACCAGATAATAGCTTAGAGAGAGAGAGAGAGATAACAGTATTTAATTTTTTTATCACAAAATGATGTTTTCTTTGTGCTGTGTATAATAATGTGACCACGTGACTGAGGAAGATCTGAGGGTGAAGGGAAACAGTGATGAAGTCGACAAGCTGAGAGGGTTACTGACTGAGGAAGATCTGAGGGTGAAGGGAAACAGTGATGAAGTCGACAAGCTGAGAGGGTTACTGACTGAGGAAGATCTGAGGGTGAATGGGAAACTGTTATGAAGTCGACAAGCTGAGAGGGTTACTGACTGAGGAAGATCTGAGGGTGAAGGGAAACAGTGATGAAGTTGACAAGCTGAGAGGGTTACTGACTGAGGAAGATCTGAGGGTGAAGGGAAACAGTGATGAAGTCGACAAGCTGAGAGGGTTACTGACTGAGGAAGATCTGAGAGTGAAGGGAAACAGTGATGAAGTCGACAAGCTGAGAGGGTTACTGACTGAGGAAGATCTGAGGGTGAAGGGAAACATTGAAAGAGAAAGACAAGCTGAGAGGGTTACTGACTGAGGAAGATCTGAGGGTGAAGGGAAACAGTGATGAAGTTGACAAGCTGAGGCGGTTACTGACTGAGGAAGATCTGAGGGTGAAGGGAAACATTGAAAGAGAAAGACAAGCTGAGAGGGTTACTGACTGAGGAAGATCTGAGGGTGAAGGGAAACATTGAAAGAGAAAGACAAGCTGAGAGGGTTACTGACTGAGGAAGATCTGAGGGTGAAGGGAAACAGTGATGAAGTTGACAAGCTGAGGCGTTTACTGACTGAGGAAGATCTGAGGGTGAAACATTGAAAGAGAAAGACAAGCTGAGAGGGTTACTGACTGAGGAAGATCTGAGGGTGAAGGGAAACAGTGATGAAGTTGACAAGCTGAGAGGGTTACTGACTGAGGAAGATCTGAGGGTGAAGGGAAACAGTGATGAAGTCGACAAGCTGAGAGGGTTACTGACTGAGGAAGATCTGAGGGTGAAGGGAAACAGTGATGAAGTCGATAAGCTGAGAGGGTTACTGACTAAGGAAGATCTGAGGGTGAAGGGAAACATTGAAAGAGAAAGACAAGCTGAGAGGGTTACTGACTGAGGAAGATCTGAGGGTGAAGGGAAACAGTGATGAAGTTGACAAGCTGAGAGGGTTACTGACTGAGGAAGATCTGAGGGTGAAAGGAAACAGTGATGAAGTTAACAAGCTGAGGCGGTTACTGACTGAGGAAGATCTGAGGTTGAATGGGAAACATTGAAAGAGAATGACAAGCTGAGAGGGTTACTGACTGAGGAAGATCTGAGCTTGAATGGGAAACATTGAAATGACATAGAAGCATGTGTCTTGTCAGGTCACAAATAAGTGGCGGAATGTAGCAACAAGCTAACAAGCAAAGCACTGTCTATTACAGTTTAGATGATACTGGTGAAAACTTCATGCCAATCTATGCATTTCCTATAGCCTATGCAACAAAAAAAAAAAAAGAATTTGCAGGAGAACGATGAGAATGCTTGGGTCAAGTTCAACTGTGTTATTGTCTCACAGCAGTGAAAAATAGAGCAACCTGTTAACATTCATAAATGCGACTGAGCCTGTGGTCTGGCTAGCCAGAGGACCATATGTGTGTGCAGCCCAGTAATGGAAAATGTCAATAAGCCGTCGGAAGACTGCCAGCATCCCAAACGACACCCTATTCCCTAAATATATTGCACTACATTGGACCAGGACCCATGAGGCAGTGTGCACTATATAAGGAATAGGGGACCATTTGTGATTCAGTCACACTTTTCTGAGGTTAGCAGATTGGATGCGTTGGAGGATGGGTATAAATAGTGTTATCCTTTAGGGTATAGAGGTAAATGGGATAGAAGTTCAAAATGTCTTTTTAAGATGATTGCCCCGTAAATGATTAAGTTGTTAATGAGGGTGAACGCTGCCAAGTGACAATCCTTCCCCAGGCAGAGTAAGAAAAGAGTAATCAACCCAAATGAATTAGCAAATAACTGGTCAAACCATGAAAGGAACTGTGCTAGTATTATGTCGGAAGAAATGTGTTGTAGATCAGACGTTTGACTGATCTGAACTGCCTGTTTATTTGAATCATGTCTGTGAGTATAACATAACTTATGTAGCAGGCAAAACCCCGAGGACTAAGTCTTCAGAATTTTTTTGGTTCTTCCTCTCTCTGTTCCCTGAGGTGTCATTGCCCAGGGATATTTCTTAGGAACCTGTTTTCAGTTCCTACCGCTTCCACTGGATGTCACCAGTCTTTGGAATTTGGTTGAGGTTATTCCTTTGTGCAATGAAGAAGTAGGCCAACTAGGAACTGGCTTGTTTTCATTCCTGTATTGAACACAGAAAGACCCGTCTACAATTTGATCGATTATTAACGTTTAAAAATACCTAAAGTTGTATTACAAAAGTAGTATTACAAAAGTAAAAAAAAAAAGTATTACAAAAGTAGTTTGAAATATTTTGGCAAAGTTTATAGGCAACTTTTGAAATAGTAGTGATGTTGCATTTTTTGTAAGCTGTTTTTTTCTGGATCAAACGCGCTTTATAAATGGACATTTTGGATATATATGAACGCAATTAATCGAACAAAAGGACCAATTGTGATGTTTATGGGACATATTGGAGTGCCAACAAAAGAAGCTCGTCAAAGGTAAGGCATGTTTTATATTTTATTTCAGCGTTTTGTGTAGCGCCTGCAGGGTTGAAATATGCTAACCCCTTTGTTTACTGCTAGTGCTATAATCAGATAATAGCTTCTTATGCTTTTGCCGAAAAGCATTTTAAAAATCTGACATGTTGGCTGGATTCTCAGCGAGTGTAGCTTTAGTTTAGTATCTTACATGTGTGATTTAATGAAAGTAAGAATTTTATAGTATTTTATTTGAATCTGGTGCTCTGCATTTTCCCTGGCAAATGGCCAGTTGAGACATTTGCGTCCCCAAAGAGGTTATTGGACATCTTAAGCTAGTCTGATTACCTCATTCTAGTCTAACATTAGGTAGCTAGATCAGTTTAACTGGATCCCCTCAGAGTATTAGTGGGCTGTAATTGGTCCTCTTTGTTAGCGTTAATATTATCTTGCCATTGAGACTGAAACCTGATTAAAAATGTATTTATTTATTTAATGCGTCAAACATGAAGACAAAGTTAGGAGCTGAAATTCTGTACTCGTCAACGTTGTTTGAAGAGGTGCGTAATTTACATTGTTAACCGAACGTATTGATCAAACAGTTATGGTACATTCCCTTGGTACTATGTTCTATTCAACATTTCACGATGTAAATAGCTTTGCGATACAGACCTCACCAACCAATTAAATGTGTGATAACGCAACACAGTTGAACAGAGAAAGTTCTTCAAAAGATGACCTTAAAGTAACCTTAGTTTCTAGCCTATGTTTATTGTATATGGCAGTTTACAGGAGAGAATAATGTGTGATCCATCTCTGTAGTGCTGGGTCGCTGACCCTCTCCTCTCCATCTATAAGCCTCTCCAGACCACTGGTTTCCAAGCACCCACAGCCATGCCCGGCATAGAGATGGAGATAAGTGCATGTGATGCTTACCCACATCAAAGCGGTGGAAGAGTGTCTTAGCGAGCGAAGGCAGTGGGGCTCGAACCGTGGCTTTGATCATTCTCAGCTTTCGGATAATTAAAATATTGGATAAATAATTGATTAAAAACACCAGAGCTCATTGTGCTGTTCTGCATCTAGATCCCAATTTATTCCAACCTTGACACTCGTCTTGTCTTTCGTTTTATATCAACAAGTGTGTGGGTACAACTCTGAGAGGTACACGGATGAATTGTGCCTCTCCATTCAGCTTCACTAAATAATATATAAAACATAATGATTGACATCACTTACAGTCTGTAGATTTAATATGAACAACAAGAAGCACTTTCGCTGCTGCAGAAATTGTTCAGGGTCGCTATCCACAGTGCTTTTGAAAAGTATTCAGACACCTTGCCTTTTCCCACATTTAGTTGTTACAGCCTTATTCACAAATGGATTAAGTAAAACAAATTCCTCATCAACCTACACACAATACCCCATAATGGTAAAGCTAATCCAGGTTTATAGAACGTTATTAGAAAGTTTTGCACATTTATTAAAACTAAAAACTGAAAAAAACTCAATTACATAAATATTCAGACCCTTTGCTATGAGAATCGAAAATGAGCTCGGGTGCAACCTGTTTCCATTGATCATCCCTGAGATTTTATCGACAACTTGATTGGAGTCCACCTGTGGTAAGTGTAATTGATTGGACATGATTTGGAAGGGCACACACAAGTCTATATAAGGTTCCACAGTTGACAGTGCATGGTCAGAGCAAAAATCAAGCCAAGAGGTCAAAGGAATTGTCCGTAGAGCTCCGAGACAGGATTGTGTCGAGGCACAGATCTGGGGAAGGGTACCAAAATATGTCTGCATCATTGAAGGTCCCCAAGAACACAGTGACCTCAATCATTCTTAAATGGAACAAGTTTGGAACCACCAAGACTTCTCCTAGAGTTGGCCGCCTGGCAAAACTGAGCAATCGCGGGAGAAGGGCCTTGGTCAGGGAGGTGACCAAGAACCTGATGGCTCCAGAGTTCCTCTGTGGAGTTGGGAGAACCTTCCAGAAGGACAACCATATCTGCAGCACTTCACCAATCAGTGCTTTGTGGTAGAGTGGCCAGACAGAAGCCACTCCTCAGTAAAAGGTACATGACATCCCATTTGGAGTTTACCTAAAGGCACCTAAAGGACTCTCAGACCATGAGAAACAAGATGCTGGTCTGATGAAACCAAAATGTAACTCTTTGGCCTGAATGCCAAGCATCATGTCCAGAGGAAACCTGGCACCATCCCTACGGTGAAGCATGGTAGTGGCAGCATCATGCTGTGGAGATGTTTTTCAGCGGCAGGGGACTGGGAGACTAGTCATGATCGAGGGAAAGATGAACGGAACAAAGAACCTTGATGAAAACTGCTCCAGAATGCTCAGGACCTCAGACTGGGACAAAGGTTCACCTTCCAACAGAAGAACGACCCTACGCAAACAGCCAAGCCGACTAAGGAGTGGCTTCGGGACAAGTCTCTGAATGTCCATGAGGGGCCCAGCCAGAGCCCGGACATGAACCCAATTGAACATCTCTGCTGATAATCCGACCTGACTGAGCTTGAGAGGATCTGTAGAGAAGAACGGGAGAAATTCCCCAAGTGTGCCAAGCTTGTAGCGTCATACCCAAGAAGACTCTACACTGTTATCGCTGCTTAAGGTGCTTCAACAAAGTACTGAGTAAAGAGTCTGAATACTTATTTAAATTTGTTATTTCAGTGTTTTATTTTGTTTAAAATTTTACACAATTTTTCATCATTATGGGGTACTGAGTGTAGATGTTTGAGGGGAAAAAACAATTGAATCCATTTTAGAATAAGGCTGTAAAGTAACAAAATATTGAAAAAGTTACAAGGTCTGAACTCTTTCAGAATGTACTGTAAAAAGACATGGTTATAACCCCTTTCTCCCTTCATGATAGTTTATAACCCTCTTTCTCCCTTCATGATAGTTTATAACCCTCTTTCTCCCTTCATGATGTGGTTATAACCCTCTTTGTCCCTTCATCATGTGGTTATAACCCTCTTTCTCCCTTCATGATGTGGTTATAACCCTCTTTCTCCCTTCATGATGTGGTTATAACCCTCTTTGTCCCTTCATCATGTGGTTATAACCCTCTTTCTCCCTTCATGATAGTTTATAACCCTCTTTCTCCCTTCATCATGTGGTTATAACCCTCTTTGTCCCTTCATCATGTGGTTATAACCCTCTTTCTCCCTTCATGATGTGGTTATAACCCTCTTTGTCCCTTCATCATGTGGTTATAACCCTCTTTCTCCCTTCATGATGTGGTTATAACCTTTCCTTTCTAACCTTTGTAACCCCTCCCTTCATCATGTGGTTATAACCCTCTTTCTCCCTTCATGATAGTTTATAACCCTCTTTCTCCCTTCATCATGTGGTTATAACCCTCTTTGTCCCTTCATCATGTGGTTATAACCCTCTTTCTCCCTTCATGATGTGGTTATAACCCTCTTTCTCCCTTCATGATGTGGTTATAACCCCCTTTCTCCCTTCATGATGTGGTTATAACCCTCTTTGTCCCTTCATCATGTGGTTATAACCCTCTTTCTCCCAACATGATAGTTTATAACCCTCTTTCTCCCTTCATGATGTGGTTATAACCCTCTTTCTCCCTTCATGATGTGGTTATAACCCTCTTTCTCCCTTCATGATGTGGTTATAACCCTCTTTCTCCTTTCATGATAGATTATAACCCTCTTTCTCCCTTCATGATGTGGTTATAACCCTCTTTCTCCTTTCATGATAGATTATAACCCTCTTTCTCCCTTCATGATGTGGTTATAACCCTCTTTCTCCTTTCATGATAGATTATAACCCTCTTTCTCCCTTCATGATGTGGTTATAACCCTCTTTCTCCTTTCATGATAGATTATAACCCTCTTTCTCCCTTCATGATGTGGTTATAACCCTCTTTCTCCCTTGATGATATGGTTATAACCCTCTTTCTCCTTTCATGATAGATTATAACCCTCTTTCTCCCTTCATGATGTGGTTATAACCCTCTTTCTCCCTTCATGATGTGGTTATAACCCTCTTTCTCCCTTGATGATATGGTAATAACCTCTTTCTCCTTTGACGATATGTGGGTATTTTCATGGAGGAGAAAACGCATCTAATAATCATGTACCTCCTATGGGAGATCTCCTCCTTCTGGGTCAGAATGAGCTGTTGCTGTGGTGCTGTAATGTGTCGCAGTAATGACACTGCTAAATGTATTCCATTAAGCAATCATTCAACTGAACGTGGTCCTTAAACCTTGGCCACATTCATGTTCAACCCACATTCCAGATTCCATGTTCATCTCCAGTGGCAGAGCGTGGCTGAAGGAAACTATCATGATTTTTTAAAACCAGTACGTCGATGACATATAGCGTGATATGATTGCTAGATTTCATGTCATTTTATAGTTACCCAGCAACCCAAGGTGTGTACAACAAGGGTTCTGTTTGCGGTGAACATGTCACTTAGTAACCATTTGCAGTTGGATGACTTGAATGAACGTTCCGGAATGTAATGGCGAGGCTTCATTGTTGTATTGGTTACCGTGGCTGTCTAGCGTCAACATTCCAACTTCAAATAACTTTGCTATTCTTACTACATGAATAGAAACCCTACATGACCAACGCTATTTATTTGTAGACCCCAAACAGACACTTACAGTACCAGTCAAATGTTTGGACACACTTACTCATTCAAGGGCTTTATTTTATTTTTGACTATTTTCTACATTATTATTTGTAGCAGCAGTTTAGACCCCAAACAGACAAAACACATGTCATTTATTAGCTAACATTATCTAATGTTTGCAAACTATTTTCCTTGTTTGCTTTAAAAAAAAAATATTTCACCTTTATTTAACCAGTTAGGCTAGTTGAGAACAAGATCTCATTTGCAACTGCGACCTGGTCAAGATAAAGCATAGCAATTCGACACATACAACAACACATAGTTACACATGGAATAAACAAAACATACAGTCAATAATACAGTGGAACAAAACAAAACAAAAAGTCTATATACAATGAGTGCAAATGAGGTAGGTTAAGGAAATAAATAGGCCATGGTGGCGAAGTAATTACAATATAGCAATTAAACACTGGAATGGTAGATCGGCAGAAGATGAATGTGCAAGTTGTTGAAACGCACCTTCAGTTTCATTTTACTTCCTGTCTTGTGTCTGCATGTCTTTCTTTATAGGAAGTCTCTCTATATACCTGTATACCTGAGAATGGGAAATTGCACACGCCATGTGTTTCCCACAGTGTTGTTGAGCAATCCTTGCTACCTACTGTGTGGTGTGGGTTTGTCCATTGGTTTGCGGTGCACTGAGTACAGTACTGTGGTTGTTATACCAGCCAACCCACCCTCTGTCTGTGGTTGTTTTACTAGCCAACCCACCTCCTGTCTGTGGTTGTTTTACTAGCCAACCCACCCTCTGTCTGTGGTTGTTTTACTAGCCAACCCACCCTCTGTCTGTGGTTGTTTTACCAGCCAACCCACCCTCTGTCTGTGGTTGTTTTACCAGCCAACCCACCCTCTGTCTGTGGTTGTTTTACTCAGCCAACTCACCCTCTGTCTGTGGTTGTTTTACTCAGCCAACCCACCCTCTGTCTGTGGTTGTTTTACTCAGCCAACCCACCCTCTGTCTGTGGTTGTTTTACTCAGCCAACCCACCCTCTGTCTGTAGTTGTTTTACTCAGCCAACTCACCCTCTGTCTGTGGTTGTTTTACTCAGCCAACCCACCCTCTGTCTGTGGTTGTTTTACTCAGCCAACCCACCTCCTGTCTGTGGTTGTTTTACTCAGCCAACCCACCCTCTGTCTGTGGTTGTTTTACTCAGCCAACCCACCCTCTGTCTGTGGTTGTTTTACTAGCCAACCCACCCTCTGTCTGTGGTTGTTTTACTAGCCAACCCACCCTCTGTCTGTGGTTGTTTTACCAGCCAACCCACCCTCTGTCTGTGGTTGTTTTACTCAGCCAACTCACCCTCTGTCTGTGGTTGTTTTACTCAGCCAACCCACCCTCTGTCTGTGGTTGTTTTACTCAGCCAACTCACCCTCTGTCTGTGGTTGTTTTACTAGCCAACCCACCCTCTGTCTGTGGTTGTTTTACTAGCCAACCCACCCTCTGTCTGTGGTTGTTTTACCAGCCAACCCACCCTCTGTCTGTGGTTGTTTTACCAGCCAACCCACCCTCTGTCTGTGGTTGTTTTACTCAGCCAACTCACCCTCTGTCTGTGGTTGTTTTACTCAGCCAACCCACCCTCTGTCTGTGGTTGTTTTACTCAGCCAACCCACCCTCTGTCTGTAGTTGTTTTACTCAGCCAACTCACCCTCTGTCTGTGGTTGTTTTACTCAGCCAACCCACCCTCTGTCTGTGGTTGTTTTACTCAGCCAACCCACCTCCTGTCTGTGGTTGTTTTACTCAGCCAACCCACCCTCTGTCTGTGGTTGTTTTACTCAGCCAACCCACCCTCTGTCTGTGGTTGTTTTACTAGCCAACCCACCCTCTGTCTGTGGTTGTTTTACTAGCCAACCCACCCTCTGTCTGTGGTTGTTTTACCAGCCAACCCACCCTCTGTCTGTGGTTGTTTTACTCAGCCAACTCACCCTCTGTCTGTGGTTGTTTTACTCAGCCAACCCACCCTCTGTCTGTGGTTGTTTTACCAGCCAACCCACCCTCTGTCTGTGGTTGTTTTACTCAGCCAACCCACCCTCTGTCTGTGGTTGTTTTACTCAGCCAACCCACCCTCTGTCTGTGGTTGTTATACCAGCCAACCCACCCTCTGTCTGTGGTTGTTATACCAGCCAACCCACCCTCTGTCTGTGGTTGTTTTACTCAGCCAACCCACCCTCTGTCTGTGGTTGTTTTACTCAGCCAGCCAACTGTCCAACTCACCTCTGTCTGTGGTTGTTTTACTCAGCCAACCCACCCTCTGTCTGTGGTTGTTTTACTCAGCCAACTCACTTCTCTGTCTGTGGTTGTTTTACTAGCTAACCCACCCTCTGTCTGTGGTTGTTTTACTCAGCCAACCCACCCTCTGTCTGTGGTTGTTTTACCAGCCAACCCACCCTCTGTCTGTGGTTGTTTTACTCAGCCAACCCACCCTCTGTCTGTGGTTGTTTTACTCAGCCAACTCACCCTCTGTCTGTGGTTGTTTTACTCAGCCAACCCACCCTCTGTCTGTGGTTGTTTTACTCAGCCAACCCACCCTCTGTCTGTGGTTGTTTTACCAGCCAACCCACCCTCTGTCTGTGGTTGTTTTACTCAGCCAACCCACCCTCTGTCTGTGGTTGTTTTACCAGCCAACCCACCCTCTACCTGTGGTTGTTTTACCAGCCAACCCACCCTCTGTCTGTGGTTGTTATACCAGCCAACCCACCCTCTGTCTGTGGTTGTTTTACCAGCCAACCCACCCTCTGTCTGTGGTTGTTATACCAGCCAACCCACCCTCTGTCTGTGGTTGTTTTACCAGCCAACCCACCCTTTGTCTGTGGTTGTTATACCAGCCAACCCACCCTCTGTCTGTGGTTGTTATACCAGCCAACCCACCTCCTGTCTGTGGTTGTTTTACCAGCCAACCCACCCTCTGTCTGTGGTTGTTTTACCAGCCAACCCACCCTCTGTCTGTGGTTGTTATACCAGCCAACCCACCCTCTGTCTGTGGTTGTTTTACTAGCCAACCCACCCTCTGTCTGTGGTTGTTTTACCAGCCAACCCACCCTCTGTCTGTGGTTGTTATACCAGCCAACCCACCCTCTGTCTGTGGTTGTTTTACTCAGCCAACCCACCCTCTGTCTGTGGTTGTTTTACTAGCCAACCCACCCTCTGTCTGTGGTTGTTTTACTAGCCAACCCACCCTCTGTCTGTGGTTGTTTTACTAGCCAACCCAACCTCTGTCTGTGGTTGTTTTACTAGCCAACCCACCCTCTGTCTGTGGTTGTTTTACTCAGCCAACCCACCCTCTGTCTGTGGTTGTTTTACTAGCCAACCCACCCTCTGTCTGTGGTTGTTTTACTCAGCCAACCCACCCTCTGTCTGTGGTTGTTTTACTAGCCAACCCACCCTCTGTCTGTGGTTGTTTTGTTTTACTCAGCCAACCCACCCTCTGTCTGTGGTTGTTTTACTCAGCCAACCCACCCTCTGTCTGTGGTTGTTTTACTAGCCAACCCACCCTCTGTCTGTGGTTGTTTTACTCAGCCAACCCACCCTCTGTCTGTGGTTGTTTTACCAGCCAACCCACCCTCTGTCTGTGGTTGTTTTACTCAGCCAACCCACCCTCTGTCTGTGGTTGTTTTACTAGCCAACCCACCCTCTGTCTGTGGTTGTTTTACTAGCCAAGCCAACCCACCCTCTGTCTGTGGTTGTTTTACTCAGCCAACCCACCCTCTGTCTGTGGTTGTTTTACTAGCCAACCCACCCTCTGTCTGTGGTTGTTTTACTCAGCCAACCCACCCTCTGTCTGTGGTTGTTTTACTAGCCAACCCACCCTCTGTCTGTGGTTGTTTTACTCAGCCAACCCACCCTCTGTCTGTGGTTGTTTTACTCAGCCAACCCACCCTCTGTCTGTGGTTGTTTTACTAGCCAACCCACCCTCTGTCTGTGGTTGTTTTACTCAGCCAACCCACCCTCTGTCTGTGGTTGTTTTACTAGCCAACCCACCCTCTGTCTGTGGTTGTTTTACTAGCCAACCCACCCTCTGTCTGTGGTTGTTTTACTCAGCCAACCCACCCTCTGTCTGTGGTTGTTTTACTAGCCAACCCACCCTCTGTCTGTGGTTGTTTTACTCAGCCAACCCACCCTCTGTCTGTGGTTGTTTTACTAGCCAACCCACCCTCTGTCTGTGGTTGTTTTACTAGCCAACCCACCCTCTGTCTGTGGTTGTTTTTACTAGCCAACCCACCCTCTGTCTGTGGTTGTTTTACTAGCCAACCCACCCTCTGTCTGTGGTTGTTTTACTCAGCCAACCCACCCTCTGTCTGTGGTTGTTTTACTCAGCCAACCCACCCTCTGTCTGTGGTTGTTTTACTCAGCCAACCCACCCTCTGTCTGTGGTTGTTTTACTAGCCAACCCACCCTCTGTCTGTGGTTGTTTTACCAGCCAACCCACATCCTGTCTGTGGTTGTTTTACCAGCCAACCCACCCTCTGTCTGTGGTTGTTTTACTAGCCATCCCACCCTCTGTCTGTGGTTGTTTTACTAGCCAACCCACCCTCTGTCTGTGGTTGTTTTACTAACCAACCCACCCTCTGTCTGTGGTTGGTTTACTAGCCAACCCACCCTCTGTCTGTGGTTGTTTTACTAGCCAACCCACCCTCTGTCTGTGGTTGTTTTACTCAGCCAACCCACCCTCTGTCTGTGGTTGTTTTACTAGCCAACCCACCCTCTGTCTGTGGTTGTTTTACTAGCCAACCCACCCTCTGTCTGTGGTTGTTTTACTAGCCAACCCACCCTCTGTCTGTGGTTGTTTTACTAGCCAACCCACCCTCTGTCTGTGGTTGTTTTACTCAGCCAACCCACCCTCTGTCTGTGGTTGTTTTACTAGCCAACCCACCCTCTGTCTGTGGTTGTTTTACTAGCCAACCCACCCTCTGTCTGTGGTTGTTTTACTCAGCCAACCCACCCTCTGTCTGTGGTTGTTTTACTAGCCAACCCACCCTCTGTCTGTGGTTGTTTTACTAGCCAACCCACCCTCTGTCTGTGGTTGTTTTACTAGCCAACCCACCCTCTGTCTGTGGTTGTTTTACTAGCCAACCCACCCTCTGTCTGTGGTTGTTTTACCCTCTGTCTGTGGTTGTTTTCAGCCAACCCACCCTCTGTCTGTGGTTGTTTTACTAGCCAACCCACCCTCTGTCTGTGGTTGTTTTACTCAGCCAACCCACCCTCTGTCTGTGGTTGTTTTACTCTGTGGTTGTTTTAGCCAACCCACCCTCTGTCTGTGGTTGTTTTACCAGCCAACCCACCTCCTGTCTGTGGTTGTTTTACTAGCCAACCCACCCTCTGTCTGTGGTTGTTTTACTAGCCAACCCACCCTCTGTCTGTGGTTGTTTTACTAGCCAACCCACCCTCTGTCTGTGGTTGTTTTACTAGCCAACCCACCCTCTGTCTGTGGTTGTTTTACTAGCCAACCCACCCTCTGTCTGTGGTTGTTTTACCAGCCAACCCACATCCTGTCTGTGGTTGTTTTACCAGCCAACCCACCCTCTGTCTGTGGTTGTTTTACTAGCCAACCCACCCTCTGTCTGTGGTTGTTTTACTAGCCAACCCACCCTCTGTCTGTGGTTGTTTTACTAGCCAACCCACCCTCTGTCTGTGGTTGTTTTACTCAGCCAACCCACATCCTGTCTGTGGTTGTTTTACCAGCCAACCCACCCTCTGTCTGTGGTTGTTTTACTAGCCAACCCACCCTCTGTCTGTGGTTGTTTTACTAGCCAACCCACCCTCTGTCTGTGGTTGTTTTACTCAGCCAACCCACCCTCTGTCTGTGGTTGTTTTACCAGCCAACCCACCCTCTGTCTGTGGTTGTTTTACTAGCCAACCCACCCTCTGTCTGTGGTTGTTTTACTAGCCAACCCACCCTCTGTCTGTGGTTGTTTTACTAGCCAACCCACCCTCTGTCTGTGGTTGTTTTACTCAGCCAACCCACCCTCTGTCTGTGGTTGTTTTACTAGCCAACCCACCCTCTGTCTGTGGTTGTTTTACTAGCCAACCCACCCTCTGTCTGTGGTTGTTTTACTAGCCAACCCACCCTCTGTCTGTGGTTGTTTTACTAGCCAACCCACCCTCTGTCTGTGGTTGTTTTACTAGCCAACCCACCCTCTGTCTGTGGTTGTTTTACTAGCCAACCCACCCTCTGTCTGTGGTAGTTTTACTAGCCAACCCACCCTCTGTCTGTGGTTGTTTTACTCAGCCAACCCACCCTCTGTCTGTGGTTGTTTTACTAGCCAACCCACCCTCTGTCTGTGGTTGTTTTACTCAGCCAACCCACCCTCTGTCTGTGGTTGTTTTACTCAGCCAACCCACCCTCTGTCTGTGGTTGTTTTACTAGCCTACCCACCCTCTGTCTGTGGTTGTTTTACTCAGCCAACCCACCCTCTGTCTGTGGTTGTTTTACCAGCCAACCCACCCTCTGTCTGTGTTTGTTTTACTCAGCCAACCCACCCTCTGTCTGTGGTTGTTTTACTAGCCAACCCACCCTCTGTCTGTGGTTGTTTTACTAGCCAACCCACCCTCTGTCTGTGGTTGTTTTACTCAGCCAACCCACCCTCTGTCTGTGGTTGTTTTACTAGCCAAACCACCCTCTGTCTGTGGTTGTTTTACTCAGCCAACCCACCCTCTGTCTGTGGTTGTTTTACTAGCCAACCCACCCTCTGTCTGTGGTCGTTTTACTCAGCCAACCCACCCTCTGTCTGTGGTTGTTTTACTCAGCCAACCCACCCTCTGTCTGTGGTTGTTTTACCAGCCAACCCACCCTCTGTCTGTGGTTGTTTTACTCAGCCAACCCACCCTCTGTCTGTGGTTGTTTTACTAGCCAACCCACCCTCTGTCTGTGGTTGTTTTACTAGCCAACCCACCCTCTGTCTGTGGTTGTTTTACTCAGCCAACCCACCCTCTGTCTGTGGTTGTTTTACTAGCCAACCCACCCTCTGTCTGTGGTTGTTTTACTCAGCCAACCCACCCTCTGTCTGTGGTTGTTTTACTAGCCAACCCACCCTCTGTCTGTGGTCGTTTTACTCAGCCAACCCACCCTCTGTCTGTGGTTGTTTTACTCAGCCAACCCACCCTCTGTCTGTGGTTGTTTTACCAGCCAACCCACCTCCTGTCTGTGGTTGTTTTACTAGCCAACCCACCCTCTGTCTGTGGTTGTTTTACTAGCCAACCCACCCTCTGTCTGTGGTTGTTTTACTAGCCAACCCACCCTCTGTCTGTGGTTGTTTTACTAGCCAACCCACCCTCTGTCTGTGGTTGTTTTACTAGCCAACCCACCCTCTGTCTGTGGTTGTTTTACTCAGCCAACCCACCCTCTGTCTGTGGTTGTTTTACTAGCCAACCCACCCTCTGTCTGTGGTTGTTTTACTAGCCAACCCACCCTCTGTCTGTGGTTGTTTTACTCAGCCAACCCACCCTCTGTCTGTGGTTGTTTTACTAGCCAACCCACCCTCTGTCTGTGGTTGTTTTACTCAGCCAACCCACCCTCTGTCTGTGGTTGTTTTACTAGCCAACCCACCCTCTGTCTGTGGTCGTTTTACTCAGCCAACCCACCCTCTGTCTGTGGTTGTTTTACTCAGCCAACCCACCCTCTGTCTGTGGTTGTTTTACCAGCCAACCCACCCTCTGTCTGTGGTTGTTTTACTCAGCCAACCCACCCTCTGTCTGTGGTTGTTTTACTAGCCAACCCACCCTCTGTCTGTGGTTGTTTTACTAGCCAACCCACCCTCTGTCTGTGGTTGTTTTACTCAGCCAACCCACCCTCTGTCTGTGGTTGTTTTACTAGCCAACCCACCCTCTGTCTGTGGTTGTTTTACTCAGCCAACCCACCCTCTGTCTGTGGTTGTTTTACTAGCCAACCCACCCTCTGTCTGTGGTCGTTTTACTCAGCCAACCCACCCTCTGTCTGTGGTTGTTTTACTCAGCCAACCCACCCTCTGTCTGTGGTTGTTTTACCAGCCAACCCACCTCCTGTCTGTGGTTGTTTTACTAGCCAACCCACCCTCTGTCTGTGGTTGTTTTACTAGCCAACCCACCCTCTGTCTGTGGTTGTTTTACTAGCCAACCCACCCTCTGTCTGTGGTTGTTTTACTAGCCAACCCACCCTCTGTCTGTGGTTGTTTTACCAGCCAACCCACATCCTGTCTGTGGTTGTTTTACCAGCCAACCCACCCTCTGTCTGTGGTTGTTTTACTAGCCATCCCACCCTCTGTCTGTGGTTGTTTTACTAGCCAACCCACCCTCTGTCTGTGGTTGTTTTACTAGCCAACCCACCCTCTGTCTGTGGTTGTTTTTTACTACCCTCTGTCCAACCCACCCTCTGTCTGTGGTTGTTTTACTAGCCAACCCACCCTCTGTCTGTGGTTGTTTTACTAGCCAACCCACCCTCTGTCTGTGGTTGTTTTACTAGCCAACCCACCCTCTGTCTGTGGTTGTTTTACTCAGCCAACCCACCCTCTGTCTGTTCATCCCGTTCCTTGCAGAGGTCAGAGGAGTCAGAGATACCCTGGAATGTTTGTTATGAGTGAGAAACATTGGCGGACGCCCACGGGCCCCTGGGGACTACTTGTATTATGTATCCTTCAGCTGGTCAACTTTCCCAAGCATCTGTACACTGCAGGATCATATCAAAGAGGAGCACAAGCGTGGCAGAGCTGAAGGATAAAGGATTGACAGTTTCACTGGCTGAAATGCTCACTGTCTACTGTCTGTCTAGGGCAGTGAGTGACGATCTGAATCCCTAGTTTTCTAATGAACATAGAGTAGATTGGGAGAATGATATGACATTTAGTGTATGATGCTATACATTAAAGTGTCAGTCAAGTCCTTGAAACCTTGACTCTGAGGCATTTGTATTCTTAATGGTTTAACACTAATGAGATCTGGGTGCTCCCTCCCTCCCTTCATTCACTGCAGTCAGTCTGCTCACTTCACAGTTTATTTCACAGTGTAAATAACTTTAAAGACAGAGAGAGAGAGAGAGAGAGAGAGAGAGAGAGAGAGGGAGAGAGAGAAAGAGAGAGAGAGAGAGAGAGAGAGAGAGAGAGAGAGAGAGAGAGAGAGAGAGAGACAAAGAGAGAGACACAGAGAGAGAGAGAGACAAAGAGAGAGACACAGAGAGAGAGAGAGAGAGAGAGAGAGAGAGAGAGAGAGAGAGAGAGAGAGAGAGAGAGAGAGAGAGCAGAGAGAGAGAGAGAGCAGAGAGAGAGAGCAGAGAGAGCAGAGAGAGAGAGAGCAGAGAGAGAGCAGAGAGAGAGAGAGAGCAGAGAGAGAGAGAGAGAGAGAGCAGAGAGAGAGAGAGAGCAGAGAGAGCAGAGAGAGCTCATCTTGGCTGAGCTGCCAAAGCAACCCCACTCGTTCTGTTCATATTACTTCAGTCATGACCGGAGGATCTCAGTGGTGAGTAGCAAGTGGTGAGAACAGTTATAGTCAACTGCTGTTCAACTGTGTGAATTCTGTGAAATGACGGTTAAAACCGAGCTCATGACAGCTCAGTACTCCAGTGGGGCCGTGGACTTCCTCTTCCTAGAGATGTTTTTGAGTTGCCTGTGTTTATTAACGCAGGATAGGAGACACCTCTCTCACAGCTCGGTCTGCACTGTCAGCATCACGTACTGTGTGTACAGGCCTACTCCCATCTCCCTAACATTATGAATATGAACCAGACAATGATATTTCTCTCAAACATGGTTCAAGTGTACATTCCTCACCATAACTTACATTGTCGCCACCATGTTCAAAACCTATTTTAATTTACAAGTGGACATGTTGCCTTGTCATCAGCTTCTTCTTCTTCTTATTATTATTAAGTGGTGTGTGTTTCCCCTGAACAATCCCCGTCTCTCACAGTAGCCAGCCGCCCAGTAGCACTCAGAGAGAGAGAGAGAGGGAGAGAGAGAGGGAGACAAAGAGGGAGAGAGACAAAGAGGGAGAGAGACAAAGAAGAGAGAGAGAGAGAGAGAGAGAGAGAGTGACAAAGAGAGAGTGACAAAGAGAGAGACAAGAGAGAGAGAGAGAACTACATATTGATCCTCCCCAGTACCAGCGGCTAGCCCCTCCTGATTTCATTAGGCTGCCTGGTGTTAATTACTCCACACTCTAACCTTTCCCTGTTTCATTTGGACCGACAAATTGGCTGAATTAAAGAAGAGGCTACGTCCCAAATGGTACCCTATTCACCCTATAGTGCACTACTGTCAAAAGTAGTCCACTATATAGTGAATAGGGTGCTATTTTGAACGCAATTGAGGTGAGAATAAAAGGCAGAATAGCTTGACGGTGTTCATTGGATCCCTGAGCTGCCCAGCACTGCGATGTCAAACTCCCAAGCGGCGTCATAATTAAAAAAGTTCATCAATGTTCTTCTCTGCTCATCAAATTATGCTGGAGAAGGAGGCTATGAGATAATAGTTCTGGGAAGGAGGACGACTCATTTAGGACATCATCTCACTGGTCTGATCTGGTTTGTTGTCTAGGGAGTTACAGCAGTTACGTATGTGTTTTTCGTGTGTTTATATACATATTCAATTGGCTTTTACTAATTCAATCACCTTTATTGATTTATTTTCTGTCTATTCTCTTCTTGGGACTAACACCGTCATATCAGAGTCTCAAAGGGCTGTTGAACTTGAACGAATGGTTCAAGAGCTTAAAGGAATGGTTCAAGAACTTAAAGGAATGGTTCAAGAGCTTAAAGGACTGGTTCAAGAACTTAAGGGAATGGTTCAAGAACTTAAAGGAATGGTTCAAGAGCTTAAAGGACTGGTTCAAGAGCTTAAAGGAATGGTTCAAGAGCTTAAAGGACTGGTTCAAGAGCTTAAACGAATGGTTAAAGAACTTAAGGGAATGGTTCAAGAACTTAAAGGAATGGTTCAAGAGCTTAAAGGAATGGTTCAAGAGCTTAAAGGACTGGTTCAAGAGCTTAAAGGAATGGTTCAAGAGCTTAAAGGACTGGTTCAAGAACTTAAGGGAATGGTTCAAGAGCTTAAAGGACTGGTTCAAGAGCTTAAAGGAATGGTTCAAGAGCTTAAAGGACTGGTTCAAGAGCTTAAAGGAATGGTTCAAGAGCTTAAAGGACTGGTTCAAGAGCTTAATCTTCCCTCTACCCTCTACTTTTTTGAACATTCTGTTAAAAATCGCGCAACATTTCAGCGCCCTGCTACTCATGCCAGGAATATAGTATATGCATTTGCTTAGTCTGTGTGGATAGAAAACACTCAGACGTTTATAAAACTGGTTAAATCACTGCTGTGGCTTTACCAGAACGGCATTTACATCGAAAAGCACAGGAAAAACTGATCACTGAAAATGGAAAAATATATTGCTTGCGCGACTTGAACCCATTGATAAAGGTGAACCACAATTAATTGACTGAGGTTGCAGTACCTACAGCTTCCACACGGTGTCTAGAGTCTTGTCATTTCCCTACGAGTTTTTTCTTGGTCAAACACATGCAAGGCAGCGCATTTCTTCAGGTCTAGGACCGGATATTTTGGTTGAGTTTCTAGCCGGACATTTTTCCAGACGGACAGCTAATGATTTTTACATCGCCTCCTGATGAATTTTATCGCTTATTAACGTTTACTAATACCTAAAGTTGCATTACAAAAGTATTTCGAAGTGTTTTGTGAAAGTTTATCGTCGACTTTTTGAATTTTAAAAAATGACGTTACGTTTTGAAACGATGTTTTTTTTGTTTATCACACAGTCTACATATAACGATATCTAGGCTTTATATGGACCGATTTAATCGAAATAAAGACCCAATAGTGTTTATGGGACATCTAGGAGTGCCAACAAAGAAGATGGTGAAAGGTAATGAATGTTTTCTATTTTATTGTGCGGTTTGTGTAACGCCGAAATGCTAATTATTTTGTTTACGTCCCCTGCGGGTCTTTTGTGTTGTAGTCTATTGTTGCATGCTATCAGATATAAAGGACTGGTTCAAGAGCTTAAAGGACTGGTTCAAGAACTTAAGGGAATGGTTCAAGAACTTAAAGGAATGGTTCAAGAGCTTAACCTCTTGCATCCCCCCGACACGCAGGCGTCCCATCTAGACATCTGGAAATGCAAATGCGCTACGCTAAATGCTAATAGCACTCGTTAAAACTCAAACGTTCATTAAAAAACACATGCAGGGTACTGAATTAAAGCTACACTCGTTGTGAATCCAGCCAACGAGTCAGATTTTTAAAATGCTTTTCGGCGAAAGCATGAGAAGCTATTATCTGATAGCATGCAACACCCCAAAAGACCCACAGGGGACGTAAACAAAATAATTAGCATAGTCGGCGCTACACAAAACGCACAAATAAAATATAAAACATTCATTACCTTTGACAATCTTCTTTGTTGGCACTCCTAGATGTCCCATAAACATCACTATTGGGTCTTTTTTTCGATTAAATCGGTCCATATATAGCCTAGATATTGATCTATGAAGACTGTGTGATCAAGGAAAAAAACACTGTTTTATAACGCAACGTCATTTTTTTAAATTAAAAAAGTCGACGATAAACTTTCACAAAACACTTCGAAATACTTTTGTAATGCAACTTTAGGTATTAGTAAACGTTAATAATCGATCAAATTGATCACGAGGCGATGTATATTCTATAGCTGTACGTCTTGAAATAATGTCTGGGTAAATCTCAACCAAAATATCCGGTCGGAGACCGGAAGATATGGGCTGTCTCTTCTTCGTTTGACCAAGAAACAAAGCCTAGGCAAATGACAAGACTGTTGACATCGTGTGGAAGCTGTAGGTATTGCAACCTCGGCTCCATTCAATGTGGTTTCTATTCAACAATACTTTCAAGTGGCGCATTGATATATTTTCCCATTTTCAGTGATCAGATTTTCCTGCGCTTTTCGATGAAACGCACGTTCTGTTATAGTCACAGCCGTGATTTAACCAGTTTTAGAAACGTCTGAGTGTTTTCTATCCACACATACTAATCATATGCATATACTATATTCCTGGCATGAGTAGCAGGGCGCTGAAATGTTGCGCGATTTTTAGCAGAATGTTTGAAAAAGTAGGGGGTAGGATCAACAGGTTTTAACCTGTTAGTCCTATAGGGGCAGTATTTCATTTTTGGATAAAAAGACGTGCCCGTTTTAAGCACAATATTTTGTCACGAAAAGATGCTAGAATATGCTTGGAATTGATAGTTTTGGAAAGAAGACACTCTTACGTTTCCAGAACTGCAAAGATTTTCACTGTGAGTCCCCTAGAACAAATGCTTCGGGCAAAACCAAGATGTTTGACCGACCAGGAAATGAACAGGATTTCTGAGGCTACGTTTTCCATGATCGCCTTATATGGCTGTGAATGTGACAGGAATGAACGGACACTTTCTCTTGTTTCCCCAAGGTCTCTGCAGCATTGTGACGTATTTGTAGGCATATCATTGGAAGATTGACCATAAGAGACTACAATTGCCAAGTGTCCCGCTTGGTGTCTGCGTGGCAATTGGTGCGCAAAAGTCAGCTCCCAGTATTTTTCCATTCGAATCAGAGAACAAAGCTTGCTTCAAGGACTGGGGTTTCAATGGAGAGATATATGACAAACCACCTTCAGGATTGATTCAAACAACGTTTTCCATGTTTCAGTCGATATTATGGAGTTATTTCGGAAAAAAGTTTGACATGTAGGTGACTGAATTTTCGGTTAGTTTCGGTAGCCAAATGCATAGTAACAAAATGGAATGATGTGTCCTACACAAGAATCTTTCAGGAAAAACTGGACATCTGCTATGTAACTGAGAGTCTCCTCATTGAAACATCTGAAGTTCTTCAAAGGTAAATTATTTTATTTGATTCCTTGGCTGGTTTTTGTGAATATGTTGCGTGCTAAATGCTAACGCTAAATGCTAAGCTAGCTATCACCACTCTTACACAAATTATTGATTTTCTCTGGTTCAAAAGCATATTTTGAAAATCTGAGACGACAGGATTGTTAAGAAAAGGATAAGCTTGAGAGCAGGCATATTTATTTCATTTCATTTGCTATTTTTAGAAATCGCTAACGTTGCGTTATGGTAATGAGCTTGAGGCTGTAGTAACGATACCGCATGCGGGATGGGGCGGACTATGAGGTTAAAGGACTGGTTCAAGAGCTTAAAGGACTGGTTCAAGAGCTTAAATGGTTCAAGAGCTTAAAGGAATGGTTCAAAAGCTTAAAGGACTGGTTCAAGAGCTTAAATGAATGTTTCAAGAGTTTAAAGGACTGGTTCAAGAACTCTTTGGGATAGGGGGCAGCATTTTCACTTTTGGATAAATAGCGTCCCCAATTTCAACCTCCTGCTACTCATGCCAAGAATATAAGATATGCATATTATTAGTAGATTTGGGTAGAAAACACTGAAGTTTCTAAAACTGTTTGAATCATGTATGTGAGTATAACAGAAGTTATGTAGCAGGCAAAACCCAGAGGACAAACCATTCAGATTTTCTTTTTTTAGGTCGCTGTCAATTCAATGAGATTTCATTGGGGAACTAGAATTCTAAGGCACTTGTTTGCAGTTCCTACCACTTCCACTGGATGTCACCAGTCTTTGAAATTTGGTTGAGGTTATTCCTTTGTGAAATGAAGAAGTACGGCCATCTTGAATCAGGGTAACATTATGTGTACTGTTT
The DNA here is from genome assembly GCF_034236695.1 of Oncorhynchus nerka. NCBI lineage: Eukaryota > Metazoa > Chordata > Actinopteri > Salmoniformes > Salmonidae > Oncorhynchus > Oncorhynchus nerka. The sequence continues at coordinate 85,664,659 of NC_088401.1, read as the reverse complement.
AGGAAAGTAGCGTTAGTTTGTGATCTTCCTGTATTGAAAACAGATAGACCCGTCTTCAATTTGATTGATTATTAACGTTTAAAAATACCTAAAGTTGTATTACAAAAGTAGTTTGAAATGTTTTGGCAAGGTTTACAGGTAACTTTTGAGATATTTTGTAGTGACGTTGTGCATTTTGATAGCTGTTTCTGGATCAAACGCGCCAAATAAATGGACATTTTGGATATAAATCAACGGAATTAATCGAACAAAAGGACCATTTGTGATGTTTATGGGACATATTGGAGTGCCAACAAAAGAAGCTCGTCAAAGGTAAGTCATGATTTATATTTTATTTCTACGTTTTGTGTGGTGCCTGCAGGGTTGACATATGCTATTCTCTCTTTGTTTACTGTTGTGCTATCATCAGATAATAGCTTCTTATGCTTTGGCCTTTTTGAAATCTGACATGTTGGCTGGATTCACAACGAGTGTAGCTTTAATTTCGTATCTTACATGTGTGATTTAATGAAAGTTTGAATTTTATAGTATTTTATTTGAATTTGGTGCTCTGCATTTTCCCTGGCAATTGGCCAGGTGGGACATTTGCGTCCCGCCTATCCCAGAGAGGTTAATTAATGGAATGGTTCCAGAACTTAAAGGACTGGTTCCAGAACTTAAAGGAATGATTCCAGAACTTAAAGGAATGTTTTTTTTTAATAGGCAAGTCAGTTTAGAACAAATTTTTATTTTCAATGATGGCCTAGGAACAGTGGGTTAGCTGCCTTGTTCAGAGGCAAATTGGCAGATATTTGCCTTGTCAGCTTGGGGATGCGATCTTGCAACCTAGCGGTTGCTAGTCCAAAGCTCTAACCACGAGGATTACCTGCCATTCAAGAACTTAAAGGAATGGTTCAAGAACTTAAAGGAATGGTTCAAGAACTTAAAGGAATGGTTCATGAACTTAAAGGACTGGTTCAAGGACTGGTTCAAGAACTTAAAGGACTGGTTCAAGAACTTAAAGGACTGGTTCAAGAACTTAAAGGAATGGTTCAAGAACTTAAAGGAATGGTTCAAGAACATAAAGGACTGGTTCAAGAACGTAAAGGAATGGTTCAATAGTTAAATATAGGAATAATAAAGGAATATGAACCATTATATCCTATATATGTTTACCTATATGATAAAATCTACTTGACATCTAATATGAAACCAATATATCTTATGTATGGTTAGCTATATGATAAAATTTACATGACATCTAATATGAACCAGTATACCCTATGTATGGTTAGCTATATGATAAAATCTACATGACATCTAATATGAAACCAATATCTTATGTATGGTTAGCTATATGATAATCTACATCAATCCTAAAATGAAACCAATATCTTATGTATGGTTAGCTATATGATAAAATCTTCATGACATCTAATATGAAACCAATATCTTATGTATGGTTAGCTATATGATAAAATCTACATGACATCTAATATGAAACCAATATCTTATGTATGGTTAGCTATATGATAAAATCTACATGACATCTAATATGAAACCAATATCTTATGTATGGTTAGCTATATGATAATCTACATCAATCCTAAAATGAAACCAATATCTTATGTATGGTTAGCTATATGATAAAATCTACATGACATCTAATATGAAACCAATATCTTATGTATGGTTAGCTATATGATAATCTACATCAATTCTAAAATGAAACCAATATATCCTATGTATGTTTAGCAAAATGACAAAATCCACATGACATCTAATTCTAACGTCACAGATAGGACATAAAATAAATAAACAAATAAAATTGACTTCATAAGATCACGACGATGACGACAACGTCCTTCAACCCTTCAAAGATGTTTTCTCGACCATCACGTTAACGCTATACAGAGAATTTACTACAACTAAAACCATACACCATACACCTACATCAAGCTGAATACTGTCCCATACACCTACATAAAGCTGAATACTGTCCCATACACCATACACCTACATAAAGCTGAATACTGTCCCATACACCATACACCTACATCAAGCTGAATACTGTCCCATACATCAAGCTGAATACTGTCCCATACACCATACACCTACATAAAGCTGAATACTGTCCCATACACCATACACCCACATAAAGCTGAATACTGTCCCATACACCTACATAGAGCTGAATACTGTCCCATACACCATACACCTACATAAAGCTGAATACTGTCCCATACACCATACACCTACATAAAGCTGAATACTGTCCCATACACCATACACCCACATAAAGCTGAATACTGTCCCATACACCTACATAAAGCTGAATACCCTCCCATACACCTACATAAAGCTGAATACTGTCCCATACACCATACACCCACATAAAGCTGAATACTGTCCCATACACCATACACCCACATAAAGCTGAATACTGTCCCATACACCTACATAAAGCTGAATACTGTCCCATACACCTACATAAAGCTGAATACTGTCCCATACACCATACACCCACATAAAGCTGAATACTGTCCCATACACCCACATAAAGCTCAATACTGTCCCATACACCTACATAAAGCTGAATACTGTCCCATACACCATACACCCACATAAAGCTCAATACTGTCCCATACACCTACATAAAGCTGAATGAAGTCCCATACACCTACATAAAGAAAAAAATACAAGTACCACTTTGTCAAGCATGGATGTTGGGGTTGTCCTTTTCAGGCTTGTCTCAAGGTTGAGCCCATTCTGGCTGACAAGACATCACGCATCTCAACAGGATCCATTTAGAAAACACAGCCATCCCTTCTCTTCAGATAATAACTTCATCATAATTGGCTTGTGATGCTCAGGAGGGTTGAATTGTCAGTTGCAGAGAGGGAGCTGAACTGATTCTTTCCTTGATTTAATTACGTATCAAAATTCAATTAGACATTCTTAAAAAAAACAAAATCTAAGTGACTTTTGTCAAGCTGTCCCTTGAAATCAAAGCCCAGCTAAAGGACACCCTTCATTATCAGGCGACATCTAACTCAATAATCTTTATCTCAATCTTTTCATTCAAAGACTGAATCATGGACACTCTTACTGACAGTGGTGGCTGCTTTGCGTGATGCATTGTTGTCTCTATCTTCTTGCCCTTTGTGCTATTGTCCTTGCCCAATAATGTTTGTACCATGTTTTGTGCTGCTACCATGTTGTTGTTATGTTGTGTTGCTACCATGTTGTTGTTATGTTGTGTTGCTACCATGTTGTTATGTTGTCATGTGTTGCTGCCTTGCTATGTTGTTGTCTTTAGGTCTCTCTTTATGTAGTGTTGTGTTGTCTCTCTTGTTGGGATGTGTGTTTTGTCCTATATTTATATATTTTGTATATATTTTTTTTAAATTCAGTCCCCCGTCCCCGCAGGAGGCCTTATGCCTTTTGGTAGGCCGTCATTGTAAATAATCATTTGATCTTAACTGACTTGCCGAGTTAAATGAATAAAATGAAAATAATCATCAGCTCTTATAGCGGAATCACTGACGTGAAAAGATGAAGATAGAATGAACACATTACCATACAGGTTTAGTATGATATGCAATGTGTTTTTGTGACATCAAACACCAGGCAGAAACAACTTGCAACTGAGAAAATAACTAGATACAGACATTCAGTGATTCAGAAGGAAAGTCACAGAGATGATATGCAACAAAATGCTCCTAGAGGTACAGCAGACTACAGGTAAGTCACTGAGAGATGAGAGGTATAGCAGACTACAGGTAAGTCACTGAGAGATGAGAGGTACAGAAGACTACAGGTGAGAGATGAGAGGTACAGAAGACTACAGGTAAGTCACTGAGAGATGAGAGGTACAGAAGACTACAGGTAAGTCACTGAGAGATGAGAGGTACAGCAGACTACAGGTAAGTCACTGAGAGATGAGAGGTACAGTAGACTACAGGTACGTCACTGAGAGGTAGAGTAGACTGCAGGTAAGTCACTGAGAGATGAGGTACAGAAGACTACATGTAAGTCACTGAGAGATGAGAGGTACAGAAGACTACAGGTAAGTCACTGAGAGATGAGAGGAACAGTAGACTATAGGTAAGTCACTGAGAGACGAGAGGTACAGCAGACTAGAAGTAAGCAGCCGTGCCTCTACATCTGCATTGCTTGCTGTTTGGGGTTTTAAGCTGGGTTTCTATTTAAGCACTTTGTGACATGGGCTCACGTAAAAAGGTCTTAATAAATACATTTGATTGATTGATTGTTCTGTTTTCTACATCCCAAATGGTACCCCCTGCTCCCTTTTACAGTGCACACATTTTGTGACATAATACACTGTTTATAAGGTTGTATATGTAGTGAATGGGGAAACCGTTTTGGGAGATGTCCTTCCTGAACACCTCCACACTCCTCCATACTCCTCCACACGGCATATTCAGCAAGAACGCCGCCATTTAAATGTCTTTATTTTTTTAAATTTTTGCACAAGTGTCATCTCGGGCTTGGTGAGGTACAGTGATCTCTAACCGCTATTTCAAATGCAGAGTGTCACGGTAGCTCTGCTGCGAAGACGAAGAGAGGAAATTATTCCAGCCTGGGGTCATTGGTCATACATAGCCCATTTCAAAAGCATTGTAAATATGTCAAGTGGGAGAGTGGAAAGGTGTCAGGGAGAGAAGGAAAAAGTAGAATCCCTATTGTAGTGTCAACCTTTAGTTTGTTAAGATTTCACAGTGACATATACATTGTTAATGTGTTTGATCTTTCTCCCTCCATTGTAATGCATGACCTTTTTTTTCTCATTGAGCCTGGCAGAGGTATTGTCATCACTATGATGTGATGGTGTACAGTCACCCCACTGTAGTACAGGTCTCAGACTATGATGTGATGGTGTACAGTCACCCCACTGTAGTACAGGTCTCAGACTATGATGTGATGGTGTCAGACTATGATCTGATGATGGTGTACAGTCACCCCACTGTAGTACAGGTCTCAGACTATGATGTGATGGTGTACAGTCACCCCACTGTAGTACAGGTCTCAGACTATGATGTGATGGTGTACCCCACTGTATTACAGGTCTCAGACTACAGTCACCCCACTGGTCTCAGACTATGGTGTGATGGTGTACAGTCACCCCACTGTATTACAGGTCTCAGACTATTACAGGTCTGTGATGGTGTACAGTCACCCCACTGTATTACAGGTCTCAGACTATGATGTGATGGTGTACAGTCAGGTCTCAGACTATGATGTGATGGTGTACAGTCACCCCACTGTATTACAGGTCTCAGACTATGATGTGATGGTGTACAGTCACCCCACTGTATTACAGGTCTCAGACTATGATGTGATGGTGTACAGTCACCCCACTGTATTACAGGTCTCAGACTATGATGTGATGGTGTACAGTCACCCCACTGTATTACAGGTCTCAGACTATGGTGTGATGGTGTACAGTCACCCCACTGTATTACAGGTCTCAGACTATGATGTGATGGTGATCACCCCACTGTAGTACAGGTCTCAGACTATGATGTGATGGTGTGTACAGGTCACAGTCACCCCACTGTACAGGTCTCAGACTATGATGTGTCTCAGACTATGATGTGATGGTGTACAGTCACCCCACTGTATTACAGGTCTCAGACTATGATGTGATGGTGTACAGTCACCCCACTGTAGTACAGGTCTCAGACTATGATGTGATGGTGTCACTATGATGTCTCAGACTATGATGTGATGGTGTACAGTCACCCCACTGTATTACAGGTCTCAGACTATGATGTGATGGTGTACAGTCACCCCACTGTATTACAGGTCTCAGACTATATGTGATGGTGTACAGATTCCAGGTCTCAGACTATGATGTGATGGTGTACAGTCACCCCACTGTATTACAGGTCTCAGACTATGATGTGATGGTGTACAGTCACCCCACTGTAGTACAGGTCTCAGACTATGATGTGATGGTGTACAGTCACCCCACTGTATTACAGGTCTCAGACTATGATGTGATGGTGTACAGTCACCCCACTGTATTACAGGTCTCAGACTATGATGTGATGGTGTACAGTCACCCCACTGTATTACAGGTCTCAGACTATGGTGTGATGGTGTACAGTCACCCCACTCTATTACAGGTCTCAGACTATGATGTGATGGTGTACAGTCACCCCACTGTAGTACAGGTCTCAGACTATGATGTGATGGTGTACAGTCACCCCACTGTATTACAGGTCTCAGACTATGGTGTGATGGTGTACAGTCACCCCACTCTATTACAGGTCTCAGACTATGATGTGATTGTGTACAGTCACCCCACTGTATTACAGGTCTCAGACTATGATGTGATGGTGTACAGTCACCCCACTCTAGTACAGGTCTCAGACTATGGTGTGATGGTGTACAGTCACCCCACTCTAGTACAGGTCTCAGACTATGGTGTGATGGTGTACAGTCACCCCACTGTATTACAGGTCTCAGACTATGATGTGATGGTGTACAGTCACCCCACTGTAGTACAGGTCTCAGACTATGATGTGATGGTGTACAGTCACCCCACTGTATTACAGGTCTCAGACTATGATGTGATGGTGTACAGTCACCCCACTGTATTACAGGTCTCAGACTATGATGTGAAGGTGTACAGTCACCCCACTGTATTACAGGTCTCAGACTATGATGTGAAGGTGTACAGTCACCCCACTGTATTACAGGTCTCAGACTATGATGTGAAGGTGTACAGTCACCCCACTGTATTCCAAGTCTCATGTTGAAGCTGAATCACCTATCACTGTCACAGGCATGCCTCTCTGCCTGGCAAACTATACACACAAAGATGACGCTGATGAATCACTCCCACTCAGTGCATTTCTGATTACGTCTCCATCCAAAATGGAACCCTATTCCCATTATAGTGCACTACTTGGGCTCTGGTCAACAGTAATACACTTCGTAGACAATAGGGTGGCATTTGGAACACGACGCCCAGAACACTGAAGGTTTGATTAGATTCAACTTTAAGCTCACAGTTGGCAGCCATATGGTTGGTATAATGCAATTCAAAAATCTTTCATGGGGTGTCAAAACCCAGTCTCCATCAACCAGTTGGTGCTGAATATTCATTTCATATCAGATCAAACCAGCGAAGATTATCTTTGTGACGAGTCAGCGCCGTAACTCTAATGCTGTCTAATTACAATACTCAAACAGACTGGACAAATAACTTGAGTGATACATTGGTGAAAGGCTTCTATATCGGTCATTGGATGCTGCTGAAGGGAGAACGGGCTCATGATAATAATAATAATAATAATAATAATAATAGCTGGAACAGAGTGAATGGAACAGCATCAAACCATGTGTTTGATGTGTTTGATACCGTTCCACTGACTCCGTTCCAGCCGTTAGTACAAGCCCATCCTCCCCAATTAAGGTGCCACCAATCTCCTGTGATATCGGAATAATGTTTATTTTATTTATTTTTTTACTTCAAAGAAAAGAGAAAACATACACACTGTGGGTATAACGTTGGTAACACATAACTGCTGTTATGACACGGTACAGTTGTGTTGATGTATTTCGTTTGCTATGTGTCAGGCATGACTTCATGCATGACTTTCCATTTCCATATTAACTACAAAAATCCTTCAAAATATTATTAACATATTGACCTAGCATTGGCTCTTAGAAGTATTTATAGTCATTTATTTATCCTGACTCACAAAAACAACTCACACAAACGTTTCCTAACTAAAGTAATGAAAAGACTAATCTTTCCCCAACAAACCCAACCTGTTATCTACTTTGTGTGTAGCACCACAAGCACCAGCCTGCCTGGCAGGTCATTTTTAAGTAGGCTAAGTGATACTGGTAAGTGAGAGATACTGTACCTGTCAGTGGGCTTTAACTATTACAAATGAGGACCACTCTCAGCTACATTTCTCCCATTCGTTTGCTCACTACCTTGGGAGATACAAGTAGTGCCAGTGACTGGTAGAACCGCTGACAGAGATGCAAGGTCATGTGTTTATATCTTCCAATGAAAAGGCAATAAAAACAAAGTAATAGCCAGTAAAAAATTATTATTTTTTAAATGCAATAGGCCGGATTGTTCCAGAAGGGCAACTAAGGATGAGAATAAAGAATGGACTAAAGGAAGAAACATGTAAACGGTCTAAGCACTCTTCTGTCTGACCGCATAGGCCGCCATTAAGAAGACTATCAATAATATATTAACATTACCAGCACTCAATATTAATATCCCCCCCCCCAAAAAAAGACAAACAACTCTTCCCACCGGCTCCAGTCTAACCATAGACCGTATCATGAATTTTCACACGATAGCTAAAGCAACGCACGCTAGGTAGGCTAATCGGTTAGCTGTCTTCAGTTGCAGTAAAACTTGGGCCATATGCATGACTGTGGTCACGTTTGTGTGCATTGACAGTACCGTAGCAGTTTGTTGTTACATTAGTAATGATCTAACTAAGCAATAAGACCAGAGGGGGTGTGTTACATGGACAATATACCACGGCTAAGGGTTGTTCTTAGGCACAACGCAACGCAGAGTGCTTTGATACAGCCCTTGGCCGTGGTATATTGGCCACATATCACTAACCCCAGAGGTGCCTTATTACTGTTATAAACTGGTTACCAACATAATTAGAGCAGTAAAAACAAATGTTTTGTCATACCCGTGGTTTATGGTCTGATATACCATGGCTGTCAGCTCATCAGCATTCAGGGCTCGAACCACCCAGTTTATAATTCTAGTTATATCACATTTTGAGGATTACAACGTCTTACGGTGGCACGCTGTTATGTTACATACTTGCTGTACTTGCCAACTATTTTAAAATGCTAAAATCCATATATTCACAAGCTGGAATATACAGGCCTGGTAAAACATTGAACAATCCCGAGCCAATGGCACAGTTGTATCCCGAACCACCCACAGCGAACAAACAAGTCTGCCCTAAATAGGTTTCTGTCAGTTTTCGGCAGTTGAGTACAATAAAAGTATTTCATTGATGCTATTCAAAGCCATTTGTGGTATGATAGAGCTGTCTCTCTTTCCCAGCCTGTCTCTCTTTCCCAGTCTGTATGGTATGATAGAGCCGTCTCTCTTTCCCAGTCTGTATGGTATGGTAGAGCCGTCTCTCTTTCCCAGTCTGTCTCTCTTTCCCAGTCTGTATGGTATGATAGAGCCGTCTCTCTTTCCCAGTCTGTATGGTATGATAGAGCCGTCTCTCTTTCCCAGTCTGTATGGTATGGTAGAGCCGTCTCTCTTTCCCAGTCTGTCTCTCTTTCTCAGTCTGTCTCTCTTTCCCAGTCTGTATGGTATGATAGAGCCGTCTCTCTTTCCCAGTCTGTATGGTATGATAGAGCCGTCTCTCTTTCCCAGTCTGTATGGTATGATAGAGCCGTCTCTCTTTCCCAGTCTGTATGGTATGATAGAGCTGTCTCTTTCCCAGTCTGTATGGTATGATAGAGCTGTCTCTCTTCTCAGTCTGTCTCTCTTTCCCAGTCTGTATGGTATGATAGAGCCGTCTCTCTTTCCCAGTCTGTATGGTATGATAGAGCCGTCTGTCTTTCCCAGTCTGTATGGTATGATAGAGCCGTCTCTCTTTCCCAGTCTGTATGGTATGGTAAAGCCGTCTCTCTTTCCCAGTCTGTCTCTCTTTCCCAGTCTGTGTGGTATGATAGAGCCGTCTCTCTTTCCAAATCTGCTGCAGCCAGTAGGCTCCAACACGTACAGTTCCTTACAAAAGTATTCCCCCCTCCCTTGGCGTTTTACCGATTTTGGTGCATTACAACCTGTAATTCAAATGAATTTTTATTTGGATTTCATGTAATTGACATACACAAAATAGTCCAAATTGCTGAAGTGAAATGAAAAAATAAAGAAACGTAACGGTGGTGAGTGTATATGTATTCACCCCCTTTGCTATGAAGCCCCTTAATAAGATCTGGTGCAACCAATTACCTTCAGAAGTCACATAATTAGTTAGATTGCACAGAGGTGGACTTTATTTAAGTGTTGCATTATCTGTCACATGATCTCAGTGTACCTGTTCTGAAAGGCCCCAGAGTCTGCCACACCACGAGGGGCACCAGCAAGATGGGCACCATGAAGACCAAGGAGCTCTCCAAACAGGTCAGGGACAAGGTTGTGGAAAAGTACAGATCAGGGTTGGGCTATAAAACATATCAGAACCTTTGAACATCCCACGTAGCACCATTAAATCCATTATTAAATAATGGAAAGAATAGGGCATCACAACAAACCTGCCAAGAGAGGGCCACCCATCAAAACTCACAGACCAGGCAAGGAGGGCATTCATCAGAGAGGCAACAAAGAGACCAAAGATAACCCTGAAGGAGCTGCAAAGATTGGAGTATCTGTCCATAGGACCACTTTAAGCCATACACTCCACAGAGCCGGGCTTTACGAAAGAGTGGCCATTGCTTAAAGAAAAATATAAGCAAACACGTTTGGTGTTTGGCAAAAGACATGTGGGAGACTCCCCAAACATATGGAAGAAGGTAATCTGGTCAGATGAGACTAAAATTGAACTTTTTGGCCATCATGGAAGACGCTATGTCTGGTACAAACCCAACACCTCTCATCATCCCGAGAATACCATCCCCGATGTGTGGTGGCATCATCATGCTGTGGGGATGTTTTTTCATCGGCAGGGACTGGGAAACTGGTCAGAATTGAAGGATTGATGGATGGCGCTAAATACAGGGAAATTATTGAGGGACCCCTGTTTCAGTCACCCTGAGATTTGAGACCGGGACAGAGGTTCCCCTTCCAGCAAGACAATGATCCTAAGCATACTGCTAAAGAAACACTCGAGTGGCTTAAGGGGAAACATTTAAATATCTTTGAATGGCCTAGTCAAAGCCCAGACCATAATCCAATTGAGAATCTGTGGTATGACTTAAAGATTGCTGTACTCATCCAACTTGAAGGAGCTGGAGCAGTTTTGCCTTGAAGAATGGGCAAACATCCCAGTTGCTAGATGTGCCAAGCTTATAGAAACATATCCCAAGGGACTTGCAGCTGTAATTGCTGAAAAAGGTGGCTCTACAAAGTATTAACTTTTGGGAGGTGGAATAGTTATGCACGCTCAAGTGTTCAGTTTTTGTTGGTCTTATTTCTTGTTCGTTTCACAATAATATATATTTCACATCTTCAAAGTGGTAGGCATGTTGTGTAAATCAAATGATACAACCCCCACAAAAATCTATTTTAAGTTGTAAGGCAACAAAATAGGAAAAATGCCAAGGGAGTGAATACTTTCGCAAGTCCCTGTACCATCAACACAACGTTTGCCTCTACCAAAGAGAGAGTTTCCCACAGAAATAGGCAGCCTACTGATCATAGTAATACTATAGTAATATCATAGTAATAGCACAGTAAAATCTTAGTAATATCACAGTAATATCATAGTAGTTGTCAAAAGCTATGGGAAAAATAACACAATTGCATTTTATCGATGGCAATTTGAATGCACAGAGATACCGTGATGAGATCCTGAGGCCCATCGCTGTGCCAATAGTCTGCCGACATCACCTGCATGATAATGCATGGCCCCCTTTTCGCAAGGATCTGTACAAAATTCCTGGAAAGCTGAAAATGTCCCAGTTCTTCCGTGGCCTGCAAACTCACCAGACATGTCACCCATTGAGCATGTTTGGGATGCTCTGGATCGACATGTATGATAGGGTGTTACAGTTCCAGCCAATATCCGGTAACTTTGCACAGCCATTGAAGAGGAGTGGGACAACATTCCACAGGCCACAATAAACAGCCTGATAAACTCTATGCGAAGGAGATGTGTCACGCCGCATGAAGCAAATGGTCGTCACACCAGATACCGACTGGTTTTATGATCCACTCCCCTACCTTTTATTTCAAAGGTTTCTGAGACCAACAGATGTATATCTGTATTCCAAGTCAAGTGAAATCCATAGGTTAGGGCCTAAAGAGTTTATTTTAATTGACTGATTTCCTTACATAAACTGTAACTGTTGCATGTTGATGTTTTCATTTAGTGTATTAGTATCTTTGTACGTTCAGGAGACGTTTGTACGTCCATCTCCCATGGTCTTCCTTCTCCAAGCATCCCACTGTTTCCCGGCAGTGGAGATACACATTAACTTATGCTCTCACAGCGCACAGTGTTTCATTGCATCGGGAAAATGCCTTATTGTGTCAGGTTCTGCATAGTGTGCACAGCCGTTTAATATCCATACAGTAACATGCACCCACTCATTCCAGTGGGGATCTATCCCTCGTGAGGGGAAGGCCTCCTTAACATGTAGTCCTTGGCCTTTTCATCCACCTGGGGCATATCCCCTTTTGCTGATGGACATGTTAATAATGGGTGTAGATGGCAGACGGTGACTATAATCATTATAAGGTGGTCATCTAGTGTTTATGTTAAACGTTTAAAAAAAATTATATCTGTATATTTTTATCTCTCATTTTCAGCATGCAGACTTGACTTACATCCCCTTGGTAAGGATGTATAACGACAAATTAAATATGCAGAGAGAGAAGGAAGTCCTGTTTTTCAAGCCTGCGCCTACCCTCATCTTCCTTCCTGGAACAGTTAAATCCTCTTCATTATTATCATACTAATGACATTTCGTCTGCTCTTTCAGTTTGATATTTCCCTTCTGAAGGAGCCCGTCATGGGATTTCAAACATCGTAAATTCCTTGTAATAAAGCAAAACCATGAAAATTATGACCCCACAACCACCATGAAATATGGTAGAAAAAAAACAAACAAGGCTGTTATCTACGCAATCTATATTTCAATCCTGTCTCCCAGTGATGAAATGTGTCTAAGAGCAGTACACAAATGATATCTCGGATGACAGATGACAGTGAAGGGACGGAGAGCTTAGATGAAGGTGAGATGCTGTCATTTGCTTTTAGGCTTATGGGAGTGTCCGGGCCACTCATTATCAATAAGATTAACACTAGTAACATATAGAGGTTACATAAATACTTCACGAAATATCATACCACTTTTTTCAAGGGACCTTGTCTTGTTCTTGGCTTCAATCAATGGTTTTAGAGCCATACTGCCCCAAAGCTGCCTCACATCTATAATCATTTCCTTGTAATTCTCTCTTATAATGAATGGCTTTGATTGGGGGTGTTAAATGCAAGGGTATTAATGATTCATCATTTCCACTGAAGAGGCTTTAAGAGATACATAACATATAAAAGATATAAAAGACTAGAGGGAGACAAAAAAAGGTTACTTTAGGTCTTTCTTTTTCTGCTCCTTTTAAATATAGAAATGATAATAATACTGGTAATAACAAGGGTAATAATACTGGTAATAACGAGGGTAATGATACTGTACTAACGAGGGTAATAATATTGTACTAACGAGGGTAATAATACTGTACTAACAAGGGTAGTAATACTGTAATAAGGAGTGTAATAACTGCAATAACGAGGTTAATGTAATAACAAGGGTAATAATACTGTAATAACGAGGGTAATAATACTGTAATAACAAGGGTAATAATGATTTGATAACGAGGGTAATAATACTGTAATAACAAGGGCAGTAATACTGCAATAACGAGGGTGATAATACCGTAATAACAAGGGTAATAATACTGTAACGACAAGGGTAATACTACTGCAATAATGAGGGTAATAATACTGTAATAACGAGGGTAATAATGCTGTAATAACAAGGGTAGTAATACTGCAATAACGAGGGTAATAATACTGTAATGACAAGGGTAATACGACTGCAATAATGAGGGTAATAATACTGTAATAACGAGGGTAATAATACTGTAATGACAAGGGTAATACGACTGCAATAATGGGTAATAATACTGTAATGACAAGGGTAATACTACTGCAATAATGAGGGTAATAATACTGTAATAATGAGGGTAATAATACTGTAATGACAAGGGTAATACTACTGCAATAATGAGGGTAATAATACTGTAATAACGAGGGTAATAATACTGCAATGACAAGGGTAATAATGCTGCAATAATGAGGGTAATAATACTGCAATGACAAGGGTAATAATGCTGCAATAATGATGGTAATAATGCTGTAATAACAAGGGCTACCACTGGAGAGATCGGTCACATGGTAGACTAAATTGATTTATTTTATTCAACCTGTTTTTGTATGCCTCAATTAAGAATTTCAGCTGTATCAGTTTTAGTGCAGCACTGTTTTTGGGAAATACCATTGGATGCTAACGATTCACATTAAGTGACATCTTCAAGAAACAGACCCTAGTTTGTTGATAATTTGTGTACTTTTTTTTGTAGGCTACTGGTTCAGTGCCATTTTGAAAGTATTAAAACATTTATTTTTGGTTGTCTTTGTACTGTCTGTGAGAGCTACCCGGTTATGAAACGGAACGTATAGCAAACACAACAGAGAGCTTGTCTAGAGCACCAAGAACAGACACCTGGCATCTGTGGCATCTCATACATATTGAAACACATTGATTTATAATGAGGTTGGAATATAACTGGATAATAAGAAGAGAAAAACATTTGTATTTTTAAAGTAAGACAGTGTTCATGAATTTAGTACATGTACTGTATGATTTAATGCATTCATTTATACATTCATGGCTAAGAAGTTTCAAAACTAGACTCTGGTGAAAGGGGATTTTAGTTTTAGAATGTTTTGACTCAAGATCACCTGAGGACTGGGTTCCTGTCCATCAGGCCTTAATTGTGTTTGTTACATCACATGAGGATTAGATCCCTGTCCATCAGGCCTTAATGGTGTCTGTTACATCACCTGAGGACTGGATCCCTGTCCATCAGGCTTTAATGGTGGTTGTTACATCACCAGAGGACTGGATCCCTGTCCATCAGGCCTTAATGGTGTCTGTTACATCACCAGAGGACTGGATCCCTGTCCATCAGGCCTTAATGGTGTCTGTTACATCACCTGAGGACTGGATCCCTGTCCATCAGGCCTTAATGGTGTCTGTTACATCACCTGAGGACTGGATCCCTGTCCATCAGGCCTTAATGGTGTTTGTTACATCACATGAGGACTAGATCCCTGTCCATCAGGCCTTAATGGTTGTTGTTACATCAAAGGAGGACTAGATCCCTGTCCATCAGGCCTTAATGGTGTTTGTTACATCACCTGAGGACTGGATCCCTGTCCATCAGGCCTTAATGGTGTTTGTTAGGCAACTCAGTGTCAATCTCTTACACTACATGCTAATGCTAACAGATGAGGATTTACCATGGCTCTCTTCAGGTCATTAACAACAGAATTACATAACAATTGGAAACTAAAGGTGAATAATTACATCATGGTTTGAAGCATAAATAAACCATTAAAGGTACGTCTGACTACTTTATTAATGTAATATTTATTTATCCAAGAAATTCCCTTATTTTTATGAAGGAGTACTGGCCAAGAGGCCAGTAACAGATTGTGGGAACATGGGTACAGTTCAGATTAAACAGATTGTGGGAACATGGGTACAGTTCAGATTAAACAGATTGTGGGAACATGGGTACAGTTCAGATTAAACAGATTGTGGGAACATGGGTAGAGTTTAGATTAAACAGATTGTGGGAACATGGGTACAGTTCAGATTAAACAGATTGTGGGAACATGGGTACAGTTCAGATTAAACAGATTGTGGGAACATTGGTACAGTTCAGATTAAACAGATTGTGGGAACATGGGTACAGTTCAGATTAAACAGATTGTGGGAACATGGGTACAGTTCAGATTAAACAGATTGTGGGAACATGGGTACAGTTCAGATTAAACAGATTGTGGGAACATCGGTAGAGTTCAGATTAAACAGATTGTGGGAACATGGGTACAGTTTAGATTAAACAGATGTGCTCTTGGAAGGTGATGGTGCTTTCTGGAGTATGTCTGTTCAAGAGGGTAAGAGGCTAATGCAGGCATCATCCATGGGACAAGGCTAAACTAAAATCCTGCACACAATGACATCCCATTAATAGGACGGGGCACGCAGGAGAGTACACTGGAGCAGAATGATTTCCAGGTGGACACAGCCTCTGACTATGTGGGACCTGCACTCAGCCATCAGCGGTGACTTGACAAATGATTCTGTATCAAAGGGGCCTGCACTGATTTGGGATGTAATTGATTGGATGGAAGGCACTTGAGTCCCTGATTGGTTTAACGGAAGAGATGGAGGAAAGAGGAATATAGAATGGTATGGAAGAGGAGAGGAGAAGAGGGGGGAGGAGATGAGAGTGGAGAGGGGAGGAGATGAGAGAGGAGAGGAGAGGACATGAGAGAGGAGAGGAGAGGAGATCCACTAGTGTACAAAACATTAGGACTTTCCTAATATTGAGTTGCAACCCCTTTTGCCCTCAGAACAACCTCAATTCATTGGGGCATAGACTCTACAAGGTGTTGAATGCATTCCAAAGGGATGCTGGCCCATGTTGGTTGGATGTCCTTTGGGTGGTGGACTATTCTTTATGCCAGCAGCATACCACCCTTTATACCACTGCTGGCTTGCTTCTGAAGCTAAGCAGGATTGGTCCTGGTCAGTTCCTGGATGGGAGACCAGATGCTGCTGGAAATGGTGTTGGAGGGCCAGTAGGAGGCACTTTTTCCTCTGGTCTAAAAAAAATATCCCAAAGTCCCAGGACACTGCCCTTTGTAGGGTGCCGTATTTCGGATGGGACGTTAAAACGGGTGTCCTGACTCTCTGAGGTCATTAAAGATCCCATGGCACTTATCGTAAGAGTAGGGGTGTTAACCCCCAGTGTCCTGGTTAAATTCTCAATCTGGCCCTCAAACCATCACGGTCACCTAATAATCCCCAGTTTACATTTGGCTCATTCATTCCCCTGCTCTCCCCTGTAACTATTGCCCAGGTCGTTGCTGCACATGAGAATGTGTTCTCATTCAACTTACCTGGTAAAATAACGGATAAATAATAAATAAATAATACATTCTTGACACACACAGGAAACTGTTGAGCATGAAAAACCCAGCAGCGTTGCAGTTCTTGACCCACTCAAACTGGTAGTAGCCTGGCACCTCCTACCATACCCTGTTCAAAGGTGGGGTAGCCTTGTTGTTAGAGTGTTGGACTAGTACCCGAAAAGTCACAAGATCAATTCCCCGAGCTGACAAGGTAAAAATCGGCTGTTCTGTCCCTGAACAAGGCAGTTAACCCACTGTTCCAAGGCCGCCATTGAAAATAACCTGACTTGCCTAATTAAATAAAAAAGGTTAGTGTTGCCCATTCACCTTCTGAATGGCACACATTCACAATCCATGTCTCAAGGCTTAAAAATCCTTCTTTAACCCTGTCTCCTCCCCTACATCTACACTGATTGAAGTGGATTTAACAAGTGACATCGATAATGGATTATAGTGATCTCCTGGATTACCCTAATCAGTCTATGTCATGGAAGGAGCAGGTGTTCTTAATATTTTGTACACTCAGTGTATATATTCAGACTATTTGCTAAAATCATATCACCTATCAATTGATATCATCATTAACCTTTGTTGTGTGATTCATGGCACTGGGGAGGTGACATCTTTAGTTAAAAATGGAGGATAGCCGGCAGCCTAGCAAGGCCTCCAGAGGATTGACTCAACCTCATAAACCGTTATAGTAGGGACTTTATGAGAGCAGAGCTTGAAGACGACGAACAGAATACTAACCAGGTGAATTAATGCAATTCCGAACCCCATTTTTACATTACGTGGATAACAAAATTCAGACTATGCGCTACGACATAATGTGATCAATTTCAAAAATAATAAACAATGTTGTTTTTCATTCTCCACATATACATATATATTTTTTTTTTACAGAAAATAGTTTGCTCTCGTTTTCCTTAGAGTCATTTGTTCCAGCCCCTTATCTGTAGCAGTGTGTAGTGTGTACAACTGTTTCACTCGGTTGGGGAAACAATTTGGGAAACACTACACTGATGTATTTTACTGTCTATAATTGCATTTAGGTTGCCAAAGCAGTTACCGGGAAATTATAGACAGGAAGGTAAATGCATGTAAGACGTACACTTATTTCATTATGTTTTACAGTCCCCTGCAATTCATCACAGACTCATAATGTCTGCATGTTGCTATCACATTTACAGAGCGTTCAGAAAGTATTCATAATGGCTGCATGTTGCTATCACATGTACAGAGCGTTCAGAAAGTATTCATAATGTCTGCATGTTGCTATCACATGTACAGAGCGTTCAGAAAGTATTCATAATGTCTGCATGTTGCTATCACATGTACAGAGCGTTCAGAAAGTATTCATAATGTCTGCATGTTGCTATCACATGTACAGAGCGTTCAGAAAGTATTCATAATGTCTGCATGTTGCTATCACATGTACAGAGCGTTCAGAAAGTATTCATAATGTCTGGATGTTGCTATCACATTTACAGAGCGTTCAGAAAGTATTCATAATGTCTGCATGTTGCCATCACATTTACAGAGCGTTCAGAAAGTATTCATAATGTCTGCATGTTGCTATCACATGTACAGAGCGTTCAGAAAGTATTCATAATGTCTGCATGTTGCTATCACATGTACAGAGCGTTCAGAAAGTATTCATAATGTCTGCATGTTGCTATCACATGTACAGAGCGTTCAGAAAGTATTCATGACCAATTGACTTACTCCACATTTTGCCGAGTTACATTCAAAATTGATTAAATACCCCCTAAATGGCAAAGTTAAAACATTTATTTTAGAATTGTTTTCAAATTCATTGAAAATTAAATACAGAAATATCTTAATTTGCTTAAGTAATCAGACCCCTGACTCCATAGTGTGTAGAAGCACCTTTAGCAGTGATTACAGCTGTAAGTCTTTCTGGGTAAGTCTCTAAGAGCTTTTCAACAAAATTATTCAAGCTCTTGTAAAATGGTTTGTTGATCAGACAACAATGTTGAAGTCTTGCCATAGATGTTCAAGTAGATTTTAAGTGAAAACTATAAATACGCCTCTCAGGAACATTCACTGTCTTCTTGGTCATCAACCCCGGTGTAGTTTTGTACTTGTTTTTTAGGTTATTGTCATTCTGAAAGGTGAATTCATCTCCCAGTGTGTCACGTTCGCCGGAATAAATGTCGAACATTGGCTCAGCAGATGTTGAGTTCCACATCATTTTAATAATAAAGTGAAACTTAGCAAAGACAAAAACAAAGAAACAATAAACTAACAACGAACCGTGACTACCGAGATGATACGTGCGCCGACTCAAAATAATATCCCATAAACACAGGTGGGGAAAAACAGCTACTTAAATATGATCCCCAATTAGAGATTACCAGCTGCATCTAATTGGGAATCATTGGGAATCACCAACATAGAATATAAACTAGAACACCACATAAAACGAAATAAACTAGATCAATGGCTATCTATGGTCAGGGCGTGACACAGTGTCTAGTGGAAAGCAGACTAAACCAGGTGTTCCTCTAGGGTTTTGTCTGCGCTTAGCTCCATTTTTATCCTGAAAAACTCCCCAGTCCTTAACAATTACAAGCAAACCCATAACATGATGCAGCCACCACTATGTAGGAAAATATGGAGCGTGGTACTCAGTAATGTGTTGGGGTTTGGCCCAAACATAACACAAAAAAAGTTAATTGTTTTGGATTTTTTTTTTTCAGTATTACTTTAGTGCCCTGTTGCAAACAGGATGCATATTTTTTTTGAATATTTTAATTCTGTACAGGCATCCTTTTTTTCACTTTGTCATTTAGGTTCGTATTGTGGTGCAACTACTATGTTGTTGATCCATCCTCAGTTTTCTCTGCTCACAGCCAATAAACTCTGTAACTGTTTATAATGTCACAATTTGCCTCATGGTGAAATCCTTGAAAGAGTAATTATTAACTTCACCATGCTCAAAGGGATATTCAATGTCTGTTCTGTTTTTTTACACATCTACCAATGGGTGCCCTTCTTTATGAGGCATTGGAAAACCTCCCTGTCTTTGTGGTTGAATCTGTGTTTGAAATTCACTGCTTTGACTGAGTGACCTTACAGATAATTGTATGTGTGGGGTAGAGAGATGAGGTAGTCATTGAAAAAAATACAATAAACACTACTATTGCACAGGGAGAGTCAATACAACTTATTATGGGACTTGTTCAATTTGTTTTACTCCTGAATTTATTTAGGCTTGCCATCAATTTGGAAAACATTTGGAAAACCTTGTTTAACATTATCATTATGTGGTATTGTATGTAGGCCAGTGACAAAACATCTCAATTTAATAAATGTTAAAAACAGTCTGTCACACAACAAAATGTGGAACAAGTAAAGTGATGTGAAGGCACTGTACACCAGCTATACCAGTGTTATTGTCTGTGACTTGTCACAACATATAATGATCCTTGTCACATGGAGGTTCTGCAGATAAGCCAGAACAGAACCGCAGAAAGAAAAATAAATCGCCCAGTTGGTCGCCACATTATTTCTATGTATATTTCTTTCTATGGCTAGCTGGCAGCCTTTTGATATGGACATGCTGGTGTACACTGGTGACAGCTGCTATACCGGGCCAGACCCAGAGGTCACAAATGGGGCGGCAGGTAGCCTAGTGGTTAGAGCATTGGACTAGTAACTGAAAGGTTGCAAGTTCGAATCACCGAACTGACAAGGTACATATCTGTCGTTCTGCCCCTGAACAGGCAGTCAACCCACTGTTCCTAGGCTGTCATTGAAAGTAAGAATTTGTTCTTAACTGACTTGCCTAGTTAAAAAAAAAAAAAAAATTTTAACTTTCAGATTGTCTTAAAAAATAATGTTTTTTAAAGTCGTAGCACATGATTGTCATACAGGATCAACTTCACCTGAAGAGAGAGAGAGAGTGTGTGTGTGTGTGTGTGCGTGTGTTTGTGCATGTGTGTGTGCGTGTGTGTGTGCGTGCGCGCGCGTGTGTGTGTGTGTGTGCGCGCGTGCGTGTACGTGTGTGTGTGTGTGTGTGCTGCTTAGAGTTTAACTCCAACCTTAACCCTTGAGTTTAGCGCGGTAAAAAAGAGAATTGCTGCATGAAGAGCCCTGTTGTTAGTCTGCTGGAAGCATTTTATTATACTATATTATACTATATTATACGATACTATATTATACGATACTATATTATACTATACTATATTATACGATACTATATTATACTATACTATACTATATTATACTATACTATATTATACTATATTATACGATACTATATTATACTATACTATATTATACGATACTATATTATACGATACTATATTATACTATACTATATTATACGATACTATATTATACTATACTATATTATACTATAATATATTATACTATACTATACTATATTATACTATAATATACGATACTATATTATATTATACTATATTATACGATACTATATTATACTATACAATATTATACTATACTATATTATACAATATTATACTATACTATATTATACTATACTATATATATTATACTATACTATACTATATTATACGATACTATATTATACTATACTATATTATACTATACAATATTATACTATACTATATCATACTATACTATATTATACTATATTATATTATACTATATTATACTATACTATATTATACTATACAATATTATACTATACTATATTATACTATACTATACTATATTATACTATACTATATTATACGATACTATATTATACTATACAATATTATACTATACAATATTATACTATACTATATTATACTATACTATATTATACTATAATATATTATACTATACTATATTATTTAAGATATCATTATTCATCAGCAGGTTTCCTTGGCTTTTAAGACTCTGACAACAGTTTATACATAGACGTGTTATCCAGAGATTATATTATAGATATCCCAATCTAGAAGAAACATGTCTGCTTCTACGTGTTTTGTTCTTTGGGGTTTAGGTTTAGGTTTAGGTTTAGGGTTAGGTTTAGGGTTAGGTTTAGGTTTAGGTTTAGGTTTAGGTTTAGGTTTAGGTTTAGGTTTAGGTTTAGGTTTAGGGTTAGGGTTAGGTTTAGGGTTAGCTTTAGGTTTAGGTTTAGGTTTAGGTTTAGGGTTAGGTTTAGGGTTAGCTTTAGGTTTAGGTTTAGGTTTAGGGTTAGCTTCAGGTTTAGGTTTAGGTTTAGGGTTAGGTTTAGGTTTAGGTTTAGGTTTAGGTTTAGGGTTAGCTTTAGGTTTAGCTTTAGCTTTAGGTTTAGGTTTAGGGTTAGGTTTAGGTTTAGGTTTAGGTTTAGGGTTAGCTTTAGGTTTAGGTTTAGGTTCAGGTTTA
This sequence comes from Oncorhynchus nerka, assembly GCF_034236695.1. Taxonomy (NCBI): domain Eukaryota; kingdom Metazoa; phylum Chordata; class Actinopteri; order Salmoniformes; family Salmonidae; genus Oncorhynchus; species Oncorhynchus nerka. The sequence goes on along the minus strand of NC_088401.1, from coordinate 85,642,337 downwards.
GGGTTAGGTTTAGGGTTAGCTTTAGGTTTAGGGTTAGCTTTAGGTTTAGGTTTAGGTTTAGGTTTAGGTTAGGGTTAGGTTTAGGTTTAGGTTTAGGGTTAGCTTTAGGTTTAGGTTCAGGTTTAGGGTTAGGTTTAGGTTTAGCTTTAGCTTTAGCTTTAGGTTTAGGTTTAGGGTTGGGTTAGCTTTAGGTTTAGGTTTAGGGTTAGGGTTAGGTTTAGGTTTAGGCCGGGTATCTGTAAAGCACTTTGTGACTGCTGATGTAAAAAAAATATGTAAAGTTTGATGTAAAGTTGTAAACTTTTATAAAAACTTTATAAAATGTAATTGAATTTGATGAATAATTCATACTAGGATACTACTCCACTCTATGCTAAACAGCTATAATGCTCTTGTATATTGCATAGTGGACTGACCAAGCATGCGAGATAAATAAGGTGTTAGCAGCATGGATACCAGGACCACACGGCAAGTTTGCTATTCAAAGAAAGGAAAACCCTGCATGACATCATGTGATGTGTCCCAAATGGGACCCTTTTCCCTTTATAGTGAACTACTTTTGACCAGAGCCCTATGGAAACTTGTCAAAAGAAGTGCACTATAAAGGGTAATAGGTTGCTATTTGTGACACTGTTATGGTCCCACAAGGAGGGATGTGTAATGATTTTGTTTGCCATAGTAATTTCATGAACCTGGCAGTGACAGGGTTGGGCATGCAACCCCATACAGGGAGAGGTGGATGAACCAGTCCCCTTCCATCACACCAACCATCTGCCATCTGCCTCCGCCATTACACTATACACAGAACATGGAGTCATTTTATTATTGAAGATTTAGTACAAAATATGGACTCATTTCATTATTGAATATTTTGTGACCGAAAAGATTTTAAAAAATCCTTAAAATAGTGTTATTCAGAATCCTCTTCAGCTGTTTGCAATGTCTTACAATATGCCTGCTTCAAGAAATATTATAGCTTCAGCCCTCGCCCTTGTCAAGCTCTGAGGAGGGGTTTCGCTGATCAATTATTCACTGATTCTCTTTGTGAGTCTTTAGATTTTTTAGCAAGACACCAAATAGAGAAGATGAAATGGGTTTGAATAGGGTGGGTTGGTGGAGGGACCATGCGTTTAATTTGAGATATTATTGTAGTTTAATAAGGATCACACCCCAGAGGATAGTCAGTAATCAGACCTTAGAGGATAGTCAGTAGTTTAACAATGTTCAGACCTTAGAGGATAGTCAGTAGGGGGGAGGGTCATGTAGCTATTTGATTTTAAATTTTAGGACTCCTTTAGGTCTAAAAAAATATATATATAAAAACATATTAGAATAAATAATGAATTTTGCCTTTGCTATAGCCCATATAATCACATCGAATAAGACATTCATAAATTAATAACACATTCATGAACTCTGTAACTGCTTTAAAGTCGCCATTCGCCTCATGGTGAAATCCCTGAGTGGTTTCCTTCCTCTCTGGCAACTAAGTTAGGAAAGACACATGTATCTTTGTCGTGACTAGGTGTATTGATACACTAAAACAATTAATCATAAGGAATACAGTTTTGAAGTGTCTGTCCTATATCTAAGAGATATAAGAATGCTCAGGAATGTAGTAAACGTGTTTTACTCAAATTTAACACCTTATTTTGAGGGGCACAAAACTACCTCCATGCTTCCATTCGTTTGAATGGGTTAGCTTCAGGCAAGTCCGGTGACAATTGTGGGGGTTGTAGAGCAAAACGGAGAACACCATCGTGTTCACGAGAGACTCCCCTTTCCAGAGTGGCGTTAATTATATGTATGGCAAAACCGTTCGGATGATACAGACAGAAGTTTGCACATCAGCGGTGCCAACTTGAAACAAGTCCCGTGACTTGGACGGTGTTACAGATATATTTTAGAGAATATCCCGATTTTTGGGGGGATGCCTCATGGTCTGACAAGCAGCGCTGTAGCTCGGCCTACTTCCACGGCAGATGAAGAATGCCGGCACAGGCGTATACGGTGGATTTAGACTCCGTCAATGGAAAACACCTGATATCTCTAGATTAAACTGACATATTTTGATGGGGATTTTGTTATTATGTTACTTGGGTTGACACATGGGTGTGTCAATGGAATAAACAAAGGATGAACAATGTTCAGACCCCAGAGGATAGTCTGTATGCTCTGTGTGTAATGTAGCTGAGTGACAGTATATTACCGTGCTGGCCTTGTGTTCTCTCTCTGCCTTGTGTTCTCTCTCTGCTCTGTGTGTAATGTAGCTGAGTGACAGTATAATACCGTGCTGGCCTTGTGTTCTCTCTCTGCTCTGTGTGTAATGTAGCTGAGTGACAGTATAATACCGTACTGGCCTTGTGTTCTCTCTGCTCTGTGTGTAATGTAGCTGAGTGACAGTATAATACCGTGCTGGCCTTGTGTTCTCTCTCTGCTCTGTGTGTAATGTAGCTGAGTGACAGTATATTACCGTGCTGGTCTTGTGTTCTCTCTCTGCTCTGTGTGTAATGTAGCTGAGTGACAGTATATTACCGTGCTGGCCTTGTGTTCTCTCTCTGCTCTGTGTGTAATGTAGCTGAGTGACAGTATAATACCGTACTGGCCTTGTGTTCTCTCTGCTCTGTGTTCTCTCTGCTCTGTGTGTAACGTAGCTGAGTGACAGTATAATACCGTGCTGGCCTTGTGTTCTCTCTCTGCTCTGTGTGTAATGTAGCTGAGTGACAGTATAATACCGTGCTGGCCTTGTGTTCTCTCTCTGCTCTGTGTGTAATGTAGCTGAGTGACAGTATATTACCGTGCTGGCCTTGTGTTCTCTCTCTGCCTTGTGTTCTCTCTCTGCTCTGTGTGTAATGTAGCTGAGTGACAGTATAATACCGTGCTGGCCTTGTGTTCTCTCTCTGCTCTGTGTGTAATGTAGCTGAGTGACAGTATATTACCGTACTGGCCTTGTGTTCTCTCTCTGCTCTGTGTGTAATGTAGCTGAGTGACAGTATAATAGCGTGCTGGCCTTGTGTTCTCTCTGCTCTGTGTGTAATGTAGCTGAGTGACAGTATAATACCGTGCTGGCCTTGTGTTCTCTCTCTGCCTTGTGTTCTCTCTCTGCTCTGTGTGTAATGTAGCTGAGTGACAGTATAATACCGTGCTGGCCTTGTGTTCTCTCTCTGCTCTGTGTTCTCTCTGCTCTGTGTGTAATGTAGCTGAGTGACAGTATAATACCGTGCTGGCCTTGTGTTCTCTCTCTGCCTTGTGTTCTCTCTCTGCTCTGTGTGTAATGGAACTGAGTGACAGTATAATACCGTGCTGGCCTTGTGTTCTCTCTCTGCTCTGTGTGTAATGTAGCTGAGTGACAGTATAATACCGTGCTGGCCTTGTGTTCTCTCTCTGCTCTGTGTGTAATGCTCTGTGAATCCAGATCATGGAGAATAATGTGGGTGGACCAGACGTGAACATGTGCCCCGCGGGCATAGCAGCCAAAGTGGCATTCGTTGCTTCATTCTATTGCGTCAGCTGTTTTAAGGAGAGACGGCTGATGAGAGAGGGACATTGCAAACGCTTCCTAAAATCTCAAGGGCAGTATATGCATGCAGATTATTCCTGGTGATATGCCAATATGACTGTTTCCATCTGAAATGCCACCCTAATCCCTATATAGTGCACTACATTTGACCAAGGCCCATGGCTCCCAATTCCCTATAAAGTGGCCACAGACTTACACGTACTGTCTGTCTCAAATGACCCCCTTGTCCCTATGTCGTCAAAAGTAGTGCACTACAGAGGGAACAGGGTGCCATTTGGGATGCGGCCCAACGACATCAATATCGCCAAGCTCGTCTTATTAGAGGTGATCTCAATATGAGCGGTGCCAGTTCAGGACCATGTGAAGGACGTGCCGGGGATTCCAGTGTCGTTTTTGTGTCGACCGACTCAGGACAAAGCTGATTGCCTCGCTCATTATTTCCCAATGACAGGGGACAGTATCGCGTTGTATTATTTACTGTCAAACGCAGTCAGACACGCCACGATATATATCATCCAGTCGGCAGCTTTCAATGGCACAAGAGTCACTTTAGAAAGCTGTCCCGAACATTAAAGGTGCAGACTGGGATTTTGGGGAACCTAGCTGTTCAAAGGGCATTTCAATTTGAGATTTTTATATTTGCCTTGCCATTGATTCTCAAAGAATATAAATTAAATCAAATCAAATCAAATGTATTTATATAGCCCTTCGTACATCAGCTGATATCTCAAAGTGCTGTACAGAAACCCAGCCTAAAACCCCAAACAGCAAGCAATGCAGGTGTAGAAGCATTATAAGTGCCTTGTGAGTGTATCGCAACTGTCAGTAACTTTAACATAACCCAGAATATTAGGTGTTTTCCCATTGTTTACAACATTAACATGCTGAGTGCACAGCTTCAGAGTATTGGTAAATCTATACGTTGGACTGTCAGTCCTTGCATCTAGAGTGTTGTCTATGAATACGAGAGGTTGTACATTTCCCTAGCCCCGTCCCCTTTGGCTGTAATCCGAAACAAGTGGAGAGTCAAACATGTAGTTGTTATCCAATTCCGGATTGTAGTTTTTAGGCTGAAAAGAGGTGTAGTTTCAGCTGACCACACGATGACAGGCTGTCAGACTGTCCTCTCAACTGAGTTTCTTTTTTAACACGGCTTATTCTTGACTCGAGTGTTTGTTGTGTGTGTATTTTTACTCTTGACCGTGCCATTCAACCAGAAAAGGAACATGGGCATTTTGACACTTTTTTTTCCCCGAAGTGAACTGGAAGACGTGAGAGGATTTCACTACATCGCACATTATCACGTTCACAAGTAGAAGCAGTGGCAGAGTCAAGTGTAAAAAGTTAGTTTACACTAAAACTGTGTGATGATCACTTGAATAAGTCTGGAGGATGATGGATTTTTTTTTACTCTGCATAGCCTAGTGGGAAAATTATTTGAATACATTTGACATTCTCATATCGTGTTAAATATATGCTAATTCTAATTTACATTTGTTTAGTTTGAGGAGTAATTCTTAATTGCAACAAAAGAAAGAGTGTGGATGTCATTAACACAATTTAACAGGAAAAATATGATTTTAAATTGTATTAGTTAAACATCCCTGTGAACAACAGAAATCCAGCTTCACTATATACATGTAGAAATATGTATACAAAATATACTATATACTGTTTAGGTTAATATACTGTAATATACTGTATCCTGTATAGGTTAATATAGAGTAATATACTGTGTCCTGTATACTATGTATATATAGAGTAATATACTGTATCCTGTATACTATGTATATATAGAGTAATATACTGTATCCTGTATTGGTTAATATAGAGTAATATACTGTGTCCTGTATAGGTTAATATAGAGTAATATACTGTATCCTGTATAGGTTAGTATAGAGTAATATACTGTATCCTGTATAGGTTAGTATAGAGTAATATACTGTATCCTGTATAGGTTAATATAGAGTGATATCCTGTATCCTGTATAGGTTAATATAGAGTAATATACTGTATCCTGTATACTATGTATATATAGAGTAATATACTGTATCCTGTATTGGTTAATATAGAGTAATATACTGTATCCTGTATAGGTTTATATAGAGTAATATACTGTATCCTGTATACTATGTATATATAGAGTAATATACTGTATCCTGTATAGGTTTATATAGAGTAATATACTGTATCCTGTATAGGTTAATATAGAGTAATATACTGTATCGGTTAAAATAGAGTAATATACTGTATCCTGTATAGGTTAATATAGAGTAATATACTGTATCCTGTATAGGTTTATATAGAGTAATATACTGTATCCTGTATAGGTTAATATAGAGTAATATACTGTATCCTGTATAGAGTAATATACTGTATTGGTTAAAATAGAGTAATATACTGTATTGGTTAAAATAGAGTAATATACTGTATCCTGTATAGGTTAATATAGAGTAATATACTCTATCCTGTATAGGTTAATATAGAGTAATATACTGTATACTGTATAGGTTAATATAGAGTAATATACTGTATCCTGTATACTATGTATATATAGAGTAATATACTGTATCCTGTATACTATGTATATATAGAGTAATATACTGTATCCTGTATTTGTTAATATAGAGTAATATACTGTATCCTGTGTACTATGTATATATAGAGTAATATACTGTATACTGTATAGGTTAAAATAGAGTAATATCCTGTATCCTGTATAGGTTAATATAGAGTAATATACTGTATCCTGTATACTATGTATATATAGAGTAATATACTGTATCCTGTATACTATGTATATATATATAGTAATATTCTGTATCCTGTATAGGTTCATATAGAGTAATATACTGTATCCTGTATAGGTTTATATAGAGTAATATACTGTATCGGTTAAAATAGAGTAATATACTGTATCCTGTATAGGTCTAGGAAGAGCTTACCTTATGGGGACAAGTAGATGCGACTGAGCTGAAGGACTTCTCTGGTGTCTGGCCCTGATTCTACAAGATAGAAAAACACATTATCAGAAGCATGCATACTGTGGAGGGCCATTTCCAACACAACACTATTTGTGATAGTAGGGCTTGCGTCCCAAATGGCACCCTATTCCCTACGTAGTGCACTACTTTTGACCATGGCCCATAGGCCTATATAGGGAATAGGATGCCATTTGGGACAAACAGTAGATGCTACTTATTTTCTCTCCGTTATTCTCTCGACCATACCGTGCGTAAGTGACCCTACTACAGCACCAGGCGTGGTTTTAGCCTTTTCATAATCCAAGAATAAAAATGCACTGTAGCCTTATGGTCGTAATCTTGAGAATATAATCTTACTTTTTATTTTAATTTTTGTATTCTCAGGGTATAATAATGTGTTGTTATTTTGTTATGATGTTTTCTATTCCCTTTATTATCCTTTGTGGAAAGATTACAAACCTCCTTTATCAGTCAGAGGATTCCACATGACACATAGACCTACTACTTACAACACAGACCTTACAGTCAGATGATTATCATTTTGTTAATACGGTGATGCGTTATTCAGATACAAGAAAACAGCATTAAAATAACCTGCTAAGGTATGTCGGCAACAGATGGTCCTGCTGCTTGTGATTATGCAAGACGCACAATTGCAGCAACAATTTTTTATTTTTTTATAAATGCATCTTGAAACGACCCGAGGAACAAATGAACAAAACTGTCAACAGGATATGGTGGGGTGTAATTGCATATGCACACATTCAGCCTCTGTCCCAAATGGCAACCTAGTACCTATTTAGTGCACTAAATATGGGCCCTGCTCGAAAGTAGTGCACTGAATAGAGAATATGATGTATATTGGGGTTTGCAGATACACAGTAGCACACATTCACAAAGGACATTGGGATTGATTGGATCTTTGCAATGTCAGTGCCTTCCCCTCCCTCAGAGTCACTAGGAAGTAAATGTTTTTGTCCCCCCATTGTTCAAGGGAAACCTATGCCTTTGCACTCACAACAGGGAATATAGAGCCTAACAACGACGGAACCACTCACAACAGGAAATATAGAGCCTAACAACGACGGAACCACTCACAACAGGGAATATAGAGCCTAACAACGACTGAACCACTCACAACAGGGAATATAGAGCCTAACAACGACGGAACCACTCACAACAGGGAATATAGAGCCTAACAACGATGGAACCACTCACAACAGGGAATATAGAGCCTAACAACGACGGAACCACTCACAACAGGGAATATAGAGCCTAACAACGACGGAACCACTCACAACAGGGAATATAGAGCCTAACAACGACGGAACCACTCACAACAGGGAATATAGAATACTCACAACAGGGAATATAGAGCCTAACAACGACGGAACCACTCACAACAGGGAATATAGAGCCTAACAACGATGGAACCACTCACAACAGGGAATATAGAGCCTAACAACGATGGAACCACTCACAACAGGGAATATAGAGCCTAACAACGATGGAACAACTCACAACAGGGAATATAGAGCCTAACAACGATGGAACCACTCACAACAGGGAATATAGAGCCTAACAACGATGGAACCACTCATAACAGGGAATATAGAGCCTAACAACGATGGAACCACTCACAACAGGGAATATAGAGCCTAACAACGATGGAACCACTCACAACAGGGAATATAGAGCCTAACAACGATGGAACCACTCACAACAGGGAATATAGAGCCTAACAACGATGGAACCACTCACAACAGGGAATATAGAGCCTAACAACGATGGAACCACTCACAACAGGGAATATAGAGCCTAACAACGATGGAACCACTCATAACAGGGAATATAGAGCCTAACAACGACGGACGGAACCACTCACAACAGGGAATATAGAGCCTAACAACGATGGAACCACTCACAACAGGGAATATAGAGCCTAACAACGACGGAACCAACAACGATGGAACCACTCACAACAGGGAATATAGAGCCTAACAACGACGGAACCACTCACAACAGGGAATATAGAGCCTAACAACGACGGAACCACTCACAACAGGGAATATAGAGCCTAACAACGACGGAACCACTCACAACAGGGAATATAGAGCCTAACAACGACGGAACCACTCACAACAGGGGGAATGACCAGGCCTCACATGGAATGGAGTAGGGCTTCACAGACTAGCCCCCCCTGAAACCTTAACTAGCTACCTCAGGAGGCAGGTGTCAGTTGTTAGCCCCTCATATCTAATTATGTTACCGGGGTACGCACTCCTAATGCTCCCTGACACCATTAATGTCTTCCTTATGGTATCACCAGGAGAGAAGAGACACTGAACTGTCCAGACTACCAACATCTATATTTCATCACAACTTAAAGAGAATCTGGCTGTAGCAACAATAACTACTGGGGATGATGGAGAGCGAAAGAGCCACACGCACGAACGCGCACACACACACACACACACACACACACACACACACACACACACACACACACACACACACACACACACACACACACACAACCCCAGCTAGCTAGCTTCACAGGCACTGCAGCAGCAAACAGCGTAACACTCATCTCATGTAATATTAAAGGGCCGATGGCCAAGCTTGGTTGTCTGAATTAGTTGAAACAATTTCCCCCCAAAGAGTAGATACTGGAACTGTTACTATATCAGGATAAATGAACATAAACATGACAGATTTTTTGGAGGCAGGGGGAGGGCGAGGAAGCTGTGTGTGTGTGTGTGTGCGTGTGTGTGTGTTGGTGTGTGTGTGTCTCTGTGTGTGTGTGTGTGTGTGTGTGTGTGTGTGTGTGTGTGTGTGTGTGTGTGTGTGTGTGTGTGTGTGTGTGCGTGTGTGTCGGTGTGTGTGTGTGTGTGTTTTGCCATGGGGGGTATGATGAGAATGGCTTGATTAACTCCATTTTCAATTATTGAACACATGCGTTCCTACACAGTTTTCACTTATTTCATGAGCTTCGTGCAAACAATATGATATATTTACAGTATATATATCCAATATGATGTAAAATACAGTATATATACAGTATGATATATTATAGAGTATAAATACAATATGATATATTTTACAGTATATATACAATATGATATATTATACAGTATAAATACAATATGATATATTATACAGTATATATACAATATGATATATTATACAGTATATATACAATATGATATATTATACAGTATGTATACAATATGATATATTATACAGTATATATACAATATGATATATTATACAGTATGTATACAATATGATATATTATACAGTATGTATACAATATGATATATTATACAGTATGTATACAATATGATATATTATACAGTATATATACAATATGATATATTATACAGTATGTATACAATATGATATATTATACAGTATATATACAATATGATATATTATACAGTATGTATACAATATGATATATTATACAGTATGTATACAATATGATATATTATACAGTATGTATACAATATGATATATTATACAGTATATATACAATATGATATATTATACAGTATGTATACAATATGATATATTATACAGTATATATACAATATGATATATTATACAGTATATATACAATATGATATATTATACAGTATGTATACAATATGATATATTATACAGTATATATACAATATGATATATTATACAGTATATATACAATATGATATATTATACAGTATATATACAATATGATATATTATACAGTATGTATACAATATGATATATTATGAAGTATATATACAATCTAAATATGCAGTATATATACAATATAAAAACATATATGAATTCAATATGATATAGAATATAATCTACATACAGTACATACACAATATGATATTTTATACAGTATATATACAATGTTATACATTATAGAAATATAAATACAATACGATATAGAATATAGTACATATACAATATGATATATTACACAAAATGTATGCAATATGATATATTATAGGGTATGGATACACAGTATGATATATTATACAGTATATACACAATATGATGTAATATACAGTATGTATCAATGATGATGTAATATACAGTATATTTCCATATGATATATTATACAGTATATATACAATATGAAATGTTATACAGTATATATACAATATTTTAAATTATAGAAATATAAATGCAATATGATATAGAATATACTATGTTTACAATATGATATATTATACAGTATATATGCAATATGATATATTATACAGTATGTATACACAATATTATATATTATACAGTATGTATACACGATAAAATATACAGTATATATACAATATTATATGTATAGTAGATGTATACAATATATATATATATGATATAATATATCATATTGTACATATACTGTATATACTGTATTTCACATTGTATATATAATTGTATATATAATGTGATATATTATGATGTGTATGTATACAGTGTATATACAATCTAAATATATCTCCTATATACAATGTGATATACAGTATATACAGTATATGTACAATATGATATATTATATCATCTATATACAATATGACATATAATGCAGTATAAATACAATATGATATATTTTACAATATGATATACAGTATATATGCAATATGAAATATTGTACAGTATATAAAATGATATACAGTATATATACAATATGATATATTATATAGTATAAATACAATATAATATATTATACAATATATATACAATATGATATATTATACAATATATATACAATATGATATATTATACAATATATATACAATATGATATATTATACAATATGTATAAAACATGATATACACTATATATACAATATGAGATATTATACAGTATGTATGCAATATGATATACAGTATATATACAATACGATATGTTATACTACATATAACATATTAAATATTATACAGTATACATACAATATGATATATATTACAATATATATACAATATTATACATTATACCGTATGTATATGATATGATAAACAGTATATACAGTATATATATACAATATGATATATTATACACTATGTATATGATAAACAGTATATACAGTATATATACAATTTGATATATTATACAGTATGTATATGAAATGATAAACAGTATATAAAGTATACATACAATATGATATATTATACGGTATGTATATGATACACAGCATACACAGTGTATATATACACAATGTGATGCGCTACTGTAACCTGAGAAGAGCTTACAGTATAACACACCATGTAAAGGCCAAGAGAATCGGCTGTCCTGTTGCAAGGTTAAACCACAGTACTCTGTGTCGGTAGGTTGATGTCAGCAACCCCTTTCAATGACCCTGTATGCTCTTTCTACAAACAATTAAAACTCAGACAGTGCACGTCATCGGTGTCTAATGCCTTTATAGCAGATACTACTTTTGTTGTGTTCACAATCTGCGGATGTGTCTTCCTGTTCCATGCAGATTGTGAACAGAACAATAATAGTATGCACTTTCTGAGTTTGAGAGAGCGATATTACGGTATGGTGAGAATGTAATGTGTTAATAAAATAAGACTCTAATTAAATGTCTTCTACTTGTCAGAATCTGAATGCAGTTCGAGAGCCATTTTCTTCTCCAACATTAAATGGAATACTAAACAAGTCTTAAAAATAGCTAGATGTTGCCTCCCGGGTGGCGTAGTGGGTAATGGCTCTGCAGCGCCAGCTGTGCCACCAGAGGCTCTGGGTTCGCGCCCAGGCTCTGTTGTAACCGGCTGCGACCGGGAGGTCCGTGGGGCGACGCACAATTGGCATAGCGTCGTCTGGGTTAAGGAGGGTTTGGCCGGTAGGGATATCCTTGTCTCATCGTGCACCAGCGACCGGGCGCAGTGCTAGCTAAGGTAGCCAGGTGCACGGTGTTTCCTCCGACACATTGGTGCGGCTGGCTTCCGGGTTGGATGCGCACTGTGTTAAGAAGCAGTGCGGCTTGGTTGGGTTGTGGGGACGCATGACTTTCAACCTTCCTCTCTCCCGAGCCCGTACGGGAGTTGTAGCGATGAGACAAGATAGTAACTACTAACAATTGTACACCACGAAATTGGGGAGGAAAAAGGGGGAAAAATTCTAAAAAATATATATTTAAAAAATAGCTAGTTATTTGTTTTGGCGCTTGATACTTCTCCATACAAACAGAGTCTCTACACAACATAACATCTCTGTCCAGGTAAGTCTGTTTGTGACACATAGTTGACATTTTCACTTTAGAAGGCTCAGGATGTCATGAAAATAGCGACAGTCTAAGGAAGTCTCTGCGTGAGATGCTACCCTGTCCCTGAGAACTTAACCCCCCTGCGTTTCCTTAGCAGCATCAAACAAAATTCCACACGGTGCTTGAAGCGATAGGCTGCAAAGTGCTCTAATCTCTCTGCCATCAGGTAAGAAACAGACTTACTACTGGCTGACAAAGAGGAGCTCTTTGATATGTCAGCTTTGCCACAGGTGCATGGAGACACCGAGGCCTGTCGCCTCTGCTGAGCCCGTCTCCAAAGCAGACCCAGTTCCTTTTTAGGAGTGAGAATCCACCACTGCGCAGTGTGAATTCCCAATTAATCATGGTCCCAGGGATTCCCACAGTGAAAAACCTAGGGTTCACTGCTTCTATTCATCTGCTTGATCTGCCCTCATATTTAGCCACACCTTGAAGTCTTTTACTGTGTTATGTCCAGGACAACCAGGGTTACAAGTCATATACAAAACAACTTGACATAAACACTTGCATTCATGAGTTTTATTGACAAATGTATAAGGTCCACCATGCAAAAACATGACAAAAACGTTTTAATAAGAATGCTGTTTGCTCAGTGGGAAATGAATATCAAACAGCAACAACTGTGTGGAGTTTGGAGTTTTTGACAGCAACTATGTACGTGAGCTTATTACAGTGAGCTCATTAGAGTATTATAGACACTATGTCCTGGTATCTCCTATGATTTTCAATGTAGAAGAACCCATTACAGTATTATAGACACTATGACCTGGGATGTCCTAGTATCTTCTATGTAGAAGAACCCATTACAGTATTATAGACACTATGACCTGGGATTTCCTAGTAACTTCTATGTAGAAGAACCCAGTACAGTATTATAGACACTATGACCTGGGATTTCCTAGTATCTTCTATGTAGAAGAACCCATTACAGTACTATAGACGCTATGACCTGTGATGTCCTAGTAACTTCTATGTAGAAGAACCCATTACAGTACTATAGACACTATGTCCTGGGATTTCCTAGTAACTTCTATGTAGAAGAACCCATTACAGTATTATAGACACTATGACCTGGTATCTCCTATGCTTTTCAATGTAGAAGAACCCATTACAGTACTATAGACACTATGACCTGGGATTTCCTAGTATCTTCTATGTAGAAGATCCATTTACCTTCTAACCACTCTTGTGTTGCTTGTGAACGTCATAGAGCAAAACAGACTAGACGTGCACGTTCATGAGAGTCTCAGCTTTTCATAGCATTAAATAAATGACAGTGGTATTTAAAGCGATCCTTGATGTGCAATATACTGTTGTCTTTAGTAAAGGCAGGACTTCAGGGTAGTTTAGTGACCAATTCCAAGTCTCACCACAAGTTCTTCGAACACGAGTTTCAGATCATTTACACTTTTCTCGCACAAAAAAGAAAAATCACCTTTCAGCATTGTTGGGAAGAGCCCATAAGTAAGTATTTTACTTATCGTCTACATTTGTTGTTTTACGAAGCATGTGACAATTAAAATAGGATTGATTGATTGATTGATTGATCTTGGCTCTGGACTAGAACAATACATCATTATGTGGTTGGTGTAATCCAGGGACCTTTGCTGTGCTTGTCGATAATGTGATGTGTTCCTTATCAGATCTACCAGTACACTAGACCAGAGGGTGATTTGTAGATTAGACAGTCAGAACCTTTATTATACGGTATTACATTTACGTTGAAATCAATGTCATAACCATTGTATTCAGATTTCAGATAATGAAAACACATAACACAGATTTCATATTAACACTCAGAGACAGATTCACAGATAGCTGCATTGCGTCTAGTTTATTGATGAAATATTCATGGATGAGATAAGGACGCATTACATTTAGTGTGCGTCCCAAATGAGACCCAATTCCCTATGTTATGCACCACCTTTTGACCAGTGCCCAATAGGGCCCTGTTCAATAGCAGTGCACTCTGTATGAAATAGGGTGCCATTTGGGATGTAAGATTACGTTTCTCTGCAGCTGTAATAATAAATGAACATACCTTCTATGAACACCATTGTTTTGTTCTGCTAAGAGAATGAAATGTGATTTGAATGCTGTTAATCCTGTTAAAATATATTAGCTCACTCATTACAGCGCCAGGAAATATCTGCTGTGTGTATTGTATATGTTAGCTATCCAGATCAAAGAGCCCAATCACTTTGTTTTGAAGTCAAATATTGACAGTATGTTTCTAGAAATGTATTTGTATGTCCCAGTTCTTCCTATGTGTTTTGAGTTGTCCGTTACGCTACTCTGGTTTGATGTACGCCTTCGACAGAAGTTTCTGTCTAATAAATACATGTATCGTGCCTTTCAAGAGACTACGGTAGAGGGACCTACAGCAGGGGAGACCAGAAGATTACAGGAGATGAGTTTACAGCAGGGGAGACTACAGCAGGGGAGACTACAGTAGAGGGCCCTACAGCAGGGAAGACTACAGTAGAGGGCCCTACAGCAGGGGAGACTACAGCAGGGGAGACTACAGCAGGGGAGACCAGAAGATTACAGGAGATGAGATTACAGCAGGAGAGACTACAGCAGGGGAGACTACAGCAGAGGAGACTACAGCAAGGAGACTACAGCAGAGGAGACTACAGCAGGGGAGACTAAAGCAGGGGAGACTACGGCAGGGGAGACTACAGCAGAGGAGACTACAGCAGGTGAGACTACAGCAGGGGAGACTACAGCAGAGGAGACTACAGCAGAGGAGACTACAGCAGGAGAGACTACAGCAGGGGAGACTACAGCAGAGGAGACTACAGCAGGGGAGACTACAGCAGGAAAGACTACAGCAGAGGAGACTACAGCAGTGGAGACTACAGCAGGGGAGACCAGAAGATTACAGGAGATGAGATTACAGCAGGAGAGACTACAGCAGGGGAGACTACAGCAAGGGAGACTACAGCAGGGGAAACTAGAGTGGGGGAGACTACAGCAGAGGAGACTACAGCAGGGGAGACTACAGCAGAGGAGACTACAGCAGAGGAGATTACAGCAGGGGAGACTACAGCAGAGGAGACTACAGCAGGGGAGACTACAGCAGAAGAGACTACAGTAGAGGTTAATACAGCAGGGGAGACTATAGCAGAGGAGACTACAGCAGAGGAGACTACAGCAGAGGAGACTACAGTAGAGGAGACTACAGCAGGGGAGACTACAGCAGGGGAGAATACAGCAGAGGAGACTACAGCAGAGGAGACTACAGCAGAGGAGACTACAGCAGGGGAGACTACAGCAGGGGAGACTACAGCAGAGGAGACTACAGCAGAGGAGACTACAGCAGGAAAGACTACAGCAGAGGAGACTACAGCAGTTGAGACTACAGCAGAGGAGACTACAGTAGAGGAGACTACAGCAGGGGAGACTACAGCAGGGGAGACTACAGCAGGGGAGACTACAGCAGGGGAGACTACAGCAGAGGAGACTACAGCAGGAAAGACTACAGCAGAGGAGACTACAGCAGAGGAGACTACAGCAGAGGAGATTACAGCAGGGGAGACTACAGCAGAGGAGACTACAGCAGGGGAGACTACAGCAGAAGAGACTACAGTAGAGGTTAATACAGCAGGGGAGACTATAGCAGAGGAGACTACAGCAGAGGAGACTACAGCAGAGGAGACTACAGTAGAGGAGACTACAGCAGGGGAGACTACAGCAGGGGAGAATACAGCAGAGGAGACTACAGCAGAGGAGACTACAGCAGAGGAGACTACAGCAGGGGAGACTACAGCAGGGGAGACTACAGCAGAGGAGACTACAGCAGAGGAGACTACAGCAGGAAAGACTACAGCAGAGGAGACTACAGCAGTTGAGACTACAGCAGAGGAGACTACAGTAGAGGAGACTACAGCAGGGGAGACTACAGCAGGGGAGACTACAGCAGGGGAGACTACAGCAGGGGAGACTACAGCAGAGGAGACTACAGCAGGAAAGACTACAGCAGAGGAGACTACAGCAGGGGAGACTACAGTAGAGGAGACTACAGTAGAGGAGACCAGAAGATTACAGGAGAGCAGATTACAGTAGAGGTGAATACAACAGGGCAGACTACAGCAGGGGAGACTACAGTAGAGGAGACTACAGTAGAGGAGACTAGAGTAGAGATGACTACAGTAGAGGAGACTACAGCAGGGGAGACTACAGCAGGGGAGACTACAGCAGAGGAGACTACAGCAGGAAAGACTACACCAGAGGAGACTACAGCAGGGGAGACTACAGTAGAGGAGACTACAGTAGAGGATACTACAGTAGAGGAGACTACAGCAGAGGAGACTACAGCAGGAAAGACTACAGCAGAGGAGACTACAGTAGAGGAGACTACAGCAGGGGAGACTACAGCAGGGAGACTACAGCAGTGGAGACTACAGTAGAGGAGACTACAGCAGGGGAGACTATAGCAGGAGAGACTACAGCAGAGGAGACTACAGCAGGGGAGACTACAGCAGGGGAGACTACAGCAGAGGAGACTACAGCAGGAAAGACTACAGCAGAGGAGACTACAGCAGGGGAGACTACAGTAGAGGAGACTACAGTAGAGGAGACTACAGTAGAGGAGACCAGAAGATTACAGGAGAGCAGATTACAGTAGAGGTGAATACAACAGGGCAGACTACAGCAGGGGAGACTACAGTAGAGGAGACTACAGTAGAGGAGACTACAGCAGGGGAGACTACAGAAGAGGAGACTACAGTAGACGAGACTAGAGTAGAGATGACTACAGTAGAGGAGACTACAGCAGGGGAGACTACAGCAGGGGAGACTACAGCAGAGGAGACTACAGCAAGGGAGACTACAGCAGGGGAAACTAGAGTGGGGGAGACTACAGCAGAGGAGACTACAGCAGGGGAAACTACAGCAGGGGAGACCAGAAGATTACAGGAGACGAGATTACAGCAGGAGAGACTACAGCGGGGGAGACTACAGTAGAGGTTAATACAGCAGGGGAGACTACAGCGGGGGAGACTACAGTAGAGGTTAATACAGCAGAGGAGACTACAGCAGGGGAAACTAGAGTGGGGGAGACTACAGCAGAGGAGACTACAGCAGGGGAGACTACAGCAGGGGAGACCAGAAGATTACAGGAGACGAGATTACAGCGGGGGAGACTACAGCAGGGGAGACTATAGCAGGAGAGACTACAGCAGAGGAGACTACAGCAGGGGAGACTACAGCAGAGGAGACTACAGCAGGAAAGACTACACCAGAGGAGACTACAGTAGAGGAGACTACAGCAGAGGAGACTACAGCAGGGGAGACTACAGCAGGAAAGACTACAGCAGAGGAGACTACAGCAGGGGAGACTACAGTAGGGGAGACTACAGCAGGGGAGACTACAGTAGAGGAGACTACAGTAGAGGAGACTACAGCAGAGGAGACTACAGCAGGAAAGACTACAGCAGAGGAGACTACAGCAGGGGAGACTACAGTAGAGGAGACTACAGTAGAGGAGACCAGAAGATTACAGGAGAGCAGATTACAGTAGAGGTGAATACAACAGGGCAGACTACAGCAGGGGAGACTACAGTAGAGGAGACTACAGTAGAGGAGACTAGAGTAGAGATGACTACAGTAGAGGAGACTACAGCAGGGGAGACTACAGCAGGGGAGACTACAGCAGGGGAGACTACAGCAGAGGAGACTACAGCAGGAAAGACTACACCAGAGGAGACTACAGCAGGGGAGACTACAGTAGAGGAGACTACAGTAGAGGAGACTACAGTAGAGGAGACTACAGCAGAGGAGACTACAGCAGGAAAGACTACAGCAGAGGAGACTACAGTAGAGGAGACTACAGCAGGGGAGACTACAGCAAGGGAGACTACAGCAGTGGAGACTACAGTAGAGGAGACTACAGCAGAGGAGACTACAGCAGAGGAGACTACAGCAGGGGAGACTACAGCAGAGAAGACTACAGCAGGGGAGACTAAAGCAGGTGAGACTACAGCAGAGGAGACTACAGCAGGAAAGACTACAGCAGAGGAGACTACAGCAGGGGAGACTACAGTAGAGGAGACTACAGTAGAGGAGACTACAGTAGAGGAGACCAGAAGATTACAGGAGAGCAGATTACAGTAGATGTGAATACAACAGGGCAGACTACAGCAGGGGAGACTACAGTAGAGGAGACTACAGTAGAGGAGACTACAGCAGGGGAGACTACAGAAGAGGAGACGTCTGCTAAATGACTTAAATGTAAATGTATGTAATGAGACTACAGCAGGGGAGACTATAGCAGAGGAGACTAAAGCAGAGGAGACTACAGCAGGGGAGACTACAGCAGAGAAGACTACAGCAGGGGAGACTAAAGCAGAGGAGACTACATTGGAGGAGACTACAGCAGAGGAGACTACAGCAGAGGAGACTACAGCAGGGGAGACTACAGCAGAGAAGACTACAGCAGGGGAGACTAAAGCAGGGGAGACTGCAGTAGGGGATACTACAGTAGAGGAGACTACAGTAGAGGTGAATACAGTAGGGGAGACTACAGTAGAGGAGACTACAGTAGAGGAGACAACGTTGACATCAGCAAACCGCTCGCCCACACGACACCATACACGCTTTCTGCCATCTCCCCGGTACAGTTGAAACTGGGATTCATCTGTGAAGATCACACTTCTCCAGCGTGTTAGTGGCCATCGAAGGTGCGCATTTGCCCACTGAGTCGGTTATGACGCCGAACTGCAGTCAGGTCAAGACCCTGGGGAGGACGACGATCACATAGATGAGCTTCCCCGAGACGGTTTCTGACAGTTTGTGCAAAGATTCTTAGGTTACGCAAACCCACAGTTCCATCAGCTGTCTGGGTTGCTCTTAGAATATCCTGCAGGTGAAGAAGCGGGATGTTGAGGTCCTGGGTTGTCATGGTTACACGTGGTCTGTGGTTGTGAGGCCAGTTGGACGTACTGCCAAATTCTCTAAAACAAAGTTGGAGTATGCGTATGGTAGAGATATTAGCATTAAATGATCTCGCAATAGCTCTGGTGGACATTGCTGCAGTCAGCATGCCAATTACACACTTCCTCAACATTTTTTGACATCTGTGGCTTAGTGTTGTGTGACAAATCTGCACATTTTAGAGTGGCCTTTTATTGTCCCCAGTACAAGGTGCACCTGTGTAATGATCATGCTGTTTAATCAGGTCCTTGATGTGCCACACCTGTCAGCCAAATTGATTATTTTAGCAAAGGTGAAATGCTCACTAACAGGGATGTAAACAAAAGTGTGCACAACATTAAGTGAAATAAGCCTTTTGTTCATATGTAAATGTTTACCATCTTTTATTTCAGCTCATGAAACACTTTACATGTTGCGTTTTTATATTTTTTGTTCAGTTTAGTTTTTTGCAGGCCGCAGACATCTACTCTAGGGGTTAATAGACGGCAATAGAAAATATATCGGTGAAGAAGAGCTAACACTCACACTCTTCTTTCTGTGCTAGCTTGCAAAATAGCTACCCTAGGGAACTACATTAGCTTTCATTCCCTAGGCCATCATAGCCCATGCAGGATACAACCCATGCTGTTCACATTCAAGGCAGACTCCCTACAAACCTGAAAACAAGAGCACCATTCACTCCCAGTGTCAAGCAGACAGGGGCTTGTTTTGGGGGGGGGGGGGGGAACATTGGTATGTCGGGTGAGTGGGGGCCATTGGGCACCACTGTCATTCTCTGCACATACACAGAGATGCTTTATACTGTCAGCTAACTTCCTGGCTATCTCTACATAATGCCTTACTGTCGCTGCATTCAGTCAACTGCAATTCCATTTACTTTTTTTTTCTGACATTTTTTTGTGTTTACCGCGGTACGTTGTTTTAAAATTTTTAAAAAACGAAAACATTTTTCTCTCACTGGGATTAAAGCAAACGCAGTAGTTCCAGGAAATGGCTTTGATCATGTGACTTCAATGTTTTGGATCTGAAGCAGGAAGAAAAGAAATACTGTCTGTGGATTCCACTGCTGGTTGAACTGTAACACCATGACATGAGTCGCTGACAGGTAGTGAATAAAAAACAAGTCATTTTGGAATACTGTTTTGTTACGATGAAGGGATTCACCAACAATGGATTCCTGAAATACCAGATATACTCAAATTTGATCCAGTATTATATGATCTATACTGTTGTATGAGTGTTGTGTGTGCCTTAGCTTTACACCTGTCTGACTGTACAGTATTTTTATAATTAATATTTTGATAATTTTTTATTTAACCTTTATTTTATTTTTTTTATTTTTTTACAATGACGGCCTATCCCGGTCAAACCCTCACCTAACCCGGATGACGCTGAGCCAATTGTGCACCACCTTATGGGACTCCAGATCATGGTCGGGTTGTGATACAGCCCGGGATCGAACCATGGTCTGTAGTGATGCCACTTGGGAGTAAATGCTCTTGGAGTTATAATGTTTTCCTATAGGATTTATCAGTACTAAATGACATAGGATGTATCAGTACCAAATGATACAGGATTTATCAGTACTACATGATACAGGATTTATCAGTACTAAATGATACAGGATTTATCAGTACTAAATGATACAGGATTTATCAGTACTAAATGATGTGCTTGTAGTATACTCTACCTATTTCAAAACAAATCAAATCGTATTGGTTGCGTACACATATTTTCCAGATGTTAATGCTGGTGTAACGAAATGGTTTTTATTCCTAGCTCCAACAGTACAGAACATGATCAATACAAAACAAAACATTTAAAGTAAGGAATGAAGTAAAATATAAATATTAGAACGAGCATTTTCAGAGTCTGGGAATGTATATATATATATATATATATATATATATATATATATATATATATATGACGGTGTGTGTATAGACATTATGAAAGGTATATGAATAGAACATAATAGATACAGTATAGAATAAGGCAGGATACAAATGTCCCAGATGTGTGGAGAAGCATTCAGTGAACAATAATAGAAGGTTTTCCACAGAAATGGAGAGGCTAGCTGTGCTCCACCAACAGCCTCCTCCAGCCCCTCCTCCCCACCTGATCATTAGCCCTGGGCAATTTGGGAGGTTTCAATCCCTGTATTATTATCCAGCTTTACTACTTTGGACACGCAATCAAAGTGACAACACAGTACACAGAAACACTTTCTCTCCCACTCCCCCAAACCACTGACGGACTTTCTACCTAGCCTGATGTTGGACTCAAATTCCATCATATCATGCCAAGGGACTGTAGCTCGTTTCAGTCAACATAACTCCACCAAAAAATATTTTCCCTAGCTAGGATCATTTCCAATTATTGTCTGTGCCAAAAAAAAACACGACATATCAAAACAATTATTTTGATGGGGCTCCAAGGCAAGAACATATTTCAACTTGAATGTTCTACCTGAAATCATTATAAAGGCGTGGTTTCAGGCAATAAGCCATCAAAGCCTAATTGAATATCATTTTAATGGTAAAAAAAACAACCTACAAGACAGTTGGAGTATCTATCTGCCATGTTTTTAGATAGACTCTGTCAGTCAAACAGTGAAACAACACAGACTCACAAGACAGGCTGACAGGGCACGAAGCACTAATGAACTTCCCTCCAAGCTCTGTGGGTTTTTACTAGTTTCCATGTGTGTTTAGTATTTAGTGTATAAAAGGAAGGTACCACTACAGTATATCTCCTTAAGGAAAGCACGAATACAAGCACTTTGCCATAGCAATTATAATTAGAGACGAGAAAAAAAAGTGGTTGTAACATTTTGAATAGCCTCTTCGTAATGCCTTTATAACTTATTATGAACAGTTTATAATGCATTATAAAGCACATCCTATGATGTAATAACTGATCAGAAATATATATTATGACTATATGAACTACTCAAAACAGTGCGAACCAATCGCTTACCTCCTACACAGGGAAACATACTATTGGTCTGATGTCCTGCCTGCACTTTGACATGGCACGTCATGCTTACAGCAGTTCTGTAGTGTAGCCAATGCATTGCCATAATTGTTTTGGCTTGGAGGAGGGCCAATTTCCATGAGAAACAGTCCAAAGGCACTCAGAAGATGCTAGTCCTTAGTCCTTTGACTAAGGTGCCATGGGGAAATAATGAAATTACAGTGTAAACGACGCTGTTCTGTTAGTAATAGGCCAACCACTCACTGCGTTTGAACTTCGGTTTTGTTCTAGCCGGTTGGCTCGACTTTAGTATGCATTGGTTGAAGCTCAATGTTAAATTCAATCTCCCTACCATCTTATGTAAGCCAATATGACACCAATGTGGATGACAATTCACAACTCATCATGATTGGAGGTACACAACATCCTCGCCGCCTGTCGTCATAATCCGTCTCGCCGTTACCAAGAACCAATCTTCCGGATTTTTTGACAGGAGTTGTTTGCCCAAACATAGCTCAAATTCTAGTCGTCAGACTAAAACGAGGCAACAGGGTCCATACGGTGACCAGTAGACTTAGATCCATTTGGATACGTGTTGTAGGCGCAGCAGGTTTGATAACATTCACAATTGACCTCTCTCACGTGCACAAACCAACAATGTGCTACCTTTTTGTATCATTTCTGACAATGCTAACATCTTTTCAGCTGAATCTCAGAGTTCCTAAACCGGGTGCAAATATAGTTGCTGTGAAACAGTAGCAGCTAGCTAGCAGAAGGCTAGCAGATTTAGCTAGCTAGCTAACACCAGTTGGATGAGAAATTAAAAGGAGGTCGCTAGGTATATTTTTCTATGGAAGGTTTTTCATATGGTGAAGTCATCTGTGTAAACTGTTGAACTGAACTGGATACTTGCGTGTAATCAGAGCACACAAAAAAATTAGCTAGTGAACGTGCTTGGCAGCACCAAACAAACAGAAATACTGTCAAGTTGCTAATACATGCACAAACCAGAACAGATGCTTCGCTGTTAGAAGATCCAGAGAAAAATAATTGACCATTACCTTACGTATTAACAGTAGCGGTGTGTGGGTAAAATCACAAGGAAAGCCAAACCAGAAAAAAACATATTACAACCTATGTGTTGTGATAATTAAAGTTGTTTTCTCTATAACCTTTTGGTACATATGCCTTGTGACTGTGATATATAGACCTAAAGGCTGAGCCACTGGAATAAACTCATCCACACTGTCACGTTCTGACCGTTATTTCCTGTGTTTTGTATTTAGTTGAAAACCCTTACACACACCTTTGCTTCATCACAAAACCGGAGAGCAACTTCTGTCCAGTGAAGTCCACAAAGCACATTGCATGTAACAAACAGATACATAACTTACTGCATAGTCAAGTAACATAACTTACTGCATATTCAACTAAGTTAACCCATAATGACAGGTAAGTATATGGGCTTATATATACTATATATTCAAAAGTATGTGAACACCTCTTCAAATGATTGGATTTGGCTATTTCAGCCAAACCTGTTGCTGACAGGTGTATAAAAATCGAGCACACAGCCATGGAATCTCCATAGACAAACATTGTCAATAGAATGGCCTTACTGAAGAGCTCAGTGACTTTCAACATGGCACCGTCATAGGATGCCACCTTTCCAACAAGTTAGTCCGTCAAATTTCTGCCCTGGTCAACTGTAAGTGATGTTATTTTGAAGTGGAAACGTCTAGGAGCAACAATGGCTAAGCTCTGAAGTGGTAGGCCGCACAAGCTCACAGAACGGTACCGCCAAGTATTGAAGCGTGTACCGCGTTAAATTAGTCTGTCCTCGATTGCAACACTCACTGCAGAGTTCTGTCTCTGGAAGCAACGTCAGTGTAACAGTTTAGCTTCCGTCCCTCTCCTCGCCCCAACCTGGGCTCGAACCACATCGACAACAGCCCCCCTCGAAGCATCATTACCCATCGC
The DNA here is from genome assembly GCF_034236695.1 of Oncorhynchus nerka. Classification (NCBI taxonomy): domain Eukaryota; kingdom Metazoa; phylum Chordata; class Actinopteri; order Salmoniformes; family Salmonidae; genus Oncorhynchus; species Oncorhynchus nerka. Next base: position 85,617,679 of record NC_088401.1, on the reverse strand, counting down.
TCCAAAAAAGCAGCGACCCTTGCAGAGCAAGGGGAACAACTACTTCAAGGTCTCAGAGCGAGTGACGTCACCGATTCAAACGCTAAGCTAGTTATTTCACATTGGTTACATCAGTATACGAACTGTTCATCAGGAGCTTCATGAAATGGGTTTCCATGGCCGAGCAGCCACACACAAGCCTAAGATCACCATGCGAAATGCCAAGCGTCGGCTGGAGTGATGTAAAGCTCACCGCCATTGGACTCTGGAGCAGAGGAAACACATTCTCTGGAGTGATTAATCACGATTCACCATTTACTTATACAGTGCATTCGGAAAGTATTCAGACCCCTTGACTTTTTCCACATTTTGTCACGTTACAGCCTTATTCTAAAATCTTTTTTTTTCTTCTAATCAATCTACACTCAGTACTCCATAATGATCAATAAAAAAATGAAATATCACATTGAAATAGTATTCAGAGCCTTTACTCAGTACTTTGTAGAATAACCTTTGGCAGCGATTACAACAGCATTGAGTCTTCTTGGGTATGACGCTACAAGCTTGGCACACCTGTATTTGGGGAGTTTCTCCCATTCTTCTCTGCAGAGCTTCTCAATGGGGAACATCGCTGCACAGCTATTTTCAGGTCTCTCCAGAGATGTTAGATCGGGTTCAAGTCCGGGCCTTGACTGGTTCACTCAAAGACATTCAGAGACTTGTGCCATCGTCTTGGCTAAGTACTTACAATTGTTGTCCTGTTGGTAGGTGAACCATTGCCTAGGTCTGAGGTTCTGAGTTCTGTGTAGAAGGTTTTCATCAAGAATCTCTCTGTACTTTGCTCTGTTCATCTTTCCCTCGATCCTAACTGGTCTCCCAGTCCCTGCTGCTAAAAAACATCCCCACAGCATGATGCTGTCACCACCATGCTTCACCGTAGGGATGGTGCCAGGTTTCCTCCAGATGTGACACTTGGCATTCAAGCCAAAGAGTTCAATGTTTGTTTCATCAGACCAGAGAATTTTGCTTCTCGAGGTCTGAGAGTCCTTTAGGTGCCTTTTTGCAAATTCCAAGCGGGCTGTCCTGTGTCTTTTACTGAGGAGTTGCTTCCGTCTGGCCACTCTACAATAAAGGCCTGATTGGTGGAGTGCTGCTGAAATGGTTGTCCTTCTGTAAGGTTCTCCCATCTCCACAGAGGACTTCTGAACTCTGGATCTCTGGGTTCTTGGTCACCTCCCTCAAAAAGGCCCCTTCTCCTCCGATTGCTCAGTTTGTCCAGGTGGCCAGCTCTAGGAAGAGTCTTGGTGGTTCCAAGATTCTTCCATTATTAAGAATGATGGAAATCACTGTGTTCTTGGAGACATGCAATGATGCAGACATATTTTGGTACCATTCGCCAGATCTGTGCCTCGACAGAATCTCGTCTCGGAGCTCTACGGACATTTCCTTCGACCCTATGGCTTGGTTTTTGCTCTGACATGCACTGTCAACTGTGGGACCTTAAATAGACAGGTGTGTGCCTTTCCAAATTGTGTCTAATCAATTGCATTTAACACAGGTGGACTCCAAGTTGTAGAAATATCTCAAGGATGATCAATGGAAACAGGATGCACCTGAGCTCAATTTCAAGTCTCAAAGCAAGGGGTCTGAATACTTATGTAAATAATTGAATATATTTGCAAAATATTCTATAAACCTGTTTTCCCTTTGTCGTTATGGGGTATTGTGGGTAGATTGTTGAGGAAAATAATACATTTTATCCATTTTAGAAAAAGGCTGTAACTTTAACAAAATGTGGAAAAAGTCAAGGGGTCTGAATATTTTCTGAATGCACTGTACATTTGTAACCAATAGGTTACAATACAAACATAATTAGAAAAACGTAATGTCTGTTTAAAGGCATTTGGATTTTTTAAAATAAATGATAATAACTACATGTAAAGAATATGGAAACTGCCGACAGAACTCATAGAAGGAGCATCAGTCATAATTGCAGATCTTATTTTGGGACACATGCAATTATTGACCAACACATTGACACAATGTCACTCACACAGCTATCCATACATAGACCTAAGATTATAGGCATCACACTGACTATCTGAATTTAATTAATGCAGAGCAAATGGAAGAATAAGTATTTGAGTTCTATTTTGTGCAGATTCGGGTCAGGCAACAAGAGACAAGACAGAGAAGCTCTAATTCTTCTGTTTATTCAAGATATTTCTGAGCTAAACGCCTCAGTGTGTTTAGTCTTGACGAGAATGGCTTGTGCCACTTCTTCTTTGGGATAGGCTCATTCCACATCGCAGGGCCTTCAGACATGTATACACTTGACTATATCATTTGCATGCTTGTCACAAACCAGTCCGACCGTTTCCTCTTCAAAGTATCTTTCTTGGCCTGCTATCATCAGCTCCCCCCAACCAATTTGTCATTCTAAGCCTGGCCTTACTGCTGCCAGCTCTGGGATGATGGCAGCGCAGCTTCTCTGATCCAGGCAGTGACTAGGGACAAGACCAAGTGTTACAGCGTTACACTGGGACAGAAGTGCTTCAGTCACTTCCTGATCCACGGCTCCAAGGGCAGAGCAGAACTGGATTTATTTGTTGCAGACTGGGAGCTCATCTCATCCACTCAGTGTGTGTGTGTGTGTGTGTGTGTGTGTGTGTGTGTGTGTTAGAAACAGATACAATTATCAGAGAAGGAGGCTAAGCCACTTTTTCTTCTTCAATTATTGTTTGCTCTATTCTGGAAACTAAAGGCCTTTTTGTTGTTTTTTTTGTAGTTTGGCCTTTGGAGGTCTGTTTACAAAATGTCATTTTTCAAGTTTTCCATCTCTTCTTACAGATGTTTCTCGTCGGGACATTATGGCGACGCATAATGGCTATTTATGACGTCATTACGTTTTGCTTTAAACCAATCCGTTAACGCCACGACTTGAATATTAGGATGACGCTGTGCTTTTATAGATGATCAGAAACGGTTTGCTCAGTTCGCTTTAAGAAGTTTGCTTTATTGTTGTGTTTACCAAATGTCCAAAGAGTCTTTAAAGTCTTATTGATGAGCGTATTGAAGTCATCGACTTCTGAGGCCAAGAAGACTAAACACTACAGTCAATGAAAGATTAGAGCGTCATAAAACAAAACGAGATCATTTCTGCTGTTGTTATTTTGTTGTTGAAATCAAATGGGAACATATTAAAGTGATATTGTCCATTGCATCGATTGTTTTATTGTGTACTTGTCAATTGAAGTGCACTATACAAGGGGACAGGGTGCTATTTGGAACAAGGTTGTTGTGTAGACTGAGGTAGGGGCCACCTGAGAGGCATACCTGGCCTTTTAACAGTGAGTAACACACGCATGTGACAACCAAGACGTCAAGACAAACAGACAGCTTTAGTTGGACTATGGTCCCTAATCTTCAGCCTGTCTGTGTTCCATCTGTAGTACGAGTGCCAGTGTTTTTTCTATGGAAGTCAACAGTGTCTGTACAAATGAAACTGATTGAATCCTTGCAGACTCATTCACAAGCACACACTACAGTAGGGCCTTCTAAATCACGGTTAGCGAGATAAAAGACTGGCGCCATTTTGTGAAAACAGAAAAGAGGGGAAAACTTCTGTATTCAACAGACGGCCACTTGAAGGCTTGAAGGCTCAGTACTGAAACAAATTAGTAGGTGTATTTTTCGGAGGGGGTGACGGGAGGTCTTGTCTGGCCTGTTAGGATACATAGATTGACTCCCTTTGAAATCAGAACGCATTAGTCATGCCTTATTTAAACCCGAACATAACTCAAAGTTTGCACATGAAAACGTAAAGGTCTGAAAAGGTCTCTCTCCAGTCTCTACAGCTCAAAGAGGAAGGAGGCAGCAGCACATCAGTAGAACCGACCGGCTGGCCTGTAATTCGCTGAACAGATGATCATTACCATACACACACACACATTTGCCCATTTCACTTCCAAATTAGACGACTCCTCTCGTTACTTGAATTGAAATTCAACACTTTTTCTACTGGTCCAGTCCTACCAGATGTGCTGAGCCACAACACTGTACGGTATGTTGCATGATTTCATAAGAAATGCCAGTCTCAGGTTATACCACAACTGGAAGCATTTGATGGCTGTCTTTTCTTTGTCTAAGTAACCTCCAAAAGGAATACGTGCAAACGGGAATGTTTTTTTCTTTGCAAACAACCAAAACATCCAAATATAAAACGTCACCTCAGTACAAAAATACAGCTTCCAGTGATCCATTTTAACAACTAATAGGGACTGGAGTCTCTCCATAAAACTATACCTTTTGAGGTGTGTTATAAGGATAGCACTGTGATGACCTTAATGCTAACTTCATCCCTGGTGACAATCAGTCCCATTCCAGCAGCATGCTTCAGTAATCAACTCTGCTGAGCGCGATGAGGGACGTCATATATAGCCAGCTCCCACATAGACACTAGGGTCCTTTTTTTGCATCCTATCCCCTTACATAGTGGAATACTTTTGACTAGGGGCCTAAAGGAAAGGGCTCTGGTCAAAAGTGGTGCACTTTGTAGGGAATATGGTACCATTTGGAACACAGAGACAGAAGCAACTCCCACACTGGAAGAGATGGAGGACCGTGTGGATACATTGTGCACGACATGGCTAGATGACACCTACAGGAAGGAAATACTTTGAGTTACAGAGATAGCCATGGGTTAGGTCCAGCAATGGACTGGAACTAGGGAATATATTCTAAAACAGAGATAGCCATGGGTTAGGGCAATGGACTGGAACAAGGGAATATATTCTATAACAGAGATAGCCATGGGTTAGGTCCAGCAATGGACTGGAACTAGGGAATATATTCTATAACAAACATAGCCATGGGTTAGGGCAATGGACTGGAACTAGGGAATATATTCTAAAACAGAGATAGCCATGGGTTAGGGCAATGGACTGGAACTAGGGAATATATTCTATAACAGAGATAGCCATGGGTTAGGGCCAGCAATGGACTGGAACTAGGGAATATATTCTATAACAAACATAGCCATGGGTTAGGGCAATAGACTGGAACTAGGGAATATATTCTATAACAAACATAGCCATGGGTTAGGGCAATAGACTGGAACTAGGGAATATATTCTATAACAGAGATAGCCATGGGTTAGGGCCAGCAATGGACTGGAACTAGGGAATATATTATATAACAGAGATAGCCATGGGTTAGGGCCAGCAATGGACTGGAACTAGGGAATATATTCTATAACAGAGATAGCCATGGGTTATGGCCAGCAATGGACTGGAACTAGGGAATATATTCTATAACAAACATAGCCATGGGTTAGGGCCAGCAATGGACTGGAACAAGGGAATATTTTATAATCGTTTTCCCAAAAATGGCACCCTGTTCAAAAGTTGAGCACTATAAAGGGAATATGGGGCCCTTTGGGAATCAGCACTAGTCACTAGCATCAATTGCAACAAGGCAAAAGGAAGGCTTAATCTGCTTGGACACATCCAGAAATATTAAGGGACCTGAATGCAACAAAGGTCAATAGTGGCCTAGGGTGAGACGTTTGATTGGACCGAAGCCGGGAGACATATCTGAACACTGTCAATCATGTAAATTCCTCGGGAGAATATCAGTTGAATAGGAACAGCAGTTTGACAGGTTCTCTTGAATAGCCAAGTCTTCAGGAGATAATAAAAAAATAGTTAGACTTAGACTACAATGTGTTTCATATTGACACGTTCATCACCACGACAATGTGTTTCATATTGACACGTTTATCACCACGACAATGTGTTTCATATTGACACGTTCATCACCACGACAACGTGTTTCATATTGACACGTTTATCACCACGACAACGTGTTTCATATTGACACGTTCATCACCACGACAATGTGTTTCTGTATTCAAGTTTATATTGACAAGGTCCTTGTAAACACTTTGAAACATTTGGCTTGTAATATCCCACACAACCTGGTTTTTGTATTTGGTGTCATTCTCAATAATGATATGTTCACGGTAATAACAAATTGCCATCGACCTTTGACATCTGAAGTCACAAATACATGCTGTTGTATTTTATTTTTAAATCCTCCACCCGAAATTACAAGCTGTTATTAAAACAAAAGATATTCCCTTTGTTCAGAAGCACTACCCACCCCAACTCTTTTTAAGGATTCTATTATTATTGTTATTATTGTTATTACTATTGGGATATGAACAATAGACTTTTTGTAACATCCCGTTGTGATTTCCTTGTGTTAGGCAGCACCACTCTGTGGTTGAGACAAATCCTTAATCCTCACAAGATAATAACAATGTAATCCCGATTCCCAGATGAGGACGTCGGTGAAAAGACGGTTCGTGGCCAACAGAGGTTCTACTGACGGGGATAGACATGACGTCGTATTCATTTAAATACAGCACAGTTAAAACGAAGCAGAAATACTTGGCCCACCGACTGCCCAATCCTTAACACAGTGAATAAATTATATTATTTTGTATCAATCAATGTTTTGTTTTTTCTTCTTTGTGTTTCTTGATTCTCATGTAGACAAGCCAAGCTTCACCTACAGTATAGTGCTACATTTCAGAACTCACCCCAGAACCTACACATATACACACAGATACATTCAGCACTGTGTGAAAAATGATTAATTTCCGTTAAATTATTCACAGCGTAATTAATAGTGTGAATAGTGAATTATAATAATAACGAATGCCTCACAACGACATCTACAATGATCTTTCTCCGTATTTCACCACCAAATTAAATTCAAGAATATAGCTAATTGTTAATCAAATTGTATTGAAATAGTGAGGGTATTAAGAGGAGAGATGGATGAAAAACATCAGATGAATCAACTGCCTGAATGTGCTTTTCAGAATCTGTCAGAATCTTCTTCTCAGCATGACCCTGTCTTTAAAGCAGGTGGTTCTGGGTCATCACAGTCCACAGATCCTCATCTCCCTTCTGGATGCTCAAGAGAGTCGGAGCACAGCAGTGCTGCTCCTTAAGCACACAGATACACACAAACACCAACTGAGCGACTGCTGTCTGACTAAAGAGTGCCTCTCTCCATCTCTCTCCCTCTCTCGATGACTCTCTCTCTCTCACTTCACCTCTCTCTCTCTCCAGCTGTCTATGACTCCTCTCCCTATCTCATCCTCCCTCCCTATCTCCCTCCCTCTCGCTCTGTGTGTGAGGTAACTTGATGCCAACCTCAGGCAACAGCCCATCCCTCCTACCACTTCAACCTTCAACCATGCAACCCCTGGGGGGGCCCCCAGAAAGTAGAAAAGAGAACAAGCCATGCCCACCCTGGTGCCATTGTCTGAGGGGAGGCAGGCTCAGGGCCCTTGGCAGGGAGTGGAGAGCTGGTGAATGTCTGAGGGTAGGCAGGCTTGCGGCCCTTGGCAGGGAGTGGAGAGCTGGTGAATGGTACACTGGAGTACTCATTATGCCTCTGTAGGGACTGTACTCCAGGGCATCCAATGTGTTGCTGAGCAGCTCATTACGGAGCACTGCTGCAGCCCAGAAGCAGGAGAAGCACCGGAGAGATAAGGAAGGGGAGGGCTGCCACATTACACTTAATCAGGAGACACCTGTAGACACCTGTAGACACCTATAGACACCTGCACCTCTTTGCTTCTCGTCATCCACCATCCTCATCTTCATCCTCTTCCTCATCCTCCTACTCATCCTCACCGGTGGTGTAATTATTGCAATTGGTTGGTTTGGTTGTGTTTTTCCACACCTGTAGGGATTGCATGCTAGCCTTGTGTTGTAATAAGGAAATAAGGAGGGAGATAATCAGAATAGGTCCGACTGGTTCTTTCTTTGGTTAACTATGGACCAAAGAATGAAGACAAAGAACTAAGGCATCAGCATTGTGACATGCATATGCTAAGTAGATCAGGATAAACAGGTTGACACATCCTTGACACTGAATTATAGCAAATGATGGTAAACTTCCAGTATCAAGGGAAGAAGACATTGCTACCCTATTGCATGCTTAAAAAACATGTAGACTGCCACATTCTGCAACATAAGGAAGGAAGACATTAAAACTCTTTCGCATCCTCAAATTGCATGAAAACGGCCTAATTCTGCAGAATAATTATGTAAAAGATATATAACCTTTACTCTGATTATAAAGTCATAACCCAGTCTTACTCTTAGATAGGTATGGTGATGAACACAGTATACTGTGTAATACCGATTACTATTGTAACGACCCTGGGTTTATAAGCGCGGAAATCGACTCTGCCTCACGAGCGTGCTTTTGGGGCACAGTCGATAGCGTGCCGGACCTCGGGGTCGAAGGTCAATGGTTCGAGACCTGCTCCCTGCTGTTTCATTAATATATTGTCATACAAATATATCTCATCTATTTATCTTTATTAAGCTACTCTTCCTGGGGTTTATTATGGATCCCCATTAGTTCCTGCCAAGGCAGCATCTACTCTTCCTGGGGTTTATTATGGATCCCCATTAGTTCCTGCCAAGGCAGCAGCTACTCTTCCTGGGGTTTATTATGGATCCCCATTAGTTCCTGCCAAGGCAGCAGCTACTCTTCCTGGGGTTTATTATGGATCTCCATTAGTTCCTGCCAAGGCAGCAGCTACTCTTCCTGGGGTTTGTTATGGATCCCCATTAGTTCCTGCCAAGGCAGCAGCTACTCTTCCTGGGGTTTATTAGGGATCCCCATTAGTTCCTGCCTAGGCAGCAGCTACTCTTCCTGGGGTTTATTATGGATCCCCATTAGTTCCTGCCAAGGCAGCAGCTACTCTTCCTGGGGTTTATTATGGATCCCCATTAGTTCCTGCCAAGGCAGCAGCTACTCTTCATGGTGTTTATTATGGATCCCCATTAGTTCCTGCCAAGGCAGCATCTACTCTTCCTGGGGTTTGTTATGGATCCCCATTAGTTCCTGCCAAGGCAGCAGCTACTCTTCCTGGGGTTTATTATGGATCCCCATTAGTTCTGCCAAGGCAGCAGCTACTCTTCCTGGGGTTTATTATGGATCCCCATTAGTTCCTGCCAAGGCAGCAGCTACTCTTCCTGGGGTTTATTATGGATCCCCATTAGTTCCTGCCAAGGCAGCAGCTACTCTTCCTGGGGTTTATTATGGATCTCCATTAGTTCCTGCCAAGGCAGCAGCTACTCTTCCTGGGGTTTGTTATGGATCCCCATTAGTTCCTGCCAAGGCAGCAGCTACTCTTCCTGGGGTTTATTAGGGATCCCCATTAGTTCCTGCCTAGGCAGCAGCTACTCTTCCTGGGGTTTATTATGGATCCCCATTAGTTCCTGCCAAGGCAGCAGCTACTCTTCCTGGGGTTTATTATGGATCCCCATTAGTTCCTGCCAAGGCAGCAGCTACTCTTCCTGGTGTTTATTATGGATCCCCATTAGTTCCTGCCAAGGCAGCATCTACTCTTCCTGGGGTTTGTTATGGATCCCCATTAGTTCCTGCCAAGGCAGCAGCTACTCTTCCTGGGGTTTATTATGGATCCCCATTAGTTCTGCCAAGGCAGCAGCTACTCTTCCTGGGGTTTATTATGGATCCCCATTAGTTCCTGCCAAGGCAGCAGCTACTCTTCCTGGGGTTTATTATGGATCCCCATTAGTTCCTGCCAAGGCAGCTGCTACTCTCCCTGGGGTTTATTAAGGATCCCCATTAGATCCTGCCAAGGCAGCAGCTACTCTTCCTGGGGTTTGTTAAGGATCCCCATTAGTTCCTGCCAAGGCAGCAGCTACTCTTCCTGGAGTTTATTAAGGATCCCCATTAGATCCTGCCAAGGCAGCAGCTACTCTTCCTGGGGTCCAGTTATATACAATTTAAAATATTACATTACATTACATTTCATAACACTTTATTCAATACATTTAGTGTGTTCCCTCAGGCCACTTCTCCACTATTACATACTTACAATACAACATCCATGTTCACGTGTGTGTCCTATCATGTGTGTATAGTGCATATGTTATCATGTGTGTGTCTGTGTGTGTGTGTCGCTTCACAGTCCCCGCTGTTCCATAAGGTGTATTTTTTCTGTTTTTTTTTATCTGATTCTACTGCTGCATCAGTTACCTGATGTTGGATAGAGTTCCATGTAGTCATGGGTCTATGTAGTACATCCCATAGTCTGTTCTGGACTTGGGAACTGTGAAGAGACCTCTGGTGGCATGTCTTGTGGGATACGCATGGGTGTCTGAGGTGTTTACAACTAGTTTAAACAGATAGCTCAGTGCATTCAGTTTGTCAATATTCTTACAAAAACAAGTAGTGATGAAATCCATCTCTCTTCCACTTTGAACCATAAGAGATTTACATGCATATTAATATTGTTAGCTCTCCGTGTACACTTAAGGGCCAGCCGTGCTGCCCTATTCTGATCCAATTGTAATTTTCCGAGGTCTCTCTTTGTGGCACCTGACCACACGACTGAACAGTAGTCCAGGTGCAACAAAACTAGGGCCTGTAGGACCAGCCTTGTTGATAGTGTTGTTAAAAAGGCAGAGCATAGCTTTATTATGGACAGACTTCTCCCCATTTTAGCTACTGTGGTATCAACATGTTTTGACCATGACAGTTTACAATCCAGGGTTACTCCAACCACTTTAGTCACCTCAACTTGCTCAATTTCCACATTATTTCTGACAATATGTAGTTGAGGTTTATGGTTCAGTGAATGATTTGTCCGAAATAAAATGTTACGTTTTTGAATTATTTTGGACTTACATATTCCTTGCCACCCATTTTGAAACTAACTGCAGGATCTTTGTTAAGTGTTGCAGTGATTTCAGTCCCTGTAGTAGCTGACATGTATAGTGATGAGTCATCTGCATCCATAGACACACTGGCTTTACTCATGTCATTAGTTAAGATTTAAAAAGTAAAGTGCCTAGACAGCTGCCCTGGGGAATTCCTGTGTCTACCTGGATAATGTTGGATAAGCTTCCATTAAATAACACCTTCGGTGTTATGTTTGAAAGTTAACTCTTTATCCACAATATAGCAGAGGGTGTAAATCCATAACACATAAATCTTTCCAACAGCAGACTATGATCGATAATGTCAAAAGCATCATTGAAGTCTAACAAAATAGCTCCCACAACCTTTTAATCATACATTTCTCTCAGCCAATCATCAGTAATTTGTTTAAGTGCAGTGCTTGTTGAATGTCCTTCCCTATAGGCATGCTGAAAATCTGTTGGCAATTTATTTACAATAAAATAGCACTGTATCTGGTCAAACACCATCTGAGTTTGCCTTTTGCCCAATATTTAATTTAAGTTGCTCCAAAGCCTTTTTACTATCATTCTTCATGTCATTTATCTTTGTTTCATTGTATAGTTTCTTCCTATTTTTACTCAGTTTAGTCACGATTTCTCAATTTGAGGTACCTTTGCCAATTGGTTGTGCAGACAGACTTATTAGCAATTCCGTTTTACTCATCACTCTCAACCATAAAATGTTTAAATTCCTCATCAATCCATGGGGATATAACCGTTTTTACAGTAATTGTCTTAATGGGTGCATGCAATTTCATACATGTGTCAAGTGCAGCATCTGGTTGCTACTCATTACATGCCACAGACCAACAAATATTCTTACATCAACAACGTAGGAATCACTAAAAAACGTATTCTATGACTTCTTATACACTATATTAGGCACAGCCTTAGGAACTTTGGTTTTCCTAGATATGGCTATTATATTGTGATCACTACATCCTATGGATTTAGATACTCATTTAAAGCAAATTTCTGCAGCATTAGTAAAGATGAGATCAATACATGTTGATGATTTCATTCCTGTGCTGTTTGTAACTACACTGATAGGTTGACTGATAACCTGAACCAGCTTGCAGGCATTAGTTACAGTTTGAAGCTTTTCTTGAGTGGGCAGCTTGATGAAAGCCAGTCAATATTTAAATCACCCAGAAAATATGCCTCTCTGTTGATATCCCATACGTTATCAAGCATTTCACATACTTCCCACCAGAATATCAGACCGTATGCTCCGGTTACGATGAAACGTTTATTTTGTATTGCTCTAATTACACTGGTAACCAGTTTATAATAGCAATAAGCAGTGGTGTAAAGTACTTCAGTAAAAATATTTTTTAAGTACTACTTAAGTATTTTTTGAGGATATCTGTACTTCACTTTACTTTCACTCCACTAAATTCCTGAAGAATATAATATTTACTCGTTAGATTTTCCCTGACACCCAAAAGTACTCATTACATTTCAAATGCTTAGCAGGACAGGAAATTGTCAAATTTACACACTTATCAAGAGAATATCCCTGGTTATCCCTACTGCCTCTGATCTGGCAGATTCTCTAAACACAAATTCTTAGTTTATAAATTGTGTCTGAGTGTTGAACTGTGCCCCTGGCTATCTGTACATTGAAAAAACAAGAAAAAAATTGTTGTCTGGTTTTCCTAATATAATACATTTTAAATCATTTTAACTTTTACTTTTGATACTTTAAGTACATTTTAAAACCAAATACTTTTAGACTTTTACTCAAGTATTATTTTACTGGCTGAATTTCGCTTTTGCTTGAGTCATTTTCTTTTAAGGTATCTTTACTTTTACACAAGTATGAAAATTGGGTACTTTTTCCACCACCAGTAATAAGACACCTCGGGGGTTTGTGGTATATTGGCCTATATACCACGGCGAAGGGCTGTATCCAGGCACTCCGCGTTGCATCATGCTTAAGAACAGCCCTTAGCTGTGGTATATTGGCCTATATACCACACCCATTCATGCCTTGTTGCTTAAGTGTTGCTACCACTTTATCATAAAAGGTATTATCTAAGTGAGTTTCAGAGTTCGTCAGAATATGAATGTCATATGTTACTAGCAAATTATTGATTTCATTAACCTTGTTTCTTAAGCTATACATATGTTAATGTGGACTGTTTTTAACACTTTTCTGGAATGCTAGATTTTTTTCATTGCTTTACTTGGAGCTTAGTAGAAGTAGACATGCTCATGTTATTTATGTTAGTGCAGGATGAGCTGCACACAGTGGACTTCATAGGCACATGTTTACTGCAACAATAATTATAGGATCAGCAGAGGAATTCAGGGCTGTTAGAGGGACGCACTGTAAATTAGGTTACTGACATTGTGTCCTCCAATGCCCCTGGGATAATGTACAGTTGCTGAAGCATTATGGCAACTCAGCAACACAGTGGTAGGGATTAACTGAGCTGAGCTTGGGTCATTGTCTCAACATAGCCTTCCAATGAAAGGATCCTGGAACCCAAATGATTTGGGTGGATCCCATCCACCTTATAAAACAAACTTTGTTTCCATAAGGTAGCAAAGTTCTCAATGAATCTTATACACACAGAGCTGCCATAGTTTCGTAGCCAGTTATGGAGGGCTATAAGTCTGTTGAAACATTCAATTCCTCGATTTAAGGAGGGCACAGGGACAGATATTATGGGGCATTTGTTGGTGTCAAGCAGAGACCCAATTAGTTCTTTAAAATCCATCTTCAGCTGTTCTGAGCTGCCATTCATAATGTCAACAAACCCCACATGGACTATGATAAACTTAATTTCCTGAAGCAGGTTTAAATGTTTGGGAGCAGCTTATTGATTTCTTGTACTTGTGCTTCTGGATAGCACGATGTTTTTACTCCAGGGACTGAGACATTTCTCACCATTGAACTTCCCAATGCACCATTGAACCTTTCACAGCCCACGAGAAGCAGGATAGCATACTCTGTCATGACGGTGGCCTGTTGGGGGAGGTTTATGACCACCATAAATACCTTCCGCCAAGTTTCTCTCTCTCTCCTCTATAGAGTTGACTTTTGAAAAGCCCTTTGTTAACATAGAGACTCTGGGAACATCAAAAGGTGGGAAACGGAACCATATTTCGGTAAGCCAACCAGTTGAAAACATGCGTTGGTACTTAATTAATATTATGTCAGATCAGTTGGCGTCTGAGACATTATTACTGATGATAGGACGACAAACTGTATCTTGGACAGTTTACACATTCTAGTTATCAAATTCAAATGGAATTGTTGTGCAATTTAAATGTTTAAAAATTAAACTATTTGTGAAAAGATGAAATGTAATTGTAGCTTCTAAATGAGAGAATTGGTTTGCATGAGTGAACTATGCTCAACTCAGTGGCCCCATCCATGTGACCAGACATCGTTTGTAAACTATGAAACACAGCCGTCTCTCCCAAACCTATATAAGCCCCTCTTCCTGTTCCGAGGACGTGAGGATGACAGTACTACGTTAAAAGGTTGACAAAATTAGCATCAAATTTCAACGTGAAGATGACAGTCAGCACGCCGAAAGGCTGAATTTCGACTATACCAGCCAGAATATAGCATGAGCTTAAAAGTAAGGCAACTTGAAATGAACTTTGAACTCTTATTCACTAAAGAAGTGATACCCTCTCCGCCCGCTAAATGTGGGCTAGGAGAGGACGTACAGAGTATCCATTCTACCAGGCTCCAGTTCACCACTAGACATTCTTCAGAGGACCAGAGATCCATGCTGGAACAACCCGGCCATCTATCTACGAACAACCAATCGAAGCGCAGCAGAAAATAAATAATTCAACCAAATTTTGTATTGCTGATTCAACTTGTTAGCCAGGGTTCGTGAAGATAACCAAGAATTTTAACTTTCAGATGAGACCAAATAAAGTGACGATTAAATATTGACTGCAACTGATGTAAAAGATTACTAGGTCTTTAAGAGTTTATTTGGAAGATAACAGCTCTATAAACATTCTTTCGTGGTGCCCCGACTTTCTAGAAAATTACATTTACATCATTAGCCTAATCAGGTAATATTAATTGCAGAGAAATGATTTTATAGAATAGCATGTGATATCACTTAATCTGGCATAGCCAAAGACACGCCAATGCCCACTGCTTCCGACAACGGTCCAGACATCCCACGGCAGGCTGTGCCCCATCAGATCCAGAGAAAGGGAAAGGAGCTGAACTCGACGACGAAGCCATTGCTGGAGTCAAGCGTAGTTGGAGTCAGCACAGCCATCGCAGACACAGGCAATCCCAGCGATAAAGGCACAGGTAGATCAGGCGTCGAGTGCAACGAAGCTAGTCCTTATGTCAATCTGATCCGAACCTCTCGCAGTCACTCCCATCCGATTAGCAGCATGCCGCTGCCTTCGGGTTTCCACGACTTGTGTCATGGGACCAGCGCTGATTGGAACAATCCTCTTTCTGCTCTCCGTCTATTCCACTACAAGATGGGGAGGACGAGAAGCAGATGGAGACGACTTCCTTGGCAGGCAAGTTCCAGGTAGCACAGGCCATCCATATATGGACAGATGACAAGGTGGGGATAAATCCATCAGGCACAAGCGGCGTCCAGTCACAGGAGTTCCAATTTGCGATTTCCCACCTTGTACATGTAGCATACTGTCCTTCATTTCAGATGAATGTCCACTGCACTGTATTTCTGAGTGGGCATATGAAATAACTATGATTGATAAACGTTATAGTGGGCGTTAGAAGTGTGTTCTTTGCACAGTCTTGATGTACAGTACAGTGGGGATTAATGAAACCAGTATAATGTAATTTGCATGAGTGAACTGCCTCTGTGATGTATCCTTCCATGCACAGCACACCTCCCTTTAGGTATTGAAACATTCTTTGAAATTAACTGTTGTCTTCTACCAGGCGTACAAATAGCTCAGCAAGCTCAAGTGGGTGGCAGAACAGGCAGCACTAGCTGCTTCTTTAAAAATCATTTATTGTGATAGACAATATTGCTAAAATAGCTTGCTTGCTAAATAGCTTATGGAGGAAGTAATTTCTGTTCAGCATTGAGTGTGTGCACTAGGTTAGTTTCCTATTCATTTCATACGAAGTGACTGGCTTGTCGCTACATTAGCAAGCTAATGGGATACATTTAAGCTAATTGTCGTGGACATTGTCAAATTTTAGAAATACTGCTCCATCAAGCATCAAACTTCAGAAATACTGCTCCATCAAGCATCACACTTCAGAAATACTGCTCCATGAAGCATCAAACTTCAGAAATACTGCTCCATCATGCATCAAACTTCAGAAATACTGCTCTATCAAGCATCAAACTTCAGAAATACTGCTCCATCAAGTATAAAACTTCAGAAATACTGCTCCATCAAGCATCAAACTTCAGAAATACTGCTCCATCAAGCATCAAACTTCAGAAATACTGCTCCATCAAGCATCAAACGTCTTAGCTATATGTGCAATGGTGGGACTTTAGTACAGGAAGAAGACAATACACAACCCCTCCATGACCATAGAGATCCTGTATTATAATACACAACCCCTCCATGACCATAGAGATCCTGTATTACAATACACAACCCCTCCATGACCATAGAGATCCTGTATTATAATACACAACCCCTCCATGATCATAGAGATCATGTATTATAATACACAACCCCTCCATGATCATAGAGATCCTGTATTATAATGCACAACCCCTCCATGACCATAGAGATCCTGTATTATAATACACAACCCCTCCATGACCATAGAGATCCTGTATTACAATGCACAACCCCTCCATGACCATAGAGATCCTGTATTACAATGCACAACCCCTCCATGACCATAGAGATCCTGTATTACAATACACAACCCCTCCATGACCATAGAGATCCTGTATTACAATACACAACCCCTCCATGACCATAGAGATCCTGTATTACAATGCACAACCCCTCCATGACCATAGAGATCCTGTATTACAATACACAACCCCTCCATGACCATAGAGATCCTGTATTACAATGCACAACCCCTCCATGACCATAGAGATCCTGTATTATAATGCACAACCCCTCCATGACCATAGAGATCATGTATTATAATACACAACCCCTCCATGATCATAGAGATCATGTATTATAATACACAACCCCTCCATGATCATAGAGATCCTGTATTATAATGCACAACCCCTCCATGACCATAGAGATCCTGTATTATAATACACAACCCCTCCATGACCATAGAGATCCTGTATTACAATGCACAACCCCTCCATGACCATAGAGATCCTGTATTACAATGCACAACCCCTCCATGACCATAGAGATCCTGTATTACAATACACAACCCCTCCATGACCATAGAGATCCTGTATTACAATACACAACCCCTCCATGACCATAGAGATCCTGTATTACAATGCACAACCCCTCCATGACCATAGAGATCCTGTATTACAATACACAACCCCTCCATGACCATAGAGATCCTGTATTACAATGCACAACCCCTCCATGACCATAGAGATCCTGTATTACAATGCACAACCCCTCCATGACCATAGAGATCCTGTATTACAATGCACAACCCCTCCATGACCATAGAGATCCTGTATTACAATGCACAACCCCTCCATGACCATAGAGATCCTGTATTACAATACACAACCCCTCCATGACCATGGAGATCCTTATTTAATTGATATGATCATGACAGCCTAGACTAAGACTATTCTCCAAAGCCTATTCTCTGAAGTATCACATAAATAGCTAGTTCCACACTTGTCCTACTAACAAGCGGTAGTATTTTGTAAAAGCGTCGTATTGCATAAAAAGTTAGCAAATAAACGGCAATCTCATTACATGCTGCCGGTCTGCCCATGTGGTATAATGTACATGGGACAAACTCTCAGCAGTCAATCAGAGATCACATGATCAGCCTGCTGTGTGTCCAATCAACGAATTCTGCCACAGCTTTATTCTTTTATAATCTACAGAATAACGTCACGTCATTTGATTTTGGTTCAAATGTAATTATGCTCCAGTTTCAACATCCACCTGACTGTGCTGCTGCTCCAGTTTAAACTGGTCTGCCTTATTATTATTCGACCATGCTGGTCATTTATGAACATTTGAACATCTTGGCCATGTTCTGTTATAATCTCCACCCGGCACAGCCAGAAGAGGACTGGCCACCCCACATAGCCTGGTTCCTCTCTAGGTTTCTTCCTAGGTTTTGGCTTTTCTAGGGAGTTTTTCCTAGCCACCGTGCTTCTACATCTGCATTGCTTGCTGTTTGGGGGTTTTAGACTGTGTTTCTGTACAGCCCTTTGAGATATCAGCTGATGTACGAAGAGGCTTTATAAATACATTTGATTTGATTTGATGCGTCTACTTTATGTTCTTTATCGTTACAGGAAATTATGATTTTGCTCTTAACCATTTTCGCTGTTCTATGCACACACTATGTCAGTGATTACACTTATTTCCTGATTGGGTTTCGGGAAACAATGTGATGTCGTGGGGTTATGGCGAAATGTTGGGTTTAATTAGCATTCACTACAACCCAAAACGTGATTGAATGAGTTGTGTACAAACACATATGGGTTGGTTATTTGTAACTATATCTATGTGTTTGGAAGTATCACAGCTTACTCTATCAGCAGTACGTAGAAACACAAGAACAAGTCATTCAGGGACAGCGCTATTCACACGTTTGCCAGAGCTACTCACTAAGGTTACTTTACCTTGATGAAAGACAATAAATATTAAATTGTAGCAAAACATTTTCAATAGTAATTACTGAACACGTATGGCCTCATTACATCAACTTGATGAGCTCCCATACCTGACGGTTACACAAAATAAATAACAGCATTCCCAAAAACACGGTGAATAGTTGATCAACTCCTTACTACCCAGGGAAAAGCACAAGAACAGTATTTTACTTACTCAATATATGGGCCACTGAATAGCTGCTGCAACTGTATGAAAAAAATAGGTTCAAAGAAACTGTCCCCCCCCCCCTCCCCTTAAACCAGAATAAAGCAATGAAGATTCACAAAACATAACCCCCCTCCCCCTCCCTGTATTATCTCTGTGTTTAGTCTTTGCTATAGATTCTCGGGCACATTTTGTTTTGCCTGCAGTGGAAAGGCAAAAAGGTGACACAAAGTAAAATGAGTTGTTTTTAACTCTGGTAAGACGATGTATTTTCATAACTCCTTTATCATTGCATATCAAACTAGGAATCCCTTGAGTTTTAAAGACTGGGAGCTGCTTAAGAGTCACACTTGATATTTCTCAAATTCTCTTTGTTGCTCTGCAATCCCTCTATACTATACTGGGCTTGTGGGAACGACCGCCCGGTGATATACCAGTAACGTTACCGATAACGTCCTAGCAGAAGTTTTTTTAAACAATTTTACTCGAGCCCTCTGATGAAGTATTAGGATAGGTCTACTAGGACTTAGTAGGCCACTCAGCTAACTCAAAGCACGGGTTAACTCTAGGACATGTTATTCAGATTGTGTTCATGTATTGTAGAGCATTGTGCAAATACAACAAGAACTCCGCTTCACTGAGGACTGCTGTTTTTCAGATGATGTGATGAACGGTTTATCGACAAAAAGCCTTATACTTGCAGTGTGATGACAATCTGACAGTGTTCGACGAAGGACTGATCTGAGAAACTGTCAATAGCTCTTTAAACTACTCAACTATGCTCTTCTGACATCTGTCTGAATAGCAGCCCAACACAAGTGGTACTGGAAACTGTAGTGAAGTTACTTACACTTATCTATCCATACACATCATACAGCTCTTGCCTAGACCCCTTTCTTGCAGTTGAATGACAAAAGCGCCCTCTAGTGGCCTCATGGGTGGATTGTGATTAATATTCTTCATAATTTCATCATTAATAAACATTGTTCATTTGTTTAAATGCAAAAATCCACAGATTCTATGTCAAATGGTTTTTGTTATATTTCAGTCATCTGCGAAGTATATAATGTGTAATATTGGGATGCAAACTCAAAATGTGATACATTTCAACTCTTTATCTGACATGGTTCAGGTGTCTTCTTTTCTTAAGCCTATAACTATGTGTGTGAGGTGTATACTTTAGTCTCAAAGTAGATTTGTTTAAGAATACCAAGAAGCACTCTGTGTGACCCTGATTTAGCCCACTGCAGTATTAATCCTAACCCTTATAGCCGTCTGCATATGGACCCATAAGCCCTGGTAGGCCTACAGAAATGGTAGTGAACAATTGTAGTATACAGTAGAGTGTCTTTGCCTTGGCAGTGCATTTGTTTTCATTAGGGCATATTGGTCAGCAGTATAGGCTGTTGTCCTGTAATGGTGGTTTTGTGTGGAACCTATTACAGACTGAGCCCTCTGAAATAAATTATGTATTGATTTGAAATATTCCACCGTATCATATCACCTAAGTGATGTTTGTGCCCCCAGAGAGTCTCATTATACATCTGAAGCTTAGACAGGGTCATAGATATACACTTATAGTCAGAGTGATAATGCTGTTCTGTGTCCTTCTTCAATGCTGCAGCTTCATATACCGTATGTCAACTAAATAGTATTCAAATGATTGAAACACAAAAAGATTCAAAGGTAAACAAACAATTAAAACAATATAGAGCCCCCCCAAAAAATGTACTCTTCACTCCAAAATAATAATCACTGATCTTTCAAACAACGAGGATCCAGAAAAACCTAACGTCCTCTCTGCATGCTGTGGTACTGGTATAGCAGAAGAGAAACCAGTAGGACTGATGCACCACTGACAATTGCAATTACTATTTTATTAAGGGAAAGGATTCTGCCATTGGCAGCGTTTCTTGGCATTGTTCGCTTGGCAAAGCTCACGAGGGGAGGGGGTCTGTGCCCTAATTTGGGTCACCGCTCGTTCCACACGGGACGGAAGTGACAGACCTTACACAGATGTAATCGGGGGAAAACACATATGTTGAATCGGTATTCACTTGATTTAATTGGCTTAATTATTCCCCACCTAATAGAGAGAAAAAAGGCAAAGGTTTGACATCTCAGTCCCACGAAGACTTATTGCAGACATGCTATATTGGAGGCCACCTGTCAAGATGACAGGTTAGAGCCTAATTGGTTTAAATGGGGAAACATGCAAATGCTCTACGCTCCAGAGTAGAGGGAGTGGAGTGCCGTCCGCAGGGGAAGAAGTGGGGCCGTCGGTCTGACAGTGAGACATGGAAGAGGAGACAGAGACAGGCGCCACACAACGTAACAGACAGGCAGCCAACGATGCCCTAGACTATTGTTGGGCTCATACTAACAAATGTGTTGTGCTCAGCAAACACAGTGCAAAATAAAGAGAAAGGGGAAAACCACAACAAATAAATGATTGGCTGGCTGCATATGACCAGAAAATGTGCATTTCTTCTCAGGTTCAATAACAGACCATGAATAGGTCAATTAAAAACACATTTCTTTTTCAAATATATATTTTTATCTTTATACAGAAAAATGAAAAACCGGGTCAGGAGTGGGAGGATGAAGAGGCTGAGAGGGTTGAAAGTTCACTGAATGTCAAACTAGGGTTTCACACCAACTACCACAGACACAGCAACAACACACGTATCATTCCAATATCAAACACTTTGTTGAAACGATGACCAACAGGAAGAAAATTATTTCAAACGGTTATATTTACAGTTTAGCTATTAATACCATTATCTAGTCCCCTTGGTGTTGAGGTGACAATTTGTTGGTCAGGCCTTTCCGACTGTTTCAAAACCACTATTTGGCCATTTAAATTGCTATGTGGCATCAATGTTCAATATTCATCTGACTTTATGTGCAACTGATTATATTAATAGGATTTCAACTCAATTCATTTAAGTGCTGATGAATGGAGCACAATCACTGTCCATCACGCATGATGTATTCTAATGGAACTAACTTCCTTTATAGCTGAATGGCAAGAGGTTTTAACCGTCCCAATGAGTTAACAGTCGCAATGAGTTAACAGTCCCAATGGGTTAACAGTCCCAATGGGTTAACAGTCCCAATGAGTTAACAGTCCCAATGGGTTAACAGTCCCAATGAGTTAACTGTCCCAATGGGTTAACAGTCCCAATGAGTTAACAGTCCCAATGAGTTAACTGTCCCAAAGAGTTAACAGTCCCAATGGGTTAACAGTCCCAATGGGTTAACAGTCCCAATGAGTTAACAGTCCCAATGAGTTAACAGACCCAATGGGTTAACAGTCCCAATGAGTTAACTGTCCCAATGGGTTAACAGTCCCAATGAGTTAACAGTCCCAATGAGTTAACAGCCCCAATGGGTTAACAGTCCCAATGGGTTAACAGTCCCAATGAGTTAACTGTCCCAAAGAGTTAACAGTCCCAATGAGTTAACAGTCCCAATGAGTTAACAGTCACAATGGGTTAACAGTCCCAATGAGTTAACTGTCCCAATGGGTTAACAGTCCCAATGAGTTAACAGTCCCAATGAGTTAACAGTCCCAATGGGTTAACAGTCCCAATGGGTTAACAGTCCCAATGAGTTAACCGTCCCAATGGGTTAACAGTCCCAATGAGTTAACAGTCCCAATGCGTTAACAGTCGCAATGAGTTAACAGTCCCAATGAGTTAACAGTCACAATGGGTTAACAGTCCCTAAAGGTTAACAGTCCCTAAAGGTTAACAGTCCCAATAGGTGAACAGTCCCAATAGGTTAACAGTCCCAATAGGTTAACAGTCCCAACCGGTTAACAGTCCCAATGAGTTAACAGTCCCAATGGGTTAACAGTCTCTAAAGGTTAACAGTCCCTAAAGGTTAACAGTCCCAATGAGTTAACAGTCCCAATGGGTTAACAGTCCCAATGAGTTAACTGCCCCAATGGGTTAACAGTCCCAATGGGTTAACAGTCCCAATGAGTTAACAGTCCCAATGGGTTAACAGTCCCAATGAGTTAACAGTCCCAATGGGTTAACAGTCCCAATGAGTTAACAGTCCCAATGGGTTAACAGTCTCTAAAGGTTAACAGTCCCTAAAGGTTAACAGTCCCAATAGGTTAACAGTCCCAATAGGTTAACAGTCCCAACCGGTTAACAGTCCCAATGAGTTAACAGTCCCAATGGGTTAACTGTCCCAATGGGGTAACTGTCCCAATGGGTTAACAGTCCCAATGGGTTAACAGTCCCTAAAGGTTAACAGTCCCAATAGGCAGGACACCCGAAAGACCAATTTGAACTTCAAACAGTGCTTTCTCTCACTTCACATTGAGGAAGTGCACAACAACTGGAAAAATACTTATTACCCCCACGTCCTTAACCCAAATTATTATGAGCTATCATACAATAAATTATTACGAGCTATTACAAAAAAAAATATGAGCTACTATAAATGGTCATGGACAATTTCACTCTCCAGAGAGAGAGAGAGAGAGAGAGAGAGAGAGAGAGAGAGAGAGAGAGAGAGAGAGAGAGAGAGAGAGAGATACACACACACTCTGAGTTACTCTCTAGAATAATTGAGTAATATACAACAACACAATAAACAATGTTGAATTGCCGCAAAATACATGATATATATATATATTTTTTTAACTATACTAAAACCAGAAGCTTGATCTTGAGATGCTCTAACCGGCTCATCTACTGAAGTTGGATACAGAAAGATTCCAGACATCTCCGAGGGCCTCCTAGTTTCCCTCCACTAGCGGCCCAACTCCTCCTTAATAAAACTAGCATGATATTCCCCTGACAGGCATCCCTCTGGACTGCTCAATGAGGAGCCTGAGACTCTGATCTAAAAGCCCTTCCAGCTTCACTAAATCTAAAGTGGAGAAGGTACCATCATGACATCCTGGTTGTGTGCCAAAATGACACCCTATTCCCTATAATATAGTGCACTACATTTGACCAGAGCCTGCAGGGTTCTGGTGAAAAGTAGTGCCCTACATACAAGGGGTGCTATTTGGGACTCAGTTCCTGAGTAGGCTAGCCGACTATGCCAGCCACTTCACAATGCTTTTCCTATAGTCTCCACCGTCATTAAGAAGCCCTAAGGCTGCTTTCACATGTTGATAAACAGCTGGCATGGGCCGACTACTTTCATCTCTATGCAGTGGCGACCCGTCATTCAGAGCCTGTTTGAGACCCACATTTTGAGCCAATTAATACTTTTTTAATCAAATGTTTTGGGGTTGCCTGTTTGCATGTTATTTTGGCATTAATGTATCACATATCAGTTTGCAAGCAATGTAAAAAATAAAAATAGATACTAATAATTGAGATAATATAGCCATAAAAACATGGTCTCTTTTTTTTTAAAATTCTTGAGCAAGGCAGCTACAAAACACAGGTGTTTCAGCCCAGCTCAGTGCTGTCTGTGGTGGTGGGGCAGCCAGCGGAAAATACGGAGCGTAGGGGTTGGTAATGTTCTCTAGTTGCGCCGTGATTTGCTCAGTGTTCTGTCACTCATGGGGACACTACGTCACTGACAAATCTAAGGGTAGAGCTTGAAAATTCAATCCCCTTGGATGCTGCAATAGAGTTACATAAGAAGTGCCCATCCAAGAATGCTCAAGGTCATTGGCCACAGATAAAAGGACATAAAATCACGTTATATCTACAGCAGGGGCGGCAGGGTAGCCTAGTGGTTAGAGTGTTGGACTAGTAACCGAAAGGTTCAAATCCCCGAGCTGACAATGTACAAATCTGTCGTTCTGCCCCTGAACGGGCAGTTAACCCACTGTTTCTAGGCCGTCATTGAAAATAAGAATTTTTTTTCTTAACTGACTTGCCTATGAAGGTAAAAGAAAATACATAAACAGCAGCTTGATTGAACTGATCATGTCAACATCATACTTTCAAAATCTTAGCTGGGAGGCATCATCATGAATCAAGTCAACAATCTACTCGCTAATCCTTTTTAATCCTTGTCATATGAAGGTAAATAATGAAGAGAAATTATGGCTAAAACATATCAGTGCTCATCGCCCGCTGGACATAAACATTAGACAACAAGTTGAAAATCGTGAATTCAACAGTGAGTGGTTTGGAAGGAATCATTGGCTATCTGCAAGCATTGTAAAGCAATCACTAGCGTGCTATTCAGTGGAGTGGGTGTGTGGTCCTAATTCTCGGTTTAAGGTTCTCTTTTCCAAGCTTAAAATGATAAACATTCAAAGTTGGCCATGTGAATCCAGGATGATTTCTGCCACGCTTAAAACAACTTTTAATTCAGAACTGGGAAATCTGACTTCAATGAGTTCAAGACAACTGGGAACTGGGAAAAAAACGAGCTCCGACTGTGAAAATACGTTTTGAACGGTCATCCATCTCGGAATTGTAAGTCCGGAACTCGGGACTCTTTCTAGAGCCAAGACCTGAGTTCCCAGTTGCCTTGAAAGCACCATAAATCCAGAGAATGCCAGACTTTGATGACATAGTTTGATGACAGAATTTGCCCACGAATGACCGCTGCGCCACCTTCTTGTTCAAGAGAGCAGAGCACAGCACCACAAGGTCCAAAACTATATTGTATGCTGCTGCATAAATAATTTAATATGCCAGGGAGATATGTAAACTGCAGCTAAGAAAGTAATACTAAGTGTATGTTGTATAGTAAGCTGTTAGTAGCCCATGTGCATCACCCTAATAATTTGTTCTATCTTTTTTTCCCCTCTTAATTGCGCTTATTGTTCTGACTTGGTGGTGCACAGGTAGGCTATAACCAGTTTTAGAGAAATGTAATCATCAAATATTGTAAGAGCTTTCATTGTCTGCTTATATGCCCCTGTTATTTATCCTACGGTTCTGACTTGGTGTACAGGGAGAACAAGGCTCTGCTGCCAGACAAGGCTCTGCTGATAGCCTGGTGTAGCAGTGGTAAGGTGTTGGGCCTCTGCTGTTAGCCTGGTGTAGCAGTGGTAATGTGTTGGGCTAAAATCTGCTGTTGGTCCTCTGCTGATAGCCTGGTGTAGCAGTGGTAAGGTGTTGGGACTCTGCTGTTAGCCTGGTCAGCAGTGGTAAGGTGTTGGGACTGCTGTTGGGACTCTGCTGTTAGCCTGGTGTAGCAGTGGCAAGGTGTTGGTCCTCTGCTGTTAGCCTGGTTAGCAGTGGTAAGGTGTTGGGACTGCTGTTGGGACTCTGCTGTTAGCCTGGTGTAGCAGTTAAGGGGTTGGGAATGTTGTTGGTCCTCCGCTGTTAGCCTGGTAAGCATTCAAAGGGGTTGGACTGCTGTTGGTCCTCAGGATGATTTAGCCTGGTTAAAGCAGTTTTAATTTGGGACTGTTGTTGGTCCTCCGCTGTTAGCCTGGTTCAAGCAGTGGGAACTGGGACTCTTCTGTTAGCCTGGTGTAGCAGTGGTAAGGTGTTGGGACTGTTGTTGGTCCTCTGCTGTTAGCCTGGTGTAGCAGTGGTAAGGGGTTGGGACTGTTGTTGGTCTTCCCTGTTAGCCTGGTGTAGCAGTGGTAAGGGGTCCAGACTGAATGTCCTCTGCTTTGGAACATCTTTATGTAGGCCCTAACAGTTTGTAGGCACCGTTATAGTGTAATTAATGTATTGTTTAGTGTTCATTGTGTAGTGTAGTGGCTTTCATTGTCTGCTTATATGTCCAAAACTATATTTATCCTGGTTCTGACTTGGTGTACAGGGAGAACAAGGCTCTGCTGCCAGACAAGGCTCTGCTGAAGCCTGGTGTAGCAGTGGTAAGGTGTTGGGCCTCTGCTGTTAGCCTGGTGTAGCAGTGGTAATTTGTTGGGACTCTTTGGTCCTCTGCTGATAGCCTGGTGTTCTGCAGTGGTAAGGTGTTGGGACTCTGCTGTTAGCCTGTTTTAGCAGTGGTAATGTTGGGACTATTGTTGGGACTCTTCATTGTCTAGCCTGGTATATGCAGTGGTTAGGTGTTGGTCCTCTGCTGTTGAGCCTGGTGTAGCAGTGGTAAGGTGTTGGGACTGCTGTTGGTCCTCTGCTGTTAGCCTGGTGTAGCAGTGGTAAGGTGTTGGGCCTCTGCTGTTAGCCTGGTGTAGCAGTGGTAATGTGTTGGGACTGCTGTTGGGACTCTGCTGTTAGCCTGGTGTAGCAGTGGTAAGGTGTTGGTCCTCTGCTGTTAGCCTGGTGTAGCAGTGGTAAGGTGTTGGGACTGCTGTTGGTCCTCTGCTGTTAGCCTGGTGTAGCAGTGGTAAGGTGTTGGTCCTCTGCTGTTAGCCTGGTGTAGCAGTGGTAAGGTGTTGGGACTGCTGTTGGGACTCTGCTGTTAGCCTGGTGTAGCAGTGGTAAGGGGTTGGGAATGTTGTTGGTCCTCCGCTGTTAGCCTGGTGTAGCAATGGTAAGGGGTTGGGACTGCTGTTGGTCCTCCGCTGTTAGCCTGGTGTAGCAGTGGTAAGGTGTTGGGACTGTTGTTGGTCCTCCGCTGTTAGCCTGGTGTAGCAGTGGTAAGGGGTTGGGACTCTTCTGTTAGCCTGGTGTAGCAGTGGTAAGGTGTTGGGACTGTTGTTGGTCCTCTGCTGTTAGCCTGGTGTAGCAGTGGTAAGGGGTTGGGACTGTTGTTGGTCTTCCGCTGTTAGCCTGGTGTAGCAGTGGTAAGGGGTTGGGACTGCTGTTGGTCCTCTGCTGTTGGAACATCTTTATGTAGGCCCTAACAGTTTGTAGGCACCGTTATAGTGTAATTAATGTATTGTTTAGTGTTGTATTGTGTAGTGTAGTGGCTTTCATTGTCTGCTTATATGCCCCTGTTATTTATCCTACGGTTCTGACTTGGTGTACAGGGAGAACAAGGCTCTGCTGCCAGACAAGGCTCTGCTGATAGCCTGGTGTAGCAGTGGTAAGGTGTTGGGCCTCTGCTGTTAGCCTGGTGTAGCAGTGGTAATGTGTTGGGACTGCTGTTGGTCCTCTGCTGATAGCCTGGTGTAGCAGTGGTAAGGTGTTGGGACTCTGCTGTTAGCCTGGTGTAGCAGTGGTAAGGTGTTGGGACTGCTGTTGGGACTCTGCTGTTAGCCTGGTGTAGCAGTGGTAAGGTGTTGGTCCTCTGCTGTTAGCCTGGTGTAGCAGTGGTAAGGTGTTGGGACTGCTGTTGGTCCTCTGCTGTTAGCCTGGTGTAGCAGTGGTAAGGTGTTGGTCCTCTGCTGTTAGCCTGGTGTAGCAGTGGTAAGGTGTTGGGACTGCTGTTGGGACTCTGCTGTTAGCCTGGTGTAGCAGTGGTAAGGTGTTGGTCCTCTGCTGTTAGCCTGGTGTAGCAGTGGTAAGGTGTTGGGACTGCTGTTGGTCCTCTGCTGTTAGCCTGGTGTAGCAGTGGTAAGGTGTTGGTCCTCTGCTGTTAGCCTGGTGTAGCAGTGGTAAGGTGTTGGGACTGCTGTTGGGACTCTGCTGTTAGCCTGGTGTAGCAGTGGTAAGGGGTTGGGAATGTTGTTGGTCCTCCGCTGTTAGCCTGGTGTAGCAATGGTAAGGGGTTGGGACTGCTGTTGGTCCTCCGCTGTTAGCCTGGTGTAGCAGTGGTAAGGTGTTGGGACTGTTGTTGGTCCTCCGCTGTTAGCCTGGTGTAGCAGTGGTAAGGGGTTGGGACTCTTCTGTTAGCCTGGTGTAGCAGTGGTAAGGTGTTGGGACTGTTGTTGGTCCTCTGCTGTTAGCCTGGTGTAGCAGTGGTAAGGGGTTGGGACTGTTGTTGGTCTTCCGCTGTTAGCCTGGTGTAGCAGTGGTAAGGGGTTGGGACTGCTGTTGGTCCTCTGCTGTTGGAACATCTTTATGTAGGCCCTAACAATTTGTAGGCACCGTTATAGTGTAATTAATGTATTGTTTAGTGTTGTATTGTGTAGTGTAGTGGCTTTGCTGCCATGCATCCCCTCAGGATATTTTTTTTACCCCACCAAGATTTACATGCTAAAATCGCCACTGTATCTATGCTAACTGGTCTTTAAAAGATATGTTTCTATCTGTGAAGATAAGATGTACAACACAAATGTTGTAATTAGTTTCCCCCGAGCTCTACCAACAGAACATTCATTTCTTAAAATGGTTAAAGTAATGTGGATGTGTGGAAATGTGGTAATTCAGGAAGTTAGCATGATATTATCCTAAAACATTAAAGCTTACAAGGGTCAGATAGGCCACATACCAAGCATTGGTGGGATTAGAAGTTGAGGAGGAAGACTAAGTTAAGGTCAAGGTGGAGTTTGTACCAGGAAGGGTCTTATGTTTAGCCTAATACCAACATGTTTTCCATACTTTCTATTTCTCATGATTGGCCATTTTTAAAAATATAATATTTCATTTTTTAATGTTTTTTTTTTATTCAAATTTTGACATACGGACAACAACTTACAGACCCACAAATAACAACTACATGATTGCCGTTTTAACCAATCTAGGAAATAAACTAAACCTTTTGCTGTGTAGCTTAATTTATTTTATTTTGTTGACTACCAACACCTTGTAACACCAGATACATCTCAAGATCCACATTTTTTATGTAAACTAAGAATACATTTTCTCACTGTTCTGGTTAATGGAAATGAGATATATAAATGTAGAACTCTTCTGTTCAAGGTATTGACATTGTATAAACGTCCCAAGCTATTTATATTCACCTGGCAGTTACACCACTGAATTATTAGGCTAGATATGAAATCATTGTTATACTTCATAGTACAGGAAGACACTGTGTTTGGTTTGAATGGCACGCGCATGTATAACATACGCCTTATGAAACTACACACTGGGTTTCATTACACAATTACACAATTACACAATTACACAATTACACAATTAGCAATGTACATCCAGACAGATTATTGGGGTGGGTTAACGGACATAAAATATACAAACACAATGTGGACACTGCATATTTAATTACCTTAAGACTAGTTCATTACGATGGATTTGACTGACACAAGCATAATGAAGCATAATTAGCCTAGCATAATCATTTTTTGCATTATCTTAACGGAATGCACAGTACATAAAGGATGAAAGGTAATGATAAGATGGATGCTCGTGAAGGGGGCAGTCTGGGGTGGAGGGGGGGGGGTAATATCCATCTGTCAGGGATATCACTTAGTCAACAAAAAGATGCTAGCTAGAAAGATGATGTATAAGCTGTAAAGAAGCACTTGTTTTAGACACAGCAGATTGAAAACAAGCCATTTTAACTGGCGCCTCTAGTCTCCTCCAGGTAATGCTATTAGATGCCACTAATATCTTGGGATGCTCTTCAAAACAGCGGTTCGGTAATAACCAATGACAGCACTCAAGAAGCCCAGATTTAAAAAGCTTTTGCTTCTGATTGGTTCAAGTAATTGGGCCATATATATATAAAAAAAAAACTTTTATTGATGGGAATTCATAAAACTAAATCAGATATGTTCCTAACTGAACCTGGCTGGTTAGTGTTACTAGGCAACCTGGTAGACCCAAGCACAGACATGCAATCTACGTAAATCACAACAACTGCTTGTAGTTTACTCACCGGCTTGACAAACATGACCACAAAGCATACACTACGGGTTGGTGGACCTTTTACCTTGGTTTGGAACAAGCAATAAGGTCACAATTCATTAAGAAAGGAACATGAATGGCATTATCTTGCATTGTAAGAATCCATGCTGGTATCTGGATTCAGTTACTCAACAGTGCGAATACAAACTCAATCTCATATAAATTCAAATATGCTCTCTTGCTGTACAAAACAAAAATAATACTTATGCTGAAACACACTAACCAGTGTGATTGAATATAGGACTGCATCTTCCTATATACAGATTGGATTCTTCCCAAAAACGTATCAATTTGTGGTTGATACGGTCAATCTTTTTTGGCTCAGATATGGGTATAAAAACTATCACATACAACACCCATGTCTGTATTTCCTCATTTGTGCATAACCTCATACAAATCCTGCAAACTACAGGATCACAGAATAGCTAGAAGGTTGCTAAGGGGTTGTTAGGGGCATTGATGGTAACACTAGCATTAACAGTTGGAGCGCTACAGATTACGCCGTAGAAATGATTGAGCCGACATATGCAGTGTTTACCATGAATGCAGTCTCCGCCAACGATGGGCACGTTGCCTTTTAAGTTTCAACGGGGCTTTGTGCGTTGAACTTCAGCGATACAGTTTGAATAAGAGCCTTATGTGTATCAGGAATGTTCATTTGAATCAGCATAATCTTGGGTTACATCTTTCCACTTGAAGGATTAAAACGGAATATCAAAGAAACACAATACCATAAATCACCAAACAAGAGGATGGGGAACTCTGATAGTGAGAAAGACGAAGAAGAGGAGTCTGTTAGTTGCTCCTCTGTTCTGTTTCCCCCCTCCAGGCAACTCCAGGAGAAGTATTTTAATGATTATCCAGGTCACATAATATTCTCCTCTCTTGTTATGCCCCTTTAAACAAAATTGATAAAATTACTTATTCATGGATGGATAGTATAAAAAGTCTGACACTGGATTTATTTTATTTTAGATTTCATCCCAGTCTAATAAACAAGTACGTAATGAACACTATTTATATGTAATTAAAATGTCTGGATCTCCTGAAGAGACTGTATTACAGTTTATCACAAATCTCTCAATAATATACTGTAATCTAGACAATTGATTGATATCTAAGTCAGACATGTAAAGATCCGAGGTGGAATGTGAGATCGGTTGCTTGCCTAATGTGATGTAGTGGGGTATTATTTGGCAAACTTTGTTAAAGACAGCGATGTGAAGCAAGATAACTCAGGGACTATCCAGCCCCTAGGTTGTTCTGGTTTGACGGCTAACCTGATAGACTAGAGGGTCCCACATCGGACTGCATCAGTCAGTTAACTAAGACACACAAGCTGAGGATCAGATATCTCCACGAGAGCGTCGCTTACTGCTCTTTATTTAAAGGTAAAGTAATAGTTAAGCTATTGATAATTAAACATAATATTTTAGATGTACAATATACTCTGATTGTCTCCTTCAACTGGCCAAGTTGTTTTAAAACTTAATGAATGTTAATTAATTTTGGAGGAGACCAGACTGAGCCAATCTCCCAGTTGTGTGAAGTGACCGAGAGTCGAAGTCAAATTTAATTTGACTCCCTCTGTTTCATGGCCCTCCCAACTCCTCTTCCGCCTCCTCTCTGTTTCATGGCCCTCCCAACTCCTCCTCCTCCTCTTTGGTTCATGGCCCTCCCAACTCATCCTCCTCTGTTTCATGGCCCTCCCAACTCTTCCTCCTCTCTGTTTCATGGCCCTCCCAACTCCTCCTCCTCCTCTGTTTCATGGCCCTCCCAACTCCTCCTCCTCTCTCTGTTTCATGGCCCTCCCAACTCCTCCTCCTCCTCTCTGTTTCATGGCCCTCCCAACTCCTCCTCCTCTCTCTGTTTCATGGCCCTCCCAACTCTTCCTCCTCCTCTCTGTTTCATGGGCCTCCCAACTCCTCCTCTCTGTTTCATGGCCATCCCAACTCCTCCTCCTCTCTCTGTTTCATGGCCCTCCCAACTCCTCCTCCTCCTCTCTGTTTCATGGCCCTCCCAACTCCTCCTCCTCTCTCTGTTTCATGGCCCTCCCAACTCCTCCTCCTCCTCTCTGTTTCATGGCCCTCCCAACTCCTCCTCCTCCTCTCTGTTTCATGGCCCTCCAAACTCCTCCTCCTCTCTCTGTTTCATGGCCCTCCCAACTCTTCCTCCTCCTCTCTGTTTCATGGCCCTCCCAACTCCTCCTCTCTGTTTCATGGCCCTCCCAACTCCTCCTCCTCTCTCTGTTTCATGGCCCTCCCAACTCTTCCTCCTCCTCTCTGTTTCATGGCCCTCCCAACTCCTCCTCCTCTCTCTGTTTCATGGCCCTCCCAACTCTTCCTCCTCCTCTCTGTTTCATGGCCCTCCCAACTCCTCCTCCTCTCTCTGTTTCATGGCCCTCCCAACTCCTCCTCCTCCTCTCTGTTTCATGGTCCTCCCAACTCCTCCTCCTCCTCCTCCTCTCTGTTTCATGGCCCTCCCAACTCCTCCTCCTCCCTCTAATGCGTTTCCTTCACTAGAAGCCTCTGGACAGTGCCTTACTGAATGTTTAACTCTCATCAACTCCATGTAAATGATTTTGGCCCTCAACATTTGAAGAGATAGATGACGAAACAATCCCCAAGTGCAGAATCCTGCAGATAAGAAGCAGCATTCCTCCAGGGATTTTGTCTTGACATGCTCTGCCTTTTAAGTCTTCTCTTTAAAGTTAAGGAGTATTCATCTGAAATCTTTAAAAAAAAAAAAAAAATCCTTTTGAAATTCCCGATCTTGTGACACACACTCCTTTTCCTCTAATGTGATAGGCTTCATCCTATTTACAATTAGGGGGAAACAAATAAAATGGTTTCTATGCTAATCTGAAGGTACAGGTGGCATGAATTATCTACTGAGAAGAACGACCAAGCTGTATGTCTTAGTATTCAGAAACAGAAGAAAGACCATACGTGTACAATGTACGTGTTCATATCCAGAACTCATTGCAGTCACTGCCTATAATTGCAGTCACTGCCTATCATTGCAGTCACTGCCTATCATTGCAGTCACTGCCTATCATTGCAGTCACTGCCTAGCATTGCAGTCACTGCCTATCATTGCAGTCACTATCTAGCATTGCAGTCGCTGCCTATCATTGCAGTCACTGCCTATCATTGCAGTCACTGCATATCATTGCAGTCACTGCCTATCATTGCAGTCACTGCCTATCATTGCAGTCACTGCCTATCATTGCAGTCGCTGCCTATCATTGCAGTCGCTGCCTATCATTGCAGTCGCTGCCTATCATTGCAGTCGCTGCCTATCATTGCAGTCACTGCCTATCATTGCAGTCGCTGCCTATCATTGCGGTCGCTGCCTATCATTGCGGTCGCTGCCTATCATTGCGGTCGCTGCCTATCATTGCAGTCACTGCCTATCATTGCAGTCGCTGCCTATCATTGCAGTCGCTTGCTATCATTGCAGTCACTGCCTATCATTGCAGTCACTGCCTATCATTGCAGTGTCTGCCTATCATTGCAGTCGCTGCCTATCATTGCAGTCGCTGCCTATCATTGCAGTCACTGCCTATCATTGCAGTCGCTGCCTATCATTGCAGTCACTGCCTATCATTGCAGTCACTGCCTATCATTGCAGTCACTGCCTATCATTGCAGTCACTGCCTATCATTGCAGTCGGTGCCTATCATTGCAGTCTCTTGCTATCATTGCAGTCACTGCCTATCATTGCAGTCACTGCCTATCATTGCAGTCGCTTGCTATCATTGCAGTCACTGCCTCTAATTGCAGTCGCTGCCTATCATTGCAGTCACTGCCTATCATTACAGTCGCTGCCTATCATTGCAGTCGCTGGCTATCATTGCAGTCACTGCCTATCATTACAGTCGCTGCCTATCATTGCAGTTGCTGCCCATTATTGGAGTTGTTGCCTATCATTACAGTTGTTGCCTATCATTGCAGTCACTGCCTATCATTGCAGTCGCTGCCTATCATTGCAGTCGCTGCCTATCATTGCAGTCGCTGCCTATCATTGCAGTCGCTGCCTATCATTGCAGTCGCTGCCTATCATTGCAGTCACTGCCTATAATTG
Organism: Oncorhynchus nerka; assembly: GCF_034236695.1. NCBI lineage: Eukaryota > Metazoa > Chordata > Actinopteri > Salmoniformes > Salmonidae > Oncorhynchus > Oncorhynchus nerka. The sequence continues at coordinate 85,583,322 of NC_088401.1, read as the reverse complement.
CAGTCACTGCCTATCATTGCAGTCACTGCCTATCATTGCAGTCACTGCCTATCATTGCAGTCACTGCCTAGCATTGCAGTCACTGCCTATCATTGCAGTCACTATCTAGCATTGCAGTCGCTGCCTATCATTGCAGTCACTGCCTATCATTGCAGTCACTGCATATCATTGCAGTCACTGCCTATCATTGCAGTCACTGCCTATCATTGCAGTCACTGCCTATCATTGCAGTCGCTGCCTATCATTGCAGTCGCTGCCTATCATTGCAGTCACTGCCTATCATTGCAGTCACTGCCTATCATTGCAGTCGCTGCCTATCATTGCAGTCGCTGCCTATCATTGCGGTTGCTGCCTATCATTGCAGTCGCTGCCTATCATTGCAGTCTCTTGCTATCATTGCAGTCACTGCCTATCATTGCAGTCACTGCCTATCATTGCAGTCGCTTGCTATCATTGCAGTCACTGCCTCTAATTGCAGTCGCTGCCTATCATTGCAGTCACTGCCTATCATTACAGTCGCTGCCTATCATTGCAGTCGCTGGCTATCATTGCAGTCACTGCCTATCATTACAGTCGCTGCCTATCATTGCAGTTGCTGCCCATTATTGGAGTTGTTGCCTATCATTACAGTTGTTGCCTATCATTGCAGTCACTGCCTATCATTGCAGTCACTGCCTATCATTGCAGTCGCTGCCTATCATTGCAGTCGCTGCCTATCATTGCAGTCGCTGCCTATCATTGCAGTCACTGCCTATCATTGCAGTCGCTGCCTATCATTGCAGTCGCTGCCTATCATTGCAGTCACTGCCTATCATTGCAGTCACTGCCTATCATTGCAGTCGCTGCCTATCATTGCAGCCGCTTGCTATCATTGCAGTCACTGCCTATCATTGCAGTCGCTGCCTATCATTGCAGTCACTGCCTATCATTGCAGTCGCTGCCTATCATTGCAGTCGCTTGCTATCATTGCAGTCACTGCCTATCATTGCAGTCACTGCCTATCATTGCAGTCACTTGCTATCATTGCAGTCACTGCCTCTAATTGCAGTCGCTGCCTATCATTGCAGTCACTGCCTATCATTGCAGTCACTGCCTATCATTGCAGTCACTGCCTATCATTACAGTAGCTGCCTCTAATTGCAGTCGCTGCCTATCATTGCAGTCACTGCCTATCATTACAGTCGCTGCCTATCATTGCCGTCGCTGGCTATCATTGCAGTCACTGCCTCTAATTGCAGTCGCTGCCTATCATTGCAGTCACTGCCTATCATTGCAGTCACTGGCTATCATTGCAGTCACTGCCTATCATTACAGTCGCTGCCTATCATTGCAGTTGCTGCCCATTATTGGAGTTGCTGCCTATCATTGCAGTTGCTGCCTATCCAGAACCAGATCGACCATACTGTACTGTACGTACAGCAATGAGTCACAGTATTGTAATTGGGCCCTGCTACAAGTAGAGAGGGTTAAGTTACTGTGTGGCCAAGAAAGAAGGAGGCCACATACCTCCCAAGGCATTGGAATGACCTCTGAAAGGAGGACAAAGAGCCCAGGTCCATCTCTGATAAGCAAACAAGGTGACATTGGATATACAGTACTGTGCCTTCAGAAGGTATTAATATCACTTGACTTATTTCATATTTTGTTGTGTTACAACCTCAATTCACAATAGATACAATTAAAAAAAATGCTCAACCAACTACACACAGTACCTCATAATGATGAAATGGAAACATGTTTTGAGAAGAAGAAAAAAATCTCAATTTATTGAAAATGAAATACAGAAATATTTGATTTACATAAGTATTCACACCCTTAAGTTGTCAATACTTTGTAGAAACACCTTTGGCATCATTTACAGTTGTGAGTCTTTCTGGGTAAGTCTCTAAGAGCGATTACAGTTGTGAGTCTTTCTGGGTAAGTCTCTAAGAGCGATTACAGTTGTGAGTCTTTCTGGGTAAGTCTCTAAGAGCGATTACAGTTGTGAGTCTTTCTGGGTAAGTCTCTAAGAGCGATTACAGTTGTGAGTCTTTCTGGGTAAGTCTCTAAGAGCGATTACAGTTGTGAGTCTTTCTGGGTAAGTCTCTAAGAGTGATTACAGTTGTGAGTCTTTCTGGGTAAGTCTCTAAGAGATTTCCACACCTGAATTGTGCAGCATTTGCCCATTATTCTTTACAACATTCATCAAGCTCTGTTAAATTGTTTGTTGATCATTGCTAGACAACAATTTTCAGGTCTTGTCATAGATTTTCCAGTATATTTATGTCAAAACCAACAGGCAGTTAACCCACTGTTCCTAGGCCGTCATTGAAAATAAGAATTTGTTCTTAACTGACTTGCCTAGTTAAATAAAGGTAAAAAATAATAATAATAATTAAAAGCTGTAACTCGGCCACTCATGAACATTCACTGTGTTCTTGGTAAGCAACTCCAGTGTATATTTGGCCTTGTGTTTTAGGTTATTGTCCTGCTGAAAGGTGATTTCATCCCCCAGTGTCTGGTGGAAAGCAGACAGAACCAGATTTTCCTCTAGGATTTTGCCTGTGCTTAGCTCCATTCGGTTTATTTTTTTATCTTGAAAACCTCCCCAGTCCTTAGCGATTACAAGCATACCCATAACATGATGCAGCCACCACTATGCTTGAACATATGGAGAATACAACACATTGTATTCAGGACAGAAAGTGAATTGCTTTGCCACATTTTTTTGCAGTATTATCTTGGTGCAAACAGGATGCATGTTTTGGAGTTTTGTTTTTTCTGTACAGGCTTTCCTCTTTTCCATGTGTCAATTTGGTTGGTATTGTGGAGTAACTACAACATTGTTGATGCATCTTCAGTTTTCTCCCATCACAGCCATTTAGACTGTAAACTCTGTAAGTCACCATTGGCCTCATAGTGAAATCCCTGAGCGGTTTCCTTCCTCTCCGGCAACTGGGTTAGGAAGGCCTGCTGGATCCTTCTAGTGACTGGGCGTATTGATACACCATCCAAAGTGTAATTAATTAAACTGGTGCCGGAGGAGATGGCTGCCGTTTTTTTTCGGGCTCCTAACCAATTGTGCTATTGTGTGTGTTTTGTCGCGTTATTTGTAACTTATTTTGTGCATAATGTTTCTGCCACCGTCTTTTATGACCGAAAATAAAGCTTCTGGATATCAGAACAGTGATTACTCACCTCGTACTGGATAACGATGTTTTATTTAACCTGTCGGACGGGAACGATTTTACTTCAGACACCAGACAAGGCCCTGTCAGGGTCGGCATTTCATTAGCTGTTCAGGTATTAAGAAGTATTTTTGACCTAGACTACATGTACATATTACCTCAATTACCATGACTAACCGGTGCCCCTTCACATTGACTCTGTATCGGTTCCCCCTGTATATAGCCTTGCTACTGTTATTTTATTGTTGGTCTTTAAATCTTTGTTATTTTTTAATTGTAATTTATTTTAGTAAATACTTTTTGAACACACATTTTTCTTACAACTGCCTTGTTGGTTAAGGGCTTGTAAGTAAGCATTCCACTGTAATACATACATTGTAGTAAGCACAGGTAACAAATATAATTTGATTAGATTTGAACTTCACCAGGAAAAAAGGATATGAAATGTCTGTGTTTTATACCCATCATCCTTCTTTGTGAGACATTGGAAAACTCCCTGGTCTTTGTGGTTGAATCTGTGTTGATTACCCATCATCCTTCTTTGTGAGACATTGGAAAACCTCCCTGGTCTTTGTGGTTGAATCTGTGTTGATTACCCATCATCCTTCTTTGTGAGACATTGGAAAACCTCCCTGGTCTTTGTGGTTGAATCTGTGTTTGACTGCTCAGCTGAGGGACCTTACAGATAATTGTATGTGTGTCGTATAGATATGAGGTAGTCATTCTAAAAATCATGTTAAACACTATTATTGCACACCGAGTGAGTTCATGCAAATTATAATTTAACTTTTATTTTATTTAACCTTTATTTAACTAGGAAAATGATTTGACTTGTTCAGTTAATTATTACTCCTGAATTTATGCTTGCCATAGCAAAGGGCTTGAATACATATTGACTTAAGACATTTCAGCTTTAAATATATAACTAATTTGTTAAAATGTATTTTAAAAAACGTATAGTAATTCCACTTTGACATGAAGGGGTATTATGTTTAGGCCAGTGACATAAAAAAAATGTATATATTTATTTCCTTTTAAATTCATGCTGTAACAAAATACTTTGAGAATACTTTTATGAAGACACTGTATGTGACCCCCCTTAATATTCACCATATAATCCACCAAGGGCATGTTTTTACCCAAAAACTCAATAGCAAATAAAAAAATGTCCAGTTCTATTGATACACTATGTGTATTGGTGTTACATTGTGTTATTGAATGTAATAATGTGGGAAAGTTGTCCTTCCGGTGAGTAAAAGTGAGTTCCGGTGAACATTTACAAGTAAAAGTGTGTTCCGGTGAACATTTACAAGTAAAAGTGTGTTCCGGTGAACATTTACAAGTAAAAGTGTGTTCCGGTGAACATTTACAAGTAAAAGTGAGTTCCGGTGAACATTTACAAGTAAAAGTGTGTTCCGGTGAACATTTACAAGTAAAAGTGTGTTCCGGTGAACATTTACAAGTAAAAGTGAGTTCCGGTGAACATTTACAAGTAAAAGTGTGTTCCGGTGAACATTTACAAGTAAAAGTGTGTTCCGGTGAACATTTACAAGTAAAAGTGTGTTCCGGTGAACAATTACAAGTTTGACAATGAAGTCAGAAAATGAAAAAGGTTGTAGCTGTATGATACTTTGATGGTGTGAAGCGAAAATGTATCCGTCCCTCCTGCTTTGGTTTCCTTGTGTCGCCAGGGGGGACTAAATCCTGCTCATTGTATCCCAAGAGCTGTTTTATTACAAATGACTTGTTTTTATTTCTGAGCATTCATCCGTAGTCAACAGTTACATATATATTTCCTTCATAGAAGAGTTAATTTACTGTATATCTTACAGACATTGTCAGACCAGCAGGATACCTATAACATAGATGGTCGGAGGGACATCAGAAAGCCATTCATCTTTCTGGCGCTGCCAATCAAAACATCTGGATCCCGTATATATGGAATGGGACTTCAACTAACACTGAATTGACCTTCCATTTTCTCCCAGCTTTGTGTCTGAGCACAGATATAGATAACTCTAAGAAACTAACAGTGACCAAAGAGGAACACCCAGAAGTTAACTACAGCTACTATTTCTGCACAACACCACTGGCTATTCCTTTGTTGTGTCTAAAAATACTAGGTCCCTATGGTCCCTCTCGAACAAACCGAGGCTCATTTGAATGTCTTATTTTTTCCTCCCCCGACTCACATTTACATGCAAGCTAAAGAACAGACTATGTACTGTATTTGCCTTCAAATAGAGGTTGCCGTGAGAGATGCTAACGGATCCCTGCTGAATCAGGAAACGTAATAGCACTGAGACAGGAGAAGAAGCCAACACAAACATCTGGCTTTCAGATACACTCTTGTTCTACTGATTTAGCATTTTTACCTCCACCAGAATACCTGGCTTTCTTGTAGATCTGCTCAATGGGATGGTACTAATTTACTTCATTATTTATTTGCTTGAACATTGACACTGTGTTGGGCTTGACAGTACTGTGCACTTCTTCCAGCCTGCCTCTCAAATAGTACCCTTGGACCCTATATAGTGCACTACTTTTGACCAACATGTAAGGGATAGGGTGTGATTTGGGATGTATTCCATGTGTCCAGACCCGCATCAAGTGATTTTTTTGACGTCCGTATGCTGCCCTGTTTGTAAGCAGCAGTCAACAGAGGGTACATAGTGATATTAGACACATGAGGAGGAGCATTGATTTTAAAGTATAGCTGAAGAGGTCAACAACAGCACATAACCACTTTCTTATTCACTGTCGGTGCTGAGAAAGGGCCTACAGAGAGAGAGAGAGCGCGAGAGAGAGAGAGAGAAACAGTGAGAAACAGTGAGAGAGAAAGAAAGAGGTAGAGAGAGGGAGCAAAAGAGAGTTAGAGAGAGAGAGACAGAGAAAGAGAGAGAGAGAGAGAGAGAGAGAGAGAGAGAGAGAGAGAGATATCCAAAATGGATTATTGTATTCTGAATAATAATCTACAAAATTAAATATTTATATAGCATGTTGCATAGCTTCTTCCGTGAGAATTGTGTGCATTTTCACAAATAAATCTGAAATTGTTGTCGCTAGGAGGTATTTTATAATCGTCACACCCCACCACTCCTTCCATACACTTTATTGATGAATGACGAGTGCTGGAATCCCTAGAAAAACCACAAACACAAAAGATTCCTCAGCTGATTCCCAGACAGTGGTCGATGTGAAACACAGGTCAAACAAATGTGGCGACTCTCGGTGACCTTAATCACATTCAGGTTCATCCAGGCTCTCGTTTTCACTCGCGGGCCCTTAGTTCAGGTCACTGCCTCAAAAGTCAAAGTAGGGCAAAGTCATTATCTCAGAGCAAAGCACAGTCACCCAGACAAAACAATAAGGTCTGTGCTCACTGCTCGCAATTCACTGAAGTGTCGGCCATTTCCTTAGGCTGACCCACCACATGTGCACGCAAAAATTCAGGATGTTTGAGGTGCTAGTCTATGCTGGGATGTTCTACTGGAGGCAATGTGGCCTACACCCCTCCATCACACACGCTTATGTACACACACACACATGCTAGCTCACCCCCCCCTTGTTTTCATAGTTACATCACAACATTTACACTAAACAGAAGAACCAAACAGAATTAGAAATAAATTAACCCTATATCCATGAAATTAAAATGTCTTGTTGACTTCTAATGTCTGCTTTGTTGACGTCTAATTTCAATTGGAATATAGACTAGCCTGCCTTGCTGTGCAGTGAAGAGTAGAAAAGCAGAATTCAGGATGTAATTATACCAAATTGGCCTCTAATTTAGTTATCGGAAAAGGGAGCTCTTAAAAAACAAACTGGTTGTGAAGGGAAACAGTTCCTTTTCTTGAAGCTGTTCAACTGTATCATAAAACATGGAACAAAAGGTGTTTATATATATATATATATATAAAAACATTTGGCCGTTTAAATGTAAATTAAGGCTATGTTGTATTTAACTGGCTCTGGGCAAGACGTTTTAAGTTACAACTACTGTTACACACAGGGACGATAAGAAGCGATGTTTAAACCCTTGATATCAAGAGGCTAGTGAAAAGGCCCTGATTACCTTCAGATTTCATAGCTGCAACCTGAGGTGAATACATATTACTTCATAATGAACATCTGAGCAGCCAACCAACACAAACCGCATCAAAAATCGTATGTAATAATCTGTTTTACTGGGTTCAAGAACGAGCCTGCTCACTCTTTTTGAAGACTGCACACATCAATTCTTTATGATCGCCGATGAATTTCACACACATTATTTAAGAACACTCTTGACAATATCCCTGACTATGTCTGTCTTACTGTTGCCTTAGGTCTTCCTCTCTGCTGGTCTTACTGCAGTAGAGGGTGGTATCTAGAGAGAAGAGCTGTAGCATTCTGGTCTTCCTGCAGTAGAGGGTGGTATCTAGAGAGAACTGTAACATTCTGGTCTTACTGCAGTAGAGGGTGGTCTCTAGAGAGAAGAACTGTAGCATTCTGCTCTTACTGCAGTAGAGGGTGGTATCTAGAGAGAAGAACTGTAGCATTCTGATCTTCCTGCAGTAGAGGGTGGTCTCTAGAGAGAAGAACTGTAGCATTCTGGTCTTACTGCAGTAGAGGGTGGTATCTAGAGAGAAGAACTGTAGCATTCTGGTCCTACTGCAGTAGAGGGTGGTATCTAGAGAGAACTGTAACATGCTGGTCTTACTGCAGTAGAGGGTGGTATCTAGAGAGAAGAACTATAGCATTCTGGTCTTACTGCAGTAGAGGGTGGTATCTAGAGAGAAGAACTGTAACATTCTGGTCTTACTGCAGTAGAGGGGGGTATCTAGAGAGAAGAACTGTAGCATTCTGGTCTTACTGCAGTAGAGGGTGGTATCTAGAGAGAACTGTACCATGCTGGTCTTACTGCAGTAGAGGGTGGTATCTAGAGAGAAGAACTGTAGCATTCTGGTCTTACTGCAGTCGAGGGTGGTATCTAGAGAGAAGAACTGTAGCATTCTGGTCTTACTGCAGTAGAGGGTGGTATCTAGAGAGAACTGTAACATTCTGGTCTTACTGCAGTAGAGGGTGGTATCTAGAGAGAAGAACTGTAACATGCTGGTCTTACTGCAGTAGAGGGTGGTATCTAGAGAGAAGAACTGTAACATTCTGGTCTTACTGCAGTAGAGGGGGGTATCTAGAGAGAAGAACTGTAGCATTCTGGTCTTACTGCAGTAGAGGGTGGTATCTAGAGAGAACTGTACCATGCTGGTCTTACTGCAGTAGAGGGTGGTATCTAGAGAGAAGAACTGTAGCATTCTGGTCTTACTGCAGTCGAGGGTGGTATCTAGAGAGAAGAACTGTAGCATTCTGGTCTTACTGCAGTAGAGGGTGGTATCTAGAGAGAACTGTAACATTCTGGTCTTACCGCAGTAGAGGGTGGTATCTAGAGAGAAGAACTGTAACATTCTGGTCTTACTGCAGTAGAGGGTGGTATCTAGAGAGAAGAACTGTAGCATTCTGGTCTTACTGCAGTAGAGGGTGGTATCTAGAGAGAACTGTAACATGCTGGTCTTACTGCAGTAGAGGGTGGTATCTAGAGAGAAGAACTGTAACATTCTGGTCTTACTGCAGTAGAGGGTGGTATCTAGAGAGAACTGTAGCATTCTGGTCTTCCTGCAGTAGAGGGTGGTATCTAGAGAGAAGAACTGTAACATTCTGGTCTTACTGCAGTAGAGGGTGGTATCTAGAGAGAAGAACTGAAACATTCTGGTCTTACTGCAGTAGAGGGTGGTATCTAGAGAGAATAATTGTAACATTCTGGTCTTACTGCAGTAGAGGATGGTATCTAGAGAGAAGAACTGTAACATTCTGGTCTTACTGCAGCAGAGGGTGGTATCTAGAGAGAAGAACTGTAACATTCTGGTCTTACTGCAGTAGAGGGTGGTATCTAGAGAGAAGAACTGTAGCATTATGGTCTTACTGCAGTAGAGGGTGGTATCTAGAGAGAAGAACTGTAACATTCTGGTCTTACTGCAGTAGAGGGTGGTATCTAGAGAGAACTGTAACATGCTGGTCTTACTGCAGTAGAGGGTGGTATCTAGAGAGAACTGTAACATGCTGGTCTTACTGCAGTATAGGGTGGTATCTAAAGAGAATAACTGTAGCATTCTGGTCTTACTGCAGTAGAGGGTGGTATCTAGAGAGAAGAACTGTAACATTCTGGTCTTACTGCAGTAGAGGGTGGTATCTAGAGAGAAGAACTGTAACATTCTGGTCTTACTGCAGTAGAGGGTGGTATCTAGAGAGAAGAACTGTAGCATTCTGGTCTTACTGCAGTAGAGGGTGGTATCTAGAGAGAACTGTAACATGCTGGTCTTACTGCAGTAGAGGGTGGTATCTAGAGAGAACTGTAGCATTCTGGTCTTCCTGCAGTAGAGGGTGGTATCTAGAGAGAAGAACTGTAACATTCTAGTCTTACTGCAGTAGAGGGTGGTATCTAGATAGAAGAACTGAAACATTCTGGTCTTACTGCAGTAGAGGGTGGTATCTAGAGAGAATAACTGTAACATTCTGGTCTTACTGCAGTAGAGGGTGGTATCTAGAGAGAAGAACTGTAACATTCTGGTCTTACTGCAGTAGAGGGTTGTATCTAGAGAGAAGAACTGTAACATTCTGGTCTTACTGCAGTAGAGGGTGGTATCTAGAGAGAAGAACTGTAGCATTCTGGTCTTACTGCAGTAGAGGGTGGTATCTAGAGAGAACTGTAACATGCTGGTCTTACTGCAGTAGAGGGTGGTATCTAGAGAGAACTGTAGCATTCTGGTCTTCCTGCAGTAGAGGGTGGTATCTAGAGAGAAGAACTGTAACATTCTAGTCTTACTGCAGTATAGGGTGGTATCTAAAGAGAATAACTGTAGCATTCTGGTCTTACTGCAGTAGAGGGTGGTATCTAGAGAGAAGAACTGTAACATTCTGGTCTTACTGCAGTAGAGGGTGGTATCTAGAGAGAAGAACTGTAACATTCTGGTCTTACTGCAGTAGAGGGTGGTATCTAGAGAGAAGAACTGTAGCATTCTGGTCTTACTGCAGTAGAGGGTGGTATCTAGAGAGAACTGTAACATGCTGGTCTTACTGCAGTAGAGGGTGGTATCTAGAGAGAACTGTAGCATTCTGGTCTTACTGCAGTAGAGGGTGGTATCTAGAGAGAAGAACTGTAACATTCTAGTCTTACTGCAGTAGAGGGTGGTATCTAGATAGAAGAACTGAAACATTCTGGTCTTACTGCAGTAGAGGGTGGTATCTAGAGAGAATAACTGTAACATTCTGGTCTTACTGCAGTAGAGGGTGGTATCTAGAGAGAAGAACTGTAACATTCTGGTCTTACTGCAGTAGAGGGTTGTATCTAGAGAGAAGAACTGTAACATTCTGGTCTTACTGCAGTAGAGGGTGGTATCTAGAGAGAAGAACTGTAGCATTCTGGTCTTACTGCAGTAGAGGGTGGTATCTAGAGAGAAGAACTGTAGCATTCTGGTCTTACTGCAGTAGAGGGTGGTATCTAGAGAGAACTGTAACATGCTGGTCTTACTGCAGTAGAGGTGGTATCTAGAGAGAAGAACTGTAGCATTCTGGTCTTACTGCAGAAGAGGGTGGTATCTAGAGAGAAGAACTGTAACATGCTGGTCTTACTGCAGTAGAGGGTGGTATCTAGATAGAAGAACTGTAGCATTCTGGTCTTACTGCAGTAGAGGGTGGTATCTAGAGAGAATAACTGTAGCATTCTGGTCTTACTGCAGTAGAGGTTGGTATCTAGAGAGAAGAACTGTAATATTCTGGTCTTACTGCAGTAGAGGGTGGTATCTAGAGAGAAGAACTGTAGCATTCTGGTCTTACTGCAGTAGAGGGTGGTATCTAGAGAGAACTGTAACATTCTGGTCTTACTGCAGTAGAGGGTGGTATCTAGAGAGAAGAACTGTAACATTCTGGTCTTACTGCAGTAGAGGGTGGTATCTAGAGAGAACTGTAACATGCTGGTCTTACTGCAGTAGAGGGTGGTATCTAGATAGAAGAACTGAAACATTCTGGTCTTACTGCAGTAGAAGGTGGTATCTAGAGAGAATAACTGTAACATTCTGGTCTTACTGCAGTAGAGGGTGGTATCTAGAGAGAAGAACTGTAACATTCTGGTCTTACTGCAGTAGAGGGTTGTATCTAGAGAGAAGAACTGTAACATTCTGGTCTTACTGCAGTAGAGGGTGGTATCTAGAGAGAAGAACTGTAGCATTCTGGTCTTACTGCAGTAGAGGGTGGTATCTAGAGAGAAGAACTGTAGCATTCTGGTCTTACTGCAGTAGAGGGTGGTATCTAGAGAGAACTGTAACATGCTGGTCTTACTGCAGTAGAGGGTGGTATCTAGAGAGAAGAACTGTAGCATTCTGGTCTTACTGCAGAAGAGGGTGGTATCTAGAGAGAAGAACTGTAACATGCTGGTCTTACTGCAGTAGAGGGTGGTATCTAGAGAGAAGAACTGTAGCATTCTGGTCTTACTGCAGTAGAGGGTGGTATCTAGAGAGAATAACTGTAGCATTCTGGTCTTACTGCAGTAGAGGGTTGTATCTAGAGAGAACTGTAACATGCTGGTCTTACTGCAGTAGAGGGTGGTATCTAGAGAGAAGAACTGTAACATTCTGGTCTTACTGCAGTAGAGGGTGGTATCTAGAGAGAAGAACTGTAACATTCTGGCCTTACTGCAGTAGAGGGTGGTATCTAGAGAGAAGAACTGAAACATTCTGGTCTTACTGCAGTAGAGGGTGGTATCTAGAGAGAATAACTGTAACATTCTGGTCTTACTGCAGTAGAGGGTGGTATCTAGAGAGAAGAACTGTAACATTCTGGTCTTACTGCAGCAGAGGGAGGTATCTAGAGAGAAGAACTGTAACATTCAGGTCTTACTGCAGTAGAGGGTTGTATCTAGAGAGAAGAACTGTAGCATTCTGGTCTTACTGCAGTAGACGGTGGTATCTAGTGAGAAGAACTGAAACATTCTTGTCTTACTGCAGTAGAGGGTGGTATCGAGAGAGAAGAACTGAAACATTCTGGTCTTACTGCAGTAGAGGGTGGTATCTAGAGAGAAGAACTGTAGCATTCTGGTCTTACTGCAGTAGAGGGTGGTATCTAGAGAGAAGAACTGTAACATTCTGGTCTTACTGCAGTAGAGGGTGGTATCTAGAGAGAAGAACTGTAGCATTCTGGTCTTACTGCAGTAGAGGGTGGTATCTAGAGAGAACTGTAACATGCTGGTCTTACTGCAGTAGAGGGTGGTATCTAGAGAGAACTGTAACATGCTGGTCTTACTGCAGTATAGGGTGGTATCTAAAGAGAATAACTGTAGCATTCTGGTCTTACTGCAGTAGAGGGTGGTATCTAGAGAGAAGAACTGTAACATTCTGGTCTTACTGCAGTAGAGGGTGGTATCTAGAGAGAAGAACTGTAACATTCTGGTCTTACTGCAGTAGAGGGTGGTATCTAGAGAGAAGAACTGTAACATTCTGGTCTTACTGCAGTAGAGGGTGGTATCTAGAGAGAACTGTAACATGCTGGTCTTACTGCAGTAGAGGGTGGTATCTAGAGAGAACTGTAGCATTCTGGTCTTCCTGCAGTAGAGGGTGGTATCTAGAGAGAAGAACTGTAGCATTCTGGTCTTACTGCAGTAGAGGGTGGTATCTAGAGAGAACTGTAACATTCTGGTCTTACTGCAGTAGAGGGTGGTATCTAGAGAGAAGAACTGTAACATTCTGGTCTTACTGCAGTAGAGGGTGGTATCTAGAGAGAACTGTAACACTGGTCTTACTGCAGTAGAGGGTGGTATCTAGATAGAAGAACTGAAACATTCTGGTCTTACTGCAGTAGGGTGGTATCTAGAGAGAATAACTGTAACATTCTGGTCTTACTGCAGTAGAGGGTGGTATCTAGAGAGAAGAACTGTAACATTCTGGTCTTACTGCAGTAGAGGGTTGTATCTAGAGAGAAGAACTGTAACATTCTGGTCTTACTGCAGTAGAGGGTGGTATCTAGAGAGAAGAACTGTAGCATTCTGGTCTTACTGCAGTAGAGGGTGGTATCTAGAGAGAAGAACTGTAGCATTCTGGTCTTACTGCAGTAGAGGGTGGTATCTAGAGAAGAACTGTAACATGCTGGTCTTACTGCAGTAGAGGGTGGTATCTAGAGAGAAGAACTGTAGCATTCTGGTCTTACTGCAGAAGAGGGTGGTATCTAGAGAGAAGAACTGTAACATGCTGGTCTTACTGCAGTAGAGGGTGGTATCTAGAGAGAAGAACTGTAGCATTCTGGTCTTACTGCAGTAGAGGGTGGTATCTAGAGAGAATAACTGTAGCATTCTGGTCTTACTGCAGTAGAGGGTTGTATCTAGAGAGAACTGTAACATGCTGGTCTTACTGCAGTAGAGGGTGGTATCTAGAGAGAAGAACTGTAACATTCTGGTCTTACTGCAGTAGAGGGTGGTATCTAGAGAGAAGAACTGTAACATTCTGGCCTTACTGCAGTAGAGGGTGGTATCTAGAGAGAAGAACTGAAACATTCTGGTCTTACTGCAGTAGAGGGTGGTATCTAGAGAGAATAACTGTAACATTCTGGTCTTACTGCAGTAGAGGGTGGTATCTAGAGAGAAGAACTGTAACATTCTGGTCTTACTGCAGCAGAGGGAGGTATCTAGAGAGAAGAACTGTAACATTCAGGTCTTACTGCAGTAGAGGGTTGTATCTAGAGAGAAGAACTGAGCATTCTGGTCTTACTGCAGTAGACGGTGGTATCTTGAGAAGAACTGAAACATTCTTGTCTTACTGCAGTAGAGGGTGGTAGAGAGAGAAGAACTGAAACATTCTGGTCTTACTGCAGTAGAGGGTGGTATCTAGAGAGAAGAACTGTAGCATTCTGGTCTTACTGCAGTAGAGGGTGGTATCTAGAGAGAAGAACTGTAACATTCTGGTCTTACTGCAGTAGAGGGTGGTATCTAGAGAGAAGAACTGTAGCATTCTGGTCTTACTGCAGTAGAGGGTGGTATCTAGAGAGAACTGTAACATGCTGGTCTTACTGCAGTAGAGGGTGGTATCTAGAGAGAACTGTAACATGCTGGTCTTACTGCAGTAGAGGGTGGTATCTAAAGAGAATAACTGTAGCATTCTGGTCTTACTGCAGTAGAGGGTGGTATCTAGAGAGAAGAACTGTAACATTCTGGTCTTACTGCAGTAGAGGGTGGTATCTAGAGAGAAGAACTGTAACATTCTGGTCTTACTGCAGTAGAGGGTGGTATCTAGAGAGAAGAACTGTAGCATTCTGGTCTTACTGCAGTAGAGGGTGGTATCTAGAGAGAACTGTAACATGCTGGTCTTACTGCAGTAGAGGGTGGTATCTAGAGAGAACTGTAGCATTCTGGTCTTCCTGCAGTAGAGGGTGGTATCTAGAGAGAAGAACTGTAACATTCTAGTCTTACTGCAGTAGAGGGTGGTATCTAGATAGAAGAACTGAAACATTCTGGTCTTACTGCAGTAGAGGGTGGTATCTAGAGAGAATAACTGTAACATTCTGGTCTTACTGCAGTAGAGGGTGGTATCTAGAGAGAAGAACTGTAACATTCTGGTCTTACTGTAGTAGAGGGTTGTATCTAGAGAGAAGAACTGTAACATTCTGGTCTTACTGCAGTAGAGGGTGGTATCTAGAGAGAAGAACTGTAGCATTCTGGTCTTACTGCAGTAGAGGGTGGTATCTAGAGAGAAGAACTGTAGCATTCTGGTCTTACTGCAGTAGAGGGTGGTATCTAGAGAGAACTGTAACATGCTGGTCTTACTGCAGTAGAGTGTGGTATCTAGAGAGAAGAACTGTAGCATTCTGGTCTTACTGCAGAAGAGGGTGGTATCTAGAGAGAAGAACTGTAACATGCTGGTCTTACTGCAGTAGAGGGTGGTATCTAGAGAGAAGAACTGTAGCATTCTGGTCTTACTGCAGTAGAGGGTGGTATCTAGAGAGAATAACTGTAGCATTCTGGTCTTACTGCAGTAGAGGTTGGTATCTAGAGAGAAGAACTGTAATATTCTGGTCTTACTGCAGTAGAGGGTGGTATCTAGAGAGAAGAACTGTAGCATTCTGGTCTTACTGCAGTAGAGGGTGGTATCTAGAGAGAACTGTAACATTCTGGTCTTACTGCAGTAGAGGGTGGTATCTAGAGAGAAGAACTGTAACATTCTGGTCTTACTGCAGTAGAGGGTGGTATCTAGAGAGAACTGTAACATGCTGGTCTTACTGCAGTAGAGGGTGGTATCTAGATAGAAGAACTGAAACATTCTGGTCTTACTGCAGTAGAAGGTGGTATCTAGAGAGAATAACTGTAACATTCTGGTCTTACTGCAGTAGAGGGTGGTATCTAGAGAGAATAACTGTAACATTCTGGTCTTACTGCAGTAGAGGGTTGTATCTAGAGAGAAGAACTGTAACATTCTGGTCTTACTGCAGTAGAGGGTGGTATCTAGAGAAGAACTGTAGCATTCTGGTCTTACTGCAGTAGAGGGTGGTATCTAGAGAGAAGAACTGTAGCATTCTGGTCTTACTGCAGTAGAGGGTGGTATCTAGAGAGAACTGTAACATGCTGGTCTTACTGCAGTAGAGGGTGGTATCTAGAGAGAAGAACTGTAGCATTCTGGTCTTACTGCAGAAGAGGGTGGTATCTAGAGAGAAGAACTGTAACATGCTGGTCTTACTGCAGTAGAGGGTGGTATCTAGAGAGAAGAACTGTAGCATTCTGGTCTTACTGCAGTAGAGGGTGGTATCTAGAGAGAATAACTGTAGCATTCTGGTCTTACTGCAGTAGAGGGTTGTATCTAGAGAACTGTAACATGCTGGTCTTACTGCAGTAGAGGGTGGTATCTAGAGAGAAGAACTGTAACATTCTGGTCTTACTGCAGTAGAGGGTGGTATCTAGAGAGAAGAACTGTAACATTCTGGCCTTACTGCAGTAGAGGGTGGTATCTAGAGAGAAGAACTGAAACATTCTGGTCTTACTGCAGTAGAGGGTGGTATCTAGAGAGAATAACTGTAACATTCTGGTCTTACTGCAGTAGAGGGTGGTATCTAGAGAGAAGAACTGTAACATTCTGGTCTTACTGCAGCAGAGGGAGGTATCTAGAGAGAAGAACTGTAACATTCAGGTCTTACTGCAGTAGAGGGTGGTATCTAGAGAGAAGAACTGTAGCATTCTGGTCTTACTGCAGAAGAGGGTGGTATCTAGAGAGAAGAACTGTAACATGCTGGTCTTACTGCAGTAGAGGGTGGTATCTAGAGAGAAGAACTGTAGCATTCTGGTCTTACTGCAGTAGAGGGTGGTATCTAGAGAGAATAACTGTAGCATTCTGGTCTTACTGCAGTAGAGGTTGGTATCTAGAGAGAAGAACTGTAATATTCTGGTCTTACTGCAGTAGAGGGTGGTATCTAGAGAGAAGAACTGTAGCATTCTGGTCTTACTGCAGTGGTGGTATCTAGAGAGAACTGTAACATTCTGGTCTTACTGCAGTAGAGGGTGGTATCTAGAGAGAAGAACTGTAACATTCTGGTCTTACTGCAGTAGAGGGTGGTATCTAGAGAGAACTGTAACATTCTGGTCTTACTGCAGTAGAGGGTGGTATCTAGATAGAAGAACTGAAACATTCTGGTCTTACTGCAGTAGAAGGTGGTATCTAGAGAGAATAACTGTAACATTCTGGTCTTACTGCAGTAGAGGGTGGTATCTAGAGAGAATAACTGTAACATTCTGGTCTTACTGCAGTAGAGGGTTGTATCTAGAGAGAAGAACTGTAACATTCTGGTCTTACTGCAGTAGAGGGTGGTATCTAGAGAGAAGAACTGTAGCATTCTGGTCTTACTGCAGTAGAGGGTGGTATCTAGAGAGAAGAACTGTAGCATTCTGGTCTTACTGCAGTAGAGGGTGGTATCTAGAGAGAACTGTAACATGCTGGTCTTACTGCAGTAGAGGGTGGTATCTAGAGAGAAGAACTGTAGCATTCTGGTCTTACTGCAGAAGAGGGTGGTATCTAGAGAGAAGAACTGAAACATTCTGGTCTTACTGCAGTAGAGGGTGGTATCTAGAGAGAATAACTGTAACATTCTGGTCTTACTGCAGTAGAGGGTGGTATCTAGAGAGAAGAACTGTAACATTCTGGTCTTACTGCAGCAGAGGGAGGTATCTAGAGAGAAGAACTGTAACATTCAGGTCTTACTGCAGTAGAGGGTGGTATCTAGAGAGAAGAACTGTAGCATTCTGGTCTTACTGCAGAAGAGGGTGGTATCTAGAGAGAAGAACTGTAACATGCTGGTCTTACTGCAGTAGAGGGTGGTATCTAGAGAGAAGAACTGTAGCATTCTGGTCTTACTGCAGTAGAGGGTGGTATCTAGAGAGAATAACTGTAGCATTCTGGTCTTACTGCAGTAGAGGTTGGTATCTAGAGAGAAGAACTGTAATATTCTGGTCTTACTGCAGTAGAGGGTGGTATCTAGAGAGAAGAACTGTAGCATTCTGGTCTTACTGCAGTAGAGGGTGGTATCTAGAGAGAACTGTAACATTCTGGTCTTACTGCAGTAGAGGGTGGTATCTAGAGAGAAGAACTGTAACATTCTGGTCTTACTGCAGTAGAGGGTGGTATCTAGAGAGAACTGTAACATGCTGGTCTTACTGCAGTAGAGGTGGTATCTAGATAGAAGAACTGAAACATTCTGGTCTTACTGCAGTAGAAGGTGGTATCTAGAGAGAATAACTGTAACATTCTGGTCTTACTGCAGTAGAGGGTGGTATCTAGAGAGAAGAACTGTAACATTCTGGTCTTACTGCAGTAGAGGGTTGTATCTAGAGAGAAGAACTGTAACATTCTGGTCTTACTGCAGTAGAGGGTGGTATCTAGAGAGAAGAACTGTAGCATTCTGGTCTTACTGCAGTAGAGGGTGGTATCTAGAGAGAAGAAAGCATTCTGGTCTTACTGCAGTAGAGGGTGGTATCTAGAGAGAACTGTAACATGCTGGTCTTACTGCAGTAGAGGGTGGTATCTAGAGAGAAGAACTGTAGCATTCTGGTCTTACTGCAGAAGAGGGTGGTATCTAGAGAGAAGAACTGTAACATGCTGGTCTTACTGCAGTAGAGGGTGGTATCTAGAGAGAAGAACTGTAGCATTCTGGTCTTACTGCAGTAGAGGGTGGTATCTAGAGAGAATAACTGTAGCATTCTGGTCTTACTGCAGTAGAGGGTTGTATCTAGAGAGAACTGTAACATGCTGGTCTTACTGCAGTAGAGGGTGGTATCTAGAGAGAAGAACTGTAACATTCTGGTCTTACTGCAGTAGAGGGTGGTATCTAGAGAGAAGAACTGTAACATTCTGGCCTTACTGCAGTAGAGGGTGGTATCTAGAGAGAAGAACTGAAACATTCTGGTCTTACTGCAGTAGAGGGTGGTATCTAGAGAGAATAACTGTAACATTCTGGTCTTACTGCAGTAGAGGGTGGTATCTAGAGAGAAGAACTGTAACATTCTGGTCTTACTGCAGCAGAGGGAGGTATCTAGAGAGAAGAACTGTAACATTCAGGTCTTACTGCAGTAGAGGGTTGTATCTAGAGAGAAGAACTGTAGCATTCTGGTCTTACTGCAGTAGACGGTGGTATCTAGTGAGAAGAACTGAAACATTCTTGTCTTACTGCAGTAGAGGGTGGTATCGAGAGAGAAGAACTGAAACATTCTGGTCTTACTGCAGTAGAGGGTGGTATCTAGAGAGAAGAACTGTAGCATTCTGGTCTTACTGCAGTAGAGGGTGGTATCTAGAGAGAAGAACTGTAACATTCTGGTCTTACTGCAGTAGAGGGTGGTATCTAGAGAGAAGAACTGTAGCATTCTGGTCTTACTGCAGTAGAGGGTGGTATCTAGAGAGAACTGTAACATGCTGGTCTTACTGCAGTAGAGGGTGGTATCTAGAGAGAAGAACTGTAACATTCTAGTCTTACTGCAGTAGAGGGTGGTATCTAGAGAGAATAACTGTAACATTCTGGTCTTACTGCAGTAGAGGGTGGTATCTAGAGAGAAGAACTGTAACATTCTGGTCTTACTGCAGTAGAGGGTTGTATCTAGAGAGAAGAACTGTAACATTCTGGTCTTACTGCAGTAGAGGGTGGTATCTAGAGAGAAGAACTGTAGCATTCTGGTCTTACTGCAGTAGAGGGTGGTATCTAGAGAGAAGAACTGTAGCATTCTGGTCTTACTGCAGTAGAGGGTGGTATCTAGAGAGAACTGTAACATGCTGGTCTTACTGCAGTAGAGTGTGGTATCTAGAGAGAAGAACTGTAGCATTCTGGTCTTACTGCAGAAGAGGGTGGTATCTAGAGAGAAGAACTGTAACATGCTGGTCTTACTGCAGTAGAGGGTGGTATCTAGAGAGAAGAACTGTAGCATTCTGGTCTTACTGCAGTAGAGGGTGGTATCTAGAGAGAATAACTGTAGCATTCTGGTCTTACTGCAGTAGAGGTTGGTATCTAGAGAGAAGAACTGTAATATTCTGGTCTTACTGCAGTAGAGGGTGGTATCTAGAGAGAAGAACTGTAGCATTCTGGTCTTACTGCAGTAGAGGGTGGTATCTAGAGAGAACTGTAACATTCTGGTCTTACTGCAGTAGAGGGTGGTATCTAGAGAGAAGAACTGTAACATTCTGGTCTTACTGCAGTAGAGGGTGGTATCTAGAGAGAACTGTAACATGCTGGTCTTACTGCAGTATAGGGTGGTATCTAAAGAGAATAACTGTAGCATTCTGGTCTTACTGCAGTAGAGGGTGGTATCTAGAGAGAAGAACTGTAGCATTCTGGTCTTACTGCAGAAGAGGGTGGTATCTAGAGAGAAGAACTGTAACATGCTGGTCTTACTGCAGTAGAGGGTGGTATCTAGAGAGAAGAACTGTAGCATTCTGGTCTTACTGCAGTAGAGGGTGGTATCTAGAGAGAATAACTGTAGCATTCTGGTCTTACTGCAGTAGAGGGTTGTATCTAGAGAGAACTGTAACATGCTGGTCTTACTGCAGTAGAGGGTGGTATCTAGAGAGAAGAACTGTAACATTCTAGTCTTACTGCAGTAGAGGGTGGTATCTAGAGAGAATAACTGTAACATTCTGGTCTTACTGCAGTAGAGGGTGGTATCTAGAGAGAAGAACTGTAACATTCTGGTCTTACTGCAGTAGAGGGTTGTATCTAGAGAGAAGAACTGTAACATTCTGGTCTTACTGCAGTAGAGGGTGGTATCTAGAGAGAAGAACTGTAGCATTCTGGTCTTACTGCAGTAGAGGGTGGTATCTAGAGAGAAGAACTGTAGCATTCTGGTCTTACTGCAGTAGAGGGTGGTATCTAGAGAGAACTGTAACATGCTGGTCTTACTGCAGTAGAGTGTGGTATCTAGAGAGAAGAACTGTAGCATTCTGGTCTTACTGCAGAAGAGGGTGGTATCTAGAGAGAAGAACTGTAACATGCTGGTCTTACTGCAGTAGAGGGTGGTATCTAGAGAGAAGAACTGTAGCATTCTGGTCTTACTGCAGTAGAGGGTGGTATCTAGAGAGAATAACTGTAGCATTCTGGTCTTACTGCAGTAGAGGGTGGTATCTAGAGAGAAGAACTGTAATATTC
Source organism: Oncorhynchus nerka (assembly GCF_034236695.1). NCBI lineage: Eukaryota > Metazoa > Chordata > Actinopteri > Salmoniformes > Salmonidae > Oncorhynchus > Oncorhynchus nerka. The sequence continues at coordinate 85,562,473 of NC_088401.1, read as the reverse complement.
TGGTCTTACTGCAGTAGAGGGTGGTATCTAGAGAGAAGAACTGTAGCATTCTGGTCTTACTGCAGTAGAGGGTGGTATCTAGAGAGAACTGTAACATTCTGGTCTTACTGCAGTAGAGGGTGGTATCTAGAGAGAAGAACTGTAACATTCTGGTCTTACTGCAGTAGAGGGTGGTATCTAGAGAGAACTGTAACATGCTGGTCTTACTGCAGTATAGGGTGGTATCTAAAGAGAATAACTGTAGCATTCTGGTCTTACTGCAGTAGAGGGTGGTATCTAGAGAGAAGAACTGTAGCATTCTGGTCTTACTGCAGAAGAGGGTGGTATCTAGAGAGAAGAACTGTAACATGCTGGTCTTACTGCAGTAGAGGGTGGTATCTAGAGAGAAGAACTGTAGCATTCTGGTCTTACTGCAGTAGAGGGTGGTATCTAGAGAGAATAACTGTAGCATTCTGGTCTTACTGCAGTAGAGGGTTGTATCTAGAGAGAACTGTAACATGCTGGTCTTACTGCAGTAGAGGGTGGTATCTAGAGAGAAGAACTGTAACATTCTGGTCTTACTGCAGTAGAGGGTGGTATCTAGAGAGAAGAACTGTAGCATTCTGGTCTTACTGCAGAAGAGGGTGGTATCTAGAGAGAATAACTGTAACATTCTGGCCTTACTGCAGTAGAGGGTGGTATCTAGAGAGAAGAACTGAAACATTCTGGTCTTACTGCAGTAGAGCGTGGTATCTAGAGAGAATAACTGTAACATTCTGGTCTTACTGCAGTAGAGGGTGGTATCTAGAGAGAAGAACTGTAACATTCTGGTCTTACTGCAGCAGAGGGAGGTATCTAGAGAGAAGAACTGTAACATTCTGGTCTTACTGCAGTAGAGGGTTGTATCTAGAGAGAAGAACTGTAGCATTCTGGTCTTACTGCAGTAGACGGTGGTATCTAGAGAGAAGAACTGAAACATTCTTGTCTTACTGCAGTAGAGGGTGGTATCTAGAGAGAAGAACTGAAACATTCTGGTCTTACTGCAGTAGAGGGTGGTATCTAGAGAGAAGAACTGTAGCATTCTGGTCTTACTGCAGTAGAGGGTGGTATCTAGAGAGAAGAACTGTAACATTCTGGTCTTACTGCAGTAGAGGGTGGTATCTAGAGAGAAGAACTGTAGCATTCTGGTCTTACTGCAGTAGAGGGTGGTATCTAGAGAGAACTGTAACATGCTGGTCTTACTGCAGTAGAGGGTGGTATCTAGAGAGAAGAACTGTAACATTCTGGTCTTACTGCAGTAGAGGGTGGTATCTAGAGAGAAGAACTGTAGCATTCTGGTCTTACTGCAGTAGAGGGTGGTATCTAGAGAGAACTGTAACATGCTGGTCTTACTGCAGTAGAGGGTGGTATCTAGAGAGAAGAACTGTAACATTTTGGGTTTTACTGCAGTAGAGGGTGGTATCTAGAGAGAAGAACTGTAGCATTCTGGTCTTACTGCAGTAGAGGGTGGTATCTAGAGAGAATAACTGTAGCATTCTGGTCTTACTGCAGTAGAGGGTGGTATCTAGAGAGAAGAACTGTAGCATTCTGGTCTTACTGCAGTAGAGGGTGGTATCTAGAGAGAAGAACTGTAACATTCTGGTCTTACTGCAGTAGAGGGTGGTATCTAGAGAGAACTGTAACATTCTGGTCTTACTGCAGTAGAGAGTTGTATCTAGAGAGAAGAACTGTAGCATTCTGGTCTTACTGCAGTAGAGGGTGGTATCTAGAGAGAACTGTAACATGCTGGTCGTACTGCAGTAGAGGGTGGTATCGAGAGAGAAGAACTGAAACATTCTGGTCTTACTGCAGTAGAGGGTGGTATCTAGAGAGAAGAACTGTAGCATTCTGGTCTTACTGCAGTAGAGGGTGGTATCTAGAGAGAAGAACTGTAACATTCTGGTCTTACTGCAGTAGAGGGTGGTATCTAGAGAGAATAACTGTAACATTCTGGCCTTACTGCAGTAGAGGGTGGTATCTAGAGAGAAGAACTGAAACATTCTGGTCTTACTGCAGTAGAGCGTGGTATCTAGAGAGAATAACTGTAACATTCTGGTCTTACTGCAGTAGAGGGTGGTATCTAGAGAGAAGAACTGTAACATTCTGGTCTTACTGCAGCAGAGGGAGGTATCTAGAGAGAAGAACTGTAACATTCTGGTCTTACTGCAGTAGAGGGTTGTATCTAGAGAGAAGAACTGTAGCATTCTGGTCTTACTGCAGTAGACGGTGGTATCTAGAGAGAAGAACTGAAACATTCTTGTCTTACTGCAGTAGAGGGTGGTATCGAGAGAGAAGAACTGAAACATTCTGGTCTTACTGCAGTAGAGGGTGGTATCTAGAGAGAAGAACTGTAGCATTCTGGTCTTACTGCAGTAGAGGGTGGTATCTAGAGAGAAGAACTGTAACATTCTGGTCTTACTGCAGTAGAGGGTGGTATCTAGAGAGAAGAACTGTAGCATTCTGGTCTTACTGCAGTAGAGGGTGGTATCTAGAGAGAACTGTAACATGCTGGTCTTACTGCAGTAGAGGGTGGTATCTAGAGAGAAGAACTGTAACATTCTGGTCTTACTGCAGTAGAGGGTGGTATCTAGAGAGAAGAACTGTAGCATTCTGGTCTTACTGCAGTAGAGGGTGGTATCTAGAGAGAAGAACTGTAACATTCTGGTCTTACTGCAGTAGAGGGTGGTATCTAGAGAGAAGAACTGTAGCATTCTGGTCTTACTGCAGTAGAGGGTGGTATCTAGAGAGAACTGTAACATGCTGGTCTTACTGCAGTAGAGGGTGGTATCTAGAGAGAAGAACTGTAACATTCTAGTCTTACTGCAGTAGAGGGTGGTATCTAGAGAGAATAACTGTAACATTCTGGTCTTACTGCAGTAGAGGGTGGTATCTAGAGAGAAGAACTGTAACATTCTGGTCTTACTGCAGTAGAGGGTTGTATCTAGAGAGAAGAACTGTAACATTCTGGTCTTACTGCAGTAGAGGGTGGTATCTAGAGAGAAGAACTGTAGCATTCTGGTCTTACTGCAGTAGAGGGTGGTATCTAGAGAGAAGAACTGTAGCATTCTGGTCTTACTGCAGTAGAGGGTGGTATCTAGAGAGAACTGTAACATGCTGGTCTTACTGCAGTAGAGTGTGGTATCTAGAGAGAAGAACTGTAGCATTCTGGTCTTACTGCAGAAGAGGGTGGTATCTAGAGAGAAGAACTGTAACATGCTGGTCTTACTGCAGTAGAGGGTGGTATCTAGAGAGAAGAACTGTAGCATTCTGGTCTTACTGCAGTAGAGGGTGGTATCTAGAGAGAATAACTGTAGCATTCTGGTCTTACTGCAGTAGAGGTTGGTATCTAGAGAGAAGAACTGTAATATTCTGGTCTTACTGCAGTAGAGGGTGGTATCTAGAGAGAAGAACTGTAGCATTCTGGTCTTACTGCAGTAGAGGGTGGTATCTAGAGAGAACTGTAACATTCTGGTCTTACTGCAGTAGAGGGTGGTATCTAGAGAGAAGAACTGTAACATTCTGGTCTTACTGCAGTAGAGGGTGGTATCTAGAGAGAACTGTAACATGCTGGTCTTACTGCAGTATAGGGTGGTATCTAAAGAGAATAACTGTAGCATTCTGGTCTTACTGCAGTAGAGGGTGGTATCTAGAGAGAAGAACTGTAGCATTCTGGTCTTACTGCAGAAGAGGGTGGTATCTAGAGAGAATAACTGTAACATTCTGGCCTTACTGCAGTAGAGGGTGGTATCTAGAGAGAAGAACTGAAACATTCTGGTCTTACTGCAGTAGAGCGTGGTATCTAGAGAGAATAACTGTAACATTCTGGTCTTACTGCAGTAGAGGGTGGTATCTAGAGAGAAGAACTGTAACATTCTGGTCTTACTGCAGCAGAGGGAGGTATCTAGAGAGAAGAACTGTAACATTCTGGTCTTACTGCAGTAGAGGGTTGTATCTAGAGAGAAGAACTGTAGCATTCTGGTCTTACTGCAGTAGACGGTGGTATCTAGAGAGAAGAACTGAAACATTCTTGTCTTACTGCAGTAGAGGGTGGTATCGAGAGAGAAGAACTGAAACATTCTGGTCTTACTGCAGTAGAGGGTGGTATCTAGAGAGAAGAACTGTAGCATTCTGGTCTTACTGCAGTAGAGGGTGGTATCTAGAGAGAAGAACTGTAACATTCTGGTCTTACTGCAGTAGAGGGTGGTATCTAGAGAGAAGAACTGTAGCATTCTGGTCTTACTGCAGTAGAGGGTGGTATCTAGAGAGAACTGTAACATGCTGGTCTTACTGCAGTAGAGGGTGGTATCTAGAGAGAAGAACTGTAACATTCTGGTCTTACTGCAGTAGAGGGTGGTATCTAGAGAGAAGAACTGTAGCATTCTGGTCTTACTGCAGTAGAGGGTGGTATCTAGAGAGAACTGTAACATGCTGGTCTTACTGCAGTAGAGGGTGGTATCTAGAGAGAAGAACTGTAACATTTTGGTCTTACTGCAGTAGAGGGTGGTATCTAGAGAGAAGAACTGTAGCATTCTGGTCTTACTGCAGTAGAGGGTGGTATCTAGAGAGAATAACTGTAGCATTCTGGTCTTACTGCAGTAGAGGGTGGTATCTAGAGAGAAGAACTGTAGCATTCTGGTCTTACTGCAGTAGAGGGTGGTATCTAGAGAGAAGAACTGTAACATTCTGGTCTTACTGCAGTAGAGGGTGGTATCTAGAGAGAACTGTAACATTCTGGTCTTACTGCAGTAGAGAGTTGTATCTAGAGAGAAGAACTGTAGCATTCTGGTCTTACTGCAGTAGAGGGTGGTATCTAGAGAGAACTGTAACATGCTGGTCGTACTGCAGTAGAGGGTGGTATCGAGAGAGAAGAACTGAAACATTCTGGTCTTACTGCAGTAGAGGGTGGTATCTAGAGAGAAGAACTGTAACATTCTGGTCTTACTGCAGTAGAGGGTGGTATCTAGAGAGAAGAACTGTAACATTCTGGTCTTACTGCAGTAGAGGGTGGTATCTAGAGAGAAGAACTGTAGCATTCTGGTCTTACTGCAGTAGAGGGTGGTATCTAGAGAGAACTGTAACATGCTGGTCTTACTGCAGTAGAGGGTGGTATCTAGAGAGAAGAAGTGTAACATTCTGGTCTTACTGCAGTAGAGGGTGGTATCTAGAGAGAAGAACTGTAACATTCTGGTCTTACTGCAGTAGAGGGTGGTATCTAGAGAGAACTGTAACATGCTGGTCTTACTGCAGTAGAGGGTGGTATCTAGAGAGAAGAACTGTAACATTCTGGTCTTACTGCAGTAGAGGGTGGTATCTAGAGAGAAGAACTGTAGCATTCTGGTCTTACTGCAGTAGAGGGTGGTATCTAGAGAGAAGAACTGTAGCATTCTGGTCTTACTGCAGTAGAGGGTGGTATCTAGAGAGAAGAACTGTAACATTCTGGTCTTACTGCAGTAGAGGGTGGTATCTAGAGAGAACTGTAACATTCTGGTCTTACTGCAGTAGAGAGTGGTATCTAGAGAGAAGAACTGTAGCATTCTGGTCTTACTGCAGTAGAGGGTGGTATCTAGAGAGAACTGTAACATGCTGGTGTACTGCAGTAGAGGGTGGTATCTGAAGAACTGAAACATTCTGGTCTTACTGCAGTAGAGGGTGGTATCTAGAGAGAAGAACTGTAACATTCTGGTCTTACTGCAGTAGAGGGTGGTATCTAGAGAGAAGAACTGTAACATTCTGGTCTTACTGCAGTAGAGGGTGGTATCTAGAGAGAAGAACTGAAACATTCTGGTCTTACTGCAGTAGAGGGTGGTATCTAGAGAGAAGAACTGTAACATTCTGGTCTTACTGCAGTAGAGGGTGGTATCTAGAGAGAAGAACTGTAACATTCTGGTCTTACTGCAGTAGAGGGTGGTATCTAGAGAGAAGAACTGTAACATTCTGGTCTTACTGCAGTAGAGGGTGGTATCTAGAGAGAACTGTAACATTCTTGTCTTACTGCAGTAGAGGGTGGTATCTAGAGAGAAGAACTGAAACATTCTGGTCTTACTGCAGTAGAGGGTGGTATCTAGAGAGAACTGTAGCATTCTGGTCTTACTGCAGTAGAGGGTGGTATCTAGAGAGAACTGTAACATGCTGGTCGTACTGCAGTAGAGGGTGGTATCGAGAGAGAAGAACTGAAACATTCTGGTCTTACTGCAGTAGAGGGTGGTATCTAGAGAGAAGAACTGTAACATTCTGGTCTTACTGCAGTAGAGGGTGGTATCTAGAGAGAAGAACTGTAACATTCTGGTCTTACTGCAGTAGAGGGTGGTATCTAGAGAGAAGAACTGTAACATTCTGGTCTTACTGCAGTAGAGGGTGGTATCTAGAGAGAACTGTAACATTCTGGTCTTACTGCAGTAGAGGGTGGTATCTAGAGAGAAGAACTGAAACATTCTGGTCTTACTGCAGTAGAGGGTGGTATCTAGAGAGAACTGTAGCATTCTGGTCTTCCTGCAGTAGAGGGTGGTATCTAGAGAGAACTGTAACATTCTGGTCTTACTGCAGTAGAGGGTGGTATCTAGAGAGAACTGTAGCATTCTGGTCTTACTGCAGTAGAGGGTGGTATCTAGAGAGAAGAACTGAAACATTCTGGTCTTACTGCAGTAGAGGGTGGTATCTAGAGAGAAGAACTGAAACATTCTGGTCTTACTGCAGTAGAGGGTGGTATCTAGAGAGAACTGTAGCATTCTGGTCTTACTGCAGTAGAGGGTGGTATCTAGAGAGAAGAACTGAAACATTCTGGTCTTACTGCAGTAGAGGGTGGTATCTAGAGAGAATAACTGTAACATGCTGGTCTTACTGCAGTAGACGGTGGTATCTAGAGAGAAGAACTGTAACATTCTGGCCTTACTGCAGTAGAGGGTTGTATCTAGAGAGAAGAACTGTAACATTCTGGCCTTACTGCAGTAGAGGGTTGTATCTAGAGAGAAGAACTGTAGCATTCTGGTCTTACTGCAGTAGAGGGTGGTATCTAGAGAGAAGAACTGAAACATTCTGGTCTTACTGCAGTAGAGGGTGGTATCTAGAGAGAATAACTGTAACATGCTGGTCTTACTGCAGTAGACGGTGGTATCTAGAGAGAAGAACTGTAACATTCTGGCCTTACTGCAGTAGAGGGTTGTATCTAGAGAGAAGAACTGTAACATTCTGGCCTTACTGCAGTAGAGGGTTGTATCTAGAGAGAAGAACTGTAGCATTCTGGTCTTACTGCAGTAGACGGTGGTATCTAGAGAGAAGAACTGAAACATTCTTGTCTTACTGCAGTAGAGGGTGGTATCGAGAGAGAAGAACTGAAACATTCTGGTCTTACTGCAGTAGAGGGTGGTATCTAGAGAGAAGAACTGTAGCATTCTGGTCTTACTGCAGTAGAGGGTGGTATCTAGAGAGAAGAACTGTAGCATTCTTGTCTTACTGCAGTAGAGGGTGGTATCTAGAGAGAACTGTAACATGCTGGTCGTACTGCAGTAGAGGGTGGTATCGAGAGAGAAGAACTGAAACATTCTGGTCTTACTGCAGTAGAGGGTGGTATCTAGAGAGAAGAACTGTAACATTCTGGTCTTACTGCAGTAGAGGGTGGTATCTAGAGAGAAGAACTGTAACATTCTGGTCTTACTGCAGTAGAGGGTGGTATCTAGAGAGAACTGTAACATTCTGGTCTTACTGCAGTAGAGAGTGGTATCTAGAGAGAAGAACAGTAGCATTCTGGTCTTACTGCAGTAGAGGTTGGTATCTAGAGATAAGATCTGAAACATTCTGGTCTTACTGCAGTAGAGGGTGGTATCTAGAGAGAAGAACTGAAACATTCTGGTCTTACTGCAGTAGAGGGTGGTATCTAGAGAGAACTGTAACATGCTGGACTTACTGTAGTAGAGGGTGGTATCTAGAGAGAAGAACTGTAGCATTCTGGTCTTACTGCAGTAGAGGGTGGTATCTAGAGAGAAGAACTGTAACATTCTGGTCTTACTGCAGTAGAGGGTGGTATCTAGAGAGAAGAACTGTAGCATTCTGGTCTTACTGCAGTAGAGGATGGTATCTAGAGAGAATAACTGTAGCATTCTGGTCTTACTGCAGTAGAGGGTTGTATCTAGAGAGAACTGTAACATGCTGGTCTTACTGCAGTAGAGGGTGGTATCTAGAGAGAAGAACTGTAACATTCTGGTCTTACTGCAGTAGAGGGTGGTATTTAGAGAGAAGAACTGTAACATTCTGGTCTTACTGCAATAGAGGGTGGTATCTAGAGAGAACTGTAACATTCTGGTCTTACTGCAGTAGAGGGTTGTATCTAGAGAGAAGAACTGTAACATTCTGGCCTTACTGCAGTAGAGGGTTGTATCTAGAGAGAAGAACTGTAGCATTCTGGTCTTACTGCAGTAGACGGTGGTATCTAGAGAGAAGAACTGAAACATTCTGGTCTTACTGCAGTAGAGGGTGGTATCTAGAGAGAAGAACTTTAGCATTCTGGTCTTACTGCAGTAGAGGGTTGTATCTAGAGAGAAGAACTGTAACATTCTGTCCTTACTGCAGTAGAGGGTTGTATCTAGAGAGAAGAACTGTAGCATTCTGGTCTTACTGCAGTAGAGGGTGGTATCTAGAGAGAACTGTAACATTCTGGTCTTACTGCAGTAGAGAGTGGTATCTAGAGAGAAGAACAGTAGCATTCTGGTCTTACTGCAGTAGAGGGTGGTATCTAGAGAGAACTGTAACATGCTGGTCTTACTGCAGTAGAGGGTGGTATCGAGAGAGAAGAACTGAAACATTCTGGTCTTACTGCAGTAGAGGGTGGTATCTAGAGAGAAGAACTGTAACATTCTGGTCTTACTGCAGTAGAGGGTGGTATCTAGAGAGAAGAACTGTAACATTCTGGTCTTACTGCAGTAGAGGGTGGTATCTAGAGAGAAGAACTGTAACATTCTGGTCTTACTGCAGTAGAGGGTGGTATCTAGAGAGAACTGTAACATTCTGGTCTTACTGCAGTAGAGGGTAATATCTAGAGAGAAGAACTGAAACATTCTGGTCTTACTGCAGTAGAGGGTGGTATCTAGAGAGAACTGTAGCATTCTGGTCTTCCTGCAGTAGAGGGTGGTATCTAGAGAGAAGAACTGTAACATTCTGGTCTTACTGCAGTAGAGGGTGGTATCTAGAGAGAAGAACTGAAACATTCTGGTCTTACTGCAGTAGAGGGTGGTATCTAGAGAGAATAACTGTAACATTCTGGTCTTACTGCAGTAGACGGTGGTATCTAGAGAGAAGAACTGTAACATTCTGGCCTTACTGCAGTAGAGGGTTGTATCTAGAGAGAAGAACTGAAACATTCTGGTCTTACTGCAGTAGAGGGTGGTATCTAGAGAGAAGAACTTTAGCATTCTGGTCTTACTGCAGTAGAGGGTTGTATCTAGAGAGAAGAACTGTAACATTCTGTCCTTACTGCAGTAGAGGGTTGTATCTAGAGAGAAGAACTGTAGCATTCTGGTCTTACTGCAGTAGAGGGTGGTATCTAGAGAGAACTGTAACATTCTGGTCTTACTGCAGTAGAGAGTGGTATCTAGAGAGAAGAACTGTAGCTTTCTGGTCTTACTGCAGTAGAGGGTGGTATCTAGAGAGAACTGTAACATGCTGGTCGTACTGCAGTAGAGGGTGGTATCGAGAGAGAAGAACTGAAACATTCTGGTCTTACTGCAGTAGAGGGTGGTATCTAGAGAGAAGAACTGTAACATTCTGGTCTTACTGCAGTAGAGGGTGGTATCTAGAGAGAAGAACTGTAACATTCTGGTCTTACTGCAGTAGAGGGTGGTATCTAGAGAGAAGAACTGTAACATTCTGGTCTTACTGCAGTAGAGGGTGGTATCTAGAGAGAACTGTAACATTCTGGTCTTACTGCAGTAGAGGGTAATATCTAGAGAGAAGAACTGAAACATTCTGGTCTTACTGCAGTAGAGGGTGGTATCTAGAGAGAACTGTAGCATTCTGGTCTTCCTGCAGTAGAGGGTGGTATATAGAGAGAAGAACTGTAACATTCTGGTCTTACTGCAGTAGAGGGTGGTATCTAGAGAGAAGAACTGAAACATTCTGGTCTTACTGCAGTAGAGGGTGGTATCTAGAGAGAATAACTGTAACATTCTGGTCTTACTGCAGTAGACGGTGGTATCTAGAGAGAAGAACTGTAACATTCTGGCCTTACTGCAGTAGAGGGTTGTATCTAGAGAGAAGAACTGTAACATTCTGGCCTTACTGCAGTAGAGGGTTGTATCTAGAGAGAAGAACTGTAGCATTCTGGTCTTACTGCAGTAGACGGTGGTATCTAGAGAGAAGAACTGAAACATTCTGGTCTTACTGCAGTAGAGGGTGGTATCTAGAGAGAAGAACTTTAGCATTCTGGTCTTACTGCAGTAGAGGGTGGTATCTAGAGAGAAGAACTGTAACATTCTGGTCTTACTGCAGTAGAGGGTGGTATCTAGAGAGAAGAACTGTAGCATTCTGGTCTTACTGCAGTAGAGGGTGGTATCTAGAGAGAACTGTAACATGCTGGTCGTACTGCAGTAGAGGGTGGTATCGAGAGAGAAGAACTGAAACATTCTGGTCTTACTGCAGTAGAGGGTGGTATCTAGAGAGAAAAACTGTAACATTCTGGTCTTACTGCAGTAGAGGGTGGTATCTAGAGAGAAGAACTGTAACATTCTGGTCTTACTGCAGTAGAGGGTGGTATCTAGAGAGAAGAACTGTAACATTCTGGTCTTACTGCAGTAGAGGGTGGTTTCTAGAGAGAAGAACTGTAACATTCTGGTCTTACTGCAGTAGAGGGTGGTATCTAGAGAGAACTGTAACATTCTGGTCTTACTGCAGTAGAGGGTCGTATCTAGAGAGAAGAACTGAAACATTCTGGTCTTACTGCAGTAGAGGGTGGTATCTAGAGAGAACTGTAGCATTCTGGTCTTCCTGCAGTAGAGGGTGGTATCTAGAGAGAAGAACTGTAACATTCTGGTCTTACTGCAGTAGAGGGTGGTATCTAGAGAGAAGAACTGAAACATTCTGGTCTTACTGCAGTAGAGGGTGGTATCTAGAGAGAATAACTGTAACATTCTGGTCTTACTGCAGTAGACGGTGGTATCTAGAGAGAAGAACTGTAACATTCTGGCCTTACTGCAGTAGAGGGTTGTATCTAGAGAGAAGAACTGTAACATTCTGGCCTTACTGCAGTAGAGGGTTGTATCTAGAGAGAAGAACTGTAGCATTCTGGTCTTACTGCAGTAGACGGTGGTATCTAGAGAGAAGAACTGAAACATTCTGGTCTTACTGCAGTAGAGGGTGGTATCTAGAGAGAAGAACTTTAGCATTCTGGTCTTACTGCAGTAGAGGGTGGTATCTAGAGAGAAGAACTGTAACATTCTGGTCTTACTGCAGTAGAGGGTGGTATCTAGAGAGAAGAACTGTAGCATTCTGGTCTTACTGCAGTAGAGGGTGGTATCTAGAGAGAACTGTAACATGCTGGTCGTACTGCAGTAGAGGGTGGTATCGAGAGAGAAGAACTGAAACATTCTGGTCTTACTGCAGTAGAGGGTGGTATCTAGAGAGAAAACTGTAACATTCTGGTCTTACTGCAGTAGAGGGTGGTATCTAGAGAGAAGAACTGTAACATTCTGGTCTTACTGCAGTAGAGGGTGGTATCTAGAGAGAAGAACTGTAACATTCTGGTCTTACTGCAGTAGAGGGTGGTATCTAGAGAGAACTGTAACATTCTGGTCTCACTGCAGTAGAGAGTGGTATCTAGAGAGAAGAACTGTAGCATTCTGGTCTTACTGCAGTAGAGGGTGGTATCTAGAGAGAACTGTAACATGCTGGTCTTACTGCAGTAGAGGGTGGTATCTAGAGAGAAGGACTGTAACATTCTGGTCTTACTGCAATAGAGGGTGGTATCTAGTGAGAAGAACTGTAACATTCTGGTCTTACTGCAGTAGAGAGTGGTATCTAGAGAGAATAACTGTAACATTCTGGTCTTACTGCAGTAGAGGGTGGTATCTAGAGAGAAGAACTGTAACATTCTGTTCTTACTGCAGTAGAGGGTGGTATCTAAAGAGAAGAACTGAAACATTCTGGTCTTACTGCAGTAGAGGGTGGTATCTAGAGAGAAGAACTGAAACATTCTGGTCTTACTGCAGTAGAGGGTGGTATTTAGAGAGAAGAACTGTAGCATTCTGGTCTTACTGCAGTAGACGGTGGTATCTAGAGAGAAGAACTGTAACATTCTGGTCTTACTGCAGTAGACGGTGGTATCTAGAGAGAAGAACTGTAACATTCTGGCCTTACTGCAGTAGAGGGTTGTATCTAGAGAGAAGAACTGTAACATTCTGGCCTTACTGCAGTAGAGAGTTGTATCTAGAGAGAAGAACTGTAGCATTCTGGTCTTACTGCAGTAGACGGTGGTATCTAGAGAGAAGAACTGAAACATTCTGGTCTTACTGCAGTAGAGGGTGGTATCTAGAGAGAAGAACTTTAGCATTCTGGTCTTACTGCAGTAGAGGGTTGTATCTAGAGAGAAGAACTGTAACATTCTGTCCTTACTGCAGTAGAGGGTTGTATCTAGAGAGAAGAACTGTAGCATTCTGGTCTTACTGCAGTAGAGGGTGGTATCTAGAGAGAACTGTAACATTCTGGTCTTACTGCAGTAGAGAGTGGTATCTAGAGAGAAGAACTGTAGCTTTCTGGTCTTACTGCAGTAGAGGGTGGTATCTAGAGAGAACTGTAACATGCTGGTCGTACTGCAGTAGAGGGTGGTATCGAGAGAGAAGAACTGAAACATTCTGGTCTTACTGCAGTAGAGGGTGGTATCTAGAGAGAAGAACTGTAACATTCTGGTCTTACTGCAGTAGAGGGTGGTATCTAGAGAGAAGAACTGTAACATTCTGGTCTTACTGCAGTAGAGGGTGGTATCTAGAGAGAAGAACTGTAACATTCTGGTCTTACTGCAGTAGAGGGTGGTATCTAGAGAGAACTGTAACATTCTGGTCTTACTGCAGTAGAGGGTAATATCTAGAGAGAAGAACTGAAACATTCTGGTCTTATTGCAGTAGAGGGTGGTATCTAGAGAGAACTGTAGCATTCTGGTCTTCCTGCAGTAGAGGGTGGTATCTAGAGAGAAGAACTGTAACATTCTGGTCTTACTGCAGTAGAGGGTGGTATCTAGAGAGAAGAACTGAAACATTCTGGTCTTACTGCAGTAGAGGGTGGTATCTAGAGAGAATAACTGTAACATTCTGGTCTTACTGCAGTAGACGGTGGTATCTAGAGAGAAGAACTGTAACATTCTGGTCTTACTGCAGTAGAGGGTTGTATCTAGAGAGAAGAACTGTAACATTCTGGCCTTACTGCAGTAGAGGGTTGTATCTAGAGAGAAGAACTGTAGCATTCTGGTCTTACTGCAGTAGACGGTGGTATCTAGAGAGAAGAACTGAAACATTCTGGTCTTACTGCAGTAGAGGGTGGTATCTAGAGAGAAGAACTTTAGCATTCTGGTCTTACTGCAGTAGAGGGTGGTATCTAGAGAGAACTGTAACATTCTGGTCTTACTGCAGTAGAGGGTGGTATCTAGAGAGAAGAACTGAAACATTCTGGTCTTACTGCAGTAGAGGGTGGTATCTAGAGAGAACTGTAGCATTCTGGTCTTCCTGCAGTAGAGGGTGGTATCTAGAGAGAAGAACTGTAACATTCTGGTCTTACTGCAGTAGAGGGTGGTATCTAGAGAGAAGAACTGAAACATTCTGGTCTTACTGCAGTAGAGGGTGGTATCTAGAGAGAATAACTGTAACATTCTGGTCTTACTGCAGTAGACGGTGGTATCTAGAGAGAAGAACTGTACCATTCTGGCCTTACTGCAGTAGAGGGTTGTATCTAGAGAGAAGAACTGTAACATTCTGGCCTTACTGCAGTAGAGGGTTGTATCTAGAGAGAAGAACTGTAGCATTCTGGTCTTACTGCAGTAGACGGTGGTATCTAGAGAGAAGAACTGAAACATTCTGGTCTTACTGCAGTAGAGGGTGGTATCTAGAGAGAAGAACTTTAGCATTCTGGTCTTACTGCAGTAGAGGGTGGTATCTAGAGAGAAGAACTGTAACATTCTGGTCTTACTGCAGTAGAGGGTGGTATCTAGAGAGAAGAACTGTAGCATTCTGGTCTTACTGCAGTAGAGGGTGGTATCTAGAGAGAACTGTAACATGCTGGTCGTACTGCAGTAGAGGGTGGTATCGAGAGAGAAGAACTGAAACATTCTGGTCTTACTGCAGTAGAGGGTGGTATCTAGAGAGAAAACTGTAACATTCTGGTCTTACTGCAGTAGAGGGTGGTATCTAGAGAGAAGAACTGTAACATTCTGGTCTTACTGCAGTAGAGGGTGGTATCTAGAGAGAAGAACTGTAACATTCTGGTCTTACTGCAGTAGAGGGTGGTATCTAGAGAGAACTGTAACATTCTGGTCTTAGAGAAGAACACTGCAGTAGAGAGTGGTATCTAGAGAGAAGAACTGTAGCATTCTGGTCTTACTGCAGTAGAGGGTGGTATCTAGAGAGAACTGTAACATGCTGGTCTTACTGCAGTAGAGGGTGGTATCTAGAGAGAAGGACTGTAACATTCTGGTCTTACTGCAGTAGAGGGTGGTATCTAGTGAGAAGAACTGTAACATTCTGGTCTTACTGCAGTAGAGAGTGGTATCTAGAGAGAATAACTGTAACATTCTGGTCTTACTGCAGTAGAGGGTGGTATCTAGAGAGAAGAACTGTAACATTCTGTTCTTACTGCAGTAGAGGGTGGTATCTAAAGAGAAGAACTGAAACATTCTGGTCTTACTGACGTAGAGGGTGGTATCTAGAGAGAAGAACTGAAACATTCTGGTCTTACTGCAGTAGAGGGTGGTATCTAGAGAGAACTGTAGCATTCTGGTCTTCCTGCAGTAGAGGGTGGTATCTAGAGAGAAGAACTGTAACATTCTGGTCTTACTGCAGTAGAGGGTGGTATCGAGAGAGAAGAACTGAAACATTCTGGTCTTACTGCAGTAGAGGGTGGTATCTAGAGAGAAGAACTGTAACATTCTGGTCTTACTGCAGTAGAGGGTGGTATCTAGAGAGAAGAACTGTAACATTCTGGTCTTACTGCAGTAGAGGGTGGTATCTAGAGAGAAGAACTGTAACATTCTGGTCTTACTGCAGTAGAGGGTGGTATCTAGAGAGAACTGTAACATTCTGGTCTTACTGCAGTAGAGGGTGGTATCTAGAGAGAAGAACTGAAACATTCTGGTCTTACTGCAGTAGAGGGTGGTATCTAGAGAGAACTGTAGCATTCTGGTCTTCCTGCAGTAGAGGGTGGTATCTAGAGAGAAGAACTGTAACATTCTGGTCTTACTGCAGTAGAGGGTGGTATCTAGAGAGAAGAACTGAAACATTCTGGTCTTACTGCAGTAGAGGGTGGTATCTAGAGAGAATAACTGTAACATTCTGGTCTTACTGCAGTAGACGGTGGTATCTAGAGAGAAGAACTGTAACATTCTGGCCTTACTGCAGTAGAGGGTTGTATCTAGAGAGAAGAACTGTAACATTCTGGCCTTACTGCAGTAGAGGGTTGTATCTAGAGAGAAGAACTGTAGCATTCTGGTCTTACTGCAGTAGACGGTGGTATCTAGAGAGAAGAACTGAAACATTCTGGTCTTACTGCAGTAGAGGGTGGTATCTAGAGAGAAGAACTTTAGCATTCTGGTCTTACTGCAGTAGAGGGTGGTATCTAGAGAGAAGAACTGTAACATTCTGGTCTTACTGCAGTAGAGGGTGGTATCTAGAGAGAAGAACTGTAGCATTCTGGTCTTACTGCAGTAGAGGGTGGTATCTAGAGAGAACTGTAACATGCTGGTCGTACTGCAGTAGAGGGTGGTATCGAGAGAGAAGAACTGAAACATTCTGGTCTTACTGCAGTAGAGGGTGGTATCTAGAGAGAAAAACTGTAACATTCTGGTCTTACTGCAGTAGAGGGTGGTATCTAGAGAGAAGAACTGTAACATTCTGGTCTTACTGCAGTAGAGGGTGGTATCTAGAGAGAAGAACTGTAACATTCTGGTCTTACTGCAGTAGAGGGTGGTATCTAGAGAGAACTGTAACATTCTGGTCTCACTGCAGTAGAGAGTGGTATCTAGAGAGAAGAACTGTAGCATTCTGGTCTTACTGCAGTAGAGGGTGGTATCTAGAGAGAACTGTAACATGCTGGTCTTACTGCAGTAGAGGGTGGTATCTAGAGAGAAGGACTGTAACATTCTGGTCTTACTGCAGTAGAGGGTGGTATCTAGTGAGAAGAACTGTAACATTCTGGTCTTACTGCAGTAGAGAGTGGTATCTAGAGAGAATAACTGTAACATTCTGGTCTTACTGCAGTAGAGGGTGGTATCTAGAGAGAAGAACTGTAACATTCTGTTCTTACTGCAGTAGAGGGTGGTATCTAAAGAGAAGAACTGAAACATTCTGGTCTTACTGCAGTAGAGGGTGGTATCTAGAGAGAAGAACTGAAACATTCTGGTCTTACTGCAGTAGAGGGTGGTATCTAGAGAGAACTGTAGCATTCTGGTCTTCCTGCAGTAGAGGGTGGTATCTAAAGAGAAGAACTGTAACATTCTGGTCTTACTGCAGTAGAGGGCGGTATCTAGAGAGAAGAACTGAAACATTCTGGTCTTACTGCAGTAGAGAGTGGTATCAAGAGAGAATAACTGTAACATTCTGGTCTTACTGCAGTAGACGGTGGTATCTAGAGAGAAGAACTGTAACATTCTGGCCTTACTGCAGTAGAGGGTTGTATCTAGAGAGAAGAACTGTAACATTCTGGCCTTACTGCAGTAGAGGGTGGTATCTAGAGAGAAGAACTGTAGCATTCTGGTCTTACTGCAGTAGACGGTGGTATCTAGAGAGAAGAACTGAAACATTCTTGTCTTACTGCAGTAGAGGGTGGTATCGAGAGAGAAGAACTGAAACATTCTGGTCTTACTGCAGTAGAGGGTGGTATCTAGAGAGAATAACTGTAGCATTCTGGTCTTACTGCAGTAGAGGGTGGTATCTAGAGAGAAGAACTGTAACATTCTGGTCTTACTGCAGTAGAGGGTGGTATCTAGAGAGAAGAACTGTAGCATTCTGGTCTTACTGCAGTAGAGGGTGGTATCTAGAGAGAACTGTAACATGCTGGTCTTACTGCAGTAGAGGGTGGTATCTAGAGAGAAGAACTGTAACATTCTGGTCTTACTGCAGTAGAGGGTGTTATCTAGAGAGAAGAACTGTAGCATTCTAGTCTTACGGCAGTAGAGGGTGGTATCTAGAGAGAACTGTAACATGCTGGTCTTACTGCAGTAGAGGGTGGTATCTAGAGAGAAGAACTGTAACATTCTGGTCTTACTGCAGTAGATGGTTGTATCTAGAGAGAACTGTAACATGCTGGTCTTACTGTAGTAGAGGGTGGTATCTAGAGAGAAGAACTGTAGCATTCTGGTCTTACTGCAGTAGAGGGTGGTATCTAGAGAGAAGAACTGTAGCATTCTGGTCTTACTGCAGTAGAGGGTGATATCTAGAGAGAACTGTAACATTCTGGTCTTACTGCAGTAGAGGGTGGTATATAGAGAGAAGAACTGTAACATTCTGGTCTTACTGCAGTAGAGGGTGGTGTCTAGAGAGAACTGTAACATGCTGGTCTTACTGCAGTAGAGGGTGGTATCTAGAGAGAAGAACTGTAGCATTCTGGTCTTACTGCAGTAGAGGGTGGTATCTAGAGAGAAGAACTGTAACATTCTGGTCTTACTGCAGTAGAGGGTGGTATCTAGAGAGAAGAACTGTAGCATTCTGGTCTTACTGCAGTAGAGGGTGGTATCTAGAGAGAATAACTGTAGCATTCTGGTCTTACTGCAGTAGAGGGTTGTATCTAGAGAGAACTGTAACATGCTGGTCTTACTGCAGTAGAGGGTGGTATCTAGAGAGAAGAACTGTAACATTCTGGTCTTACTGCAGTAGAGGGTGGTATCTAGAGAGAAGAACTGTAACATGCTGGTCTTACTGCAGTAGAGAGTGGTATCTAGAGAGAAGAACTGTAACATTCTGGTCTTACTGCAGTAGAGGGTGGTATCTAGAGAGAAGAACTGTAACATTCTGGTCTTACTGCAGTAGAGGGTGGTATCTAGAGAGAAGAACTGTAGCATTCTGGTCTTACTGCAGTAGAGGGTGGTATCTAGAGAGAAGAACTGTGACATTCTGGTCTTACTGCAGTAGAGGGTGGTATCTAGAGAGAAGAACTGTAACATTCTGGTCTTACTGCAGTAGAGAGTGGTATCTAGAGAGAAGAACTGTAACATTCTGGTCTTACTGCAGTAGAGGGTGGTATCTAGAGAGAAGAACTGAAACATTCTGGTCTTACTGCAGTAGAGGGTGGTATCTAGAGAGAAGAAATCTGTGCAACCAAATTCCACATACAGGTCAGAAACAGAACTTTACAACAATGACAAAGCTGTTCAATATTCTACATTCAGAAGACCATAAAAACCAACAATATATTGTTTTTGTTGTATGATAGCCATTTACTAATTTTCCCAAGACTATAATATAGTACCGTAATATCTACCAGCAATATTGCTACGTAATCTGTAAAATTACAGGTATAAATTACTGCATTACAATTATTCAGATTCTGCTATCAAATCACCATTCAAATGTCTTTAAATCTATTCTCTTTGACAAGCACTGTGTATTTTCCAGTGGTAGAAAAAGTACCCAATTATCATACTTGAGTAAAAGTAAAGATATCGTAACAGAAAATGACTCAAGCAAAACTTTTTATTTTTTAAATTTACAGATATCCAGGGACACACTCCAACACTCAGACATAATTTACAAATGAAGCATTTGTGTTTAGTGAGTTGCCAGACCAGAGGCAGTAGGTATGATCAGGGATGCTCTTTTGATAAGAATTAGACCATTTTCATGTCCTGTTTTAAGCATACAAAATGTAACCAGTATTTTTGGGTGTCAGAGAAAATGTTATGGGAGTAAAAAGTACATTATTTTCTTCAGGAATGTTGTGAAGTAAAAGTGAAAATTGTCAAAAATATAAATAGTAAAGTACACATACACAAAAAAACTACTTAACCAGTACATTAAAGTATTTTTACTTAAGTACTTTACACCACTTGTATTTTGAACCTACACACATCATTGGATGAATTCAATACACATTAGAAGCTGAGCATATTCCATGAAAGCCTGGCCGGTAGGTAGCCTAGTGGTTAGAGAGTTGGACGACAAGCAAGATCAACTCCTTGAGCTGACAAGGTATAAATCTGTTGTTCTTCTACAGAACAAGGCAGTTTAACCCACTGTTCCTAGACCATCATTGAAAATAAGAATTTGTTCTTAACTTACTTGCCTAGTTAAAGTGAAAAGAGAAATTTGAATCATTCTGTAAAGTGCTACAGTATATCAAGAGCTATTTTCTTTTCCAATGGCGACTGGAAGCAACTACCTTTTTTGTTCTTCCAACTCAAATCGAATTAGACAACCGTAATATCCAATTATATTACACACCTGCATACAAAGACAGGGGAAAACATCACACGATTAAGCAAAATGGCTGTGTGAATGGATGAAAAGCATACCTGTCATCCCACTCACGCCTCACTTGGCTCTAATTAGTCGATGTATTGATCTAATTAAGCAAATCTGCCTCTGTTGAAGGCATCCAGGACTGACTGAGAAGATTGCCAGAGGCATAAAGTTGGTGAGATGGGGATTAGGAAGACTTCATGGTTTATATTATAGCTAGTCATGCTCCAATCAGAGATATTGAATTATTAGATTACCCTGAAGCAGCGGACCGGAATGTAATATTGTGTATGAAATGTAATATGTTCATTACAATACCCAATATGATAATTTATGGTTAAATAAGCAGTGATTTAGGTAAATGATTTATACTGTAATAGGGTCAGGTAGGTGGTGGAGTGGCACACCTACGGGTTAAAATGAGGGGTTGGCTAATCGAAACAGGAACAAAAAGGGGTCACTGATTTTATTAACAGTCCTGACGGAAACCCGTTGTTCATTCCTAATGGCACCCTCTGGGCCCTGGTCCAAAGCAGTGCGCTTAAAACCGGGCTATCTGCATTGTGTCCCACCCAGCACCCACCAACCCCTCTTTTACGCTACTGCTACTCTCTGTTCATCATATATGCATAATCACTTTAACCATATCTACATGTACATACTACCTCAATCAGCCTGACTAACCACACTGTCTGTATGTAGCCTCGCTACTTTTATAGCCTCTCTACTGTATATAGTCTTTTTACTGTTGTTTTATTTCTTTACTTACCTATTGTTCACCTAATACATTTTTTGCACTTTTGGTTAGAGCCTGTAAGTAAGCATTTCACTGTGAGGTCTACTACACCTGTTGTATTCAGCATTTCACTGTGAGGTCTACTACACCTGTTGTATTCAGCATTTCACTGTAAGGTCTACCTACACCTGTTGTATTCAGCATTTCACTGTAAGGTCTACCACACCTGTTGTATTCAGCATTTCACTGTAAGGTCTACTACACCTGTTGTATTCAGCATTTCACTGTGAGGTCTACTACACCTGTTGTATTCAGCATTTCACTGTAAGGTCTACTACACCTGTTGTATTCAGCATTTCACTGTAAGGTCTACTACACCTGTTGTATTCAGCATTTCACTGTAAGGTCTACTACACCTGTTGTATTCAGCATTTCACTGTAAGGTCTACTACACCTGTTGTATTCAACATTTCACTGTAAGGTCTACTACACCTGTTGTATTCGGCATTTCACTGTAAAGTTTACTACACCTGTTGTATTCAGCTTTTCACTGTGAGGTCTACCTACACCTGCTGTATTCAGCATTTCACTGTAAGGTTTACTACACCTGTTGTATTCAGCTTTTCACTGTGAGGTCTACTACAACTGTTGTACTCAGCATTTCACTGTAAGGTCTACTACACCTGTTGTATTCAGCGCACGTGACAAATAAACTTTGATTTGATTTGATTATAGGGGAATAGGATGTCATTTTGGATGCAAGCCTAGTATCCATAGCGCTATCCAGTGTCCATAGCGCTATCCAGTGTCCATAGCGCTATCCAGTGTCCATAGCGCTATCCAGTGTCCATAGAGCTATCCAGTGTCCATAGTGCTATATCTGCCTGAAGCAAACCTAATCCAGTGTCCATAGAGCTATATCTGCCTGAAGCAAACCTAATCCAGTGTCCATAGTGCTATCCAGTGTCCATAGTGCTATATCTGCCTAAAGCAAACCTAATCCAGTGTCCATAGAGCTATATCTGCCTGAAGCAAACCTAATCCAGTGTCCATAGTGCTATCCAGTGTCCATAGTGCTATATCTGCCTAAAGCAAACCTAATCCAGTGTCCATAGAGCTATATCTGCCTGAAGCAAACCTAATCCAGTGTCCATAGTGCTATCCAGTGTCCATAGTGCTATATCTGCCTAAAGCAAACCTAGTCCTGTATCCATAGTGCTATCCAGTGTCCATAGTGCTATATCTGCCTAAAGCAAACCTAATCCAGTGTCCATAGTGCTATCCAGTGTCCATAGTGCTATATCTGCCTAAAGCAAACCTAATCCAGTGTCAATAGAGTGGTCAATACATTGAACAAGTGGAGAGAGGGTTTAAAACTTTACAATTTATGAGATATCATTCCTGGCACCTGTTCTGACTGCAGGGGCTGGGATGTCCAGTCCTGGGACCTGTTCTGACTGCAGGGGCTGGGATGTCCAGTCCTGGGACCTGTTCTGACTGCAGGGGCTGGGATGTCCAGTCCTGGGACCTGTTCTGACTGCAGGGGCTGGGATGTCCAGTCCTGGGACCTGTTCTGACTGCAGGGGCAGGGTTGTCCAGTCCTGGCACCTGTTCTGACTGCAGGGGCTGGGATGTGCAGTCCTGGGACCTGTTCTGACTGCAGGGGCTGGGATGTCCAGTCCTGGGACCTGTTCTGACTGCAGGGGCTGGGATGTGCAGTCCTGGGACCTGTTCTGACTGCAGGGGCTGGGATGTGCAGTCCTGGGACCTGTTCTGACTGCAGGGGCAGGGTTGTCCAGTCCTGGGACCTGTTCTGACTGCAGGGGCTGGGATGTGCAGTCCTGGCACCTGTTCTGACTGCAGGGGCTGGGATGTCCAGTCCTGGGACCTGTTCTGACTGCAGGGGCTGGGATGTCCAGTCCTGGGACCTGTTCTGACTGCAGGGGCAGGGTTGTCCAGTCCTGGCACCTGTTCTGACTGCAGGGGCTGGGATGTGCAGTCCTGGGACCTGTTCTGACTGCAGGGGCTGGGATGTCCAGTCCTGGGACCTGTTCTGACTGCAGGGGCTGGGATGTGCAGTCCTGGGACCTGTTCTGACTGCAGGGGCTGGGATGTGCAGTCCTGGGACCTGTTCTGACTGCAGGGGCAGGGTTGTCCAGTCCTGGGACCTGTTCTGACTGCAGGGGCTGGGATGTGCAGTCCTGGCACCTGTTCTGACTGCAGGGGCTGGGATGTCCAGTCCTGGGACCTGTTCTGACTGCAGGGGCTGGGATGTGCAGTCCTGGGACCTGTTCTGACTGCAGGGGCTGGGATGTGCAGTCCTGGGACCTGTTCTGACTGCAGGGGCTGGGATGTGCAGTCCTGGGACCTGTTCTGACTGCAGGGGCTGGGATGTGCAGTCCTGGGACCTGTTCTGACTGCAGGGGCTGGGATGTGCAGTCCTGGCACCTGTTCTGACTGCAGGGGCAGGGTTGTCCAGTCCTGGGACCTGTTCTGACTGCAGGGGCTGGGATGTCCAGTCCTGGGACCTGTTCTGACTGCAGGGGCTGGGATGTCCAGTCCTGGGACCTGTTCTGACTGCAGGGGCTGGGATGTCCAGTCCTGGGACCTGTTCTGACTGCAGGGGCAGGGTTGTCCAGTCCTGGGACCTGTTCTGACTGCAGGGATTGGGATGTCCAGTCCTGGGACCTGTTCTGACTGCAGGGGCTGGGATGTCCAGTCCACTCCGCCATGCAACAGAGGGTGTCTAAGACTCTGTGATTAGCACACTGGCCAGCTAATTTTAGCAGGGTTTGGAATTGGACTAATCAGGAATTAAGAGCCGGCATCCAGTCTAAATCCCCTTCTTTACACATTCACAGGGGATACTTTCAGGATGGAAAAAAGGCAATTGTCTGTGGCCTTCCGATTATCCCCTAGAAAAGCCTCTAATCTGGCTGAAAGTACTTAAGGAGTCAAACAGCAAAATAAACTAGATTAATTATCATCCATCCATTGGTCTGGTCTGTTTTCATACTCGACCACAGTAGATGGATGAGGGAGGAGGAGGAGGAGGAAGTTGTGAGGAGGAGGAGGGGGAGGAGGAGGAAGATGAGGAAGAGGTGTTGGAAGTTGTGAGGAGGAGAAGGAGGAGGAGGAAGATGATGAAAAGGGGGTGGAAGTTGTGAGGAAGAGGAGGAGGAGGAGGAGGAGAAAAATGTCAGAAGGAAGAGAAGGAAGATGTAATGAGGAGGAGGTGGAAGAGGAGGAAGAGGATGGGAAGGAGGAAGTTGAGGTTGAAGAGGAGGAAGAGGAGGTGGAAGTTGTAAGGAGGAGGAGAAGGAGAGATGGGGGAGGTTGTCAGGAGGAAGTGGAGGAGGAGGGGAGATGGAGGAGGTTGTCAGGTGGAGGGAGGAGGAGGAGGAGGAGATATGGAGGAGGTTGTCAGGAAAAGGAGGAGGAGGAAGAGGAGCAGAGATGGGGGTTGTCAGGAGGAAGTGGAGGAGGAGGAGGAGGAGGAGGAAGATAGGAGGATGGAGGAGGAGGAAGAGGTTTTCAGGAAAAGGAGGTGGAGCAGGAGGAAGAGGAGGAGAGATGGGGGAGGTTGTCACAAGGAAGTGGAGGAGGAGGAGAGATGGGGGAGGTGGTCAGGTGGAGGAGGAGGAGGAGAGTTGGGGGAGGTTGTCAGGTGGAGGGAGGAGGAGGAGGAGGAGAGATGGGGGAGGTTGTCAGGAAAAGGAGGAGGAGGAGGAGGAAGAGGAGGAGAGATGGGGGGTTGTCAGGAGGAAGTGGCGGAGGAGGAGGAGGAGGAGGAGGAGGAGGATGAGAGAGGTTGTCAGGTGGAGGGAGGAGGATGAGAGATTGGGGGAGGTTGTCAGGTGGAGGAGGAGGGGGAGGAGAGATGGGGGAGGTTGTCAGGTGGAGGGAGGAGGAGGAGAGATGAGGGAGGTTGTCAGGTGGAGGAGGAGGAGAGATGAGGGAGGTTGTCAGGTGGAGGGAGGAGGAGGAGAGATGAGGGAGGTTGTCAGGTGGAGGAGGAGGAGAGATGAGGGAGGTTGTCAGGTGGAGGAGGAGGAGGAGGTGGTTTTGCCAGCTGGCCTGGCCCCTCCTAACCACCATCTGCTTTAACAAATGTTAAGGCTGGACTAAATTCCCCTGAGTCCTCTGTCCTAACCAGATTATCCGATATTCTAAAACGGGGACTTGCCTCTTATCGTCTCCCAATCTCTTTTACAAAAGTAAATCAAGACTTGCTGTAGGGGATTACCAGGATTAGGGGCGACCACAGACAAGGTTCTCAGCTCTGTGTCTTAAAGTCGCTGCCCTTCAGCCTGTCTCCCTTCTGCTTACTAGAATCTAAAGACATGCAAAGCCTTTCATTCAGTGCATCCAGCTGGCCCATTGTTTCCTCTGTCCTTGAGTGTCACTCTACTTGCAGGAAGGCTGGTTAAGGGAGGAACTGCCATTTTTTTTATTCAGATGGTGAAATCAAAGGTAACATTTACAATAATGAGTTAATGAGTCTTATCTGCAGCACTCTATATAACGTGTCTATATTAGGTCAGCCTCGGTTCCAACACATTAGAGTCATCTCTAAAAGCCTTGTCCACACATGGTGGAGGGACCCCAAGCATTTTTAGCAAAGACACTACATTGCAGTTCAGATATACACTGAGTGGACAAACCATTAGGAACACCTTCCTAATATTAGCCCTTAGGTGTCGAAAAAAGGTGTCGAAAACATTCCACAGGGATGCTGGCACACAGTTCTGTAAATTTGGCTGGATTTCCTTTGGTTGGTGGACCATTCTTGATACACACAGGAAAACCAGCAGGTACTACTACCATACCCCATTCAAAGGCACTTAAATATTTTGTCTTGCCCATTCACCCTCTGAACGGCACCGATACATAATTCATGTCTCAATTGTCTCAAGGATTAAAAATCCTTCTTTAACCTGTCTCCTCACCTCCACTCTACACTGATTTGAAGTGGATTTAACTAGTGACATCAATAAGGGATCATAGCTTTCACCTGGATTCACCTGGTCAGTCTATGTCGTGGAAAGAGCAGGTGTTCCTAATGTTTCGTGCACTCAGTGTACATGAAACGTGAGTATGTGGTGTCGAGCACCCAACCAGCATGGAATATTAAACAATGCCTCAGAGGAGAGGAGTTCCTGGTTAGAGACTCAACCCACCGTCTGCGTGATAGATTGCTGACAGATTTCCCAGTGTACACCACTTCAAAGAGGATAAAATGAGGCATGAATTTCAATACAAACAACCCTGAGCTGCTCTTGCTCTGCCTCTCTACACTGGCGTTCACAGATGGCGGCTGATTTCAGACGTAGTAGCCTACAGTACCAGACAGTATTTGCCACAAGACAACAACAACAACAACAACAACAACAAAACATTGTCCAGCACACACACACACACACACACACACACACACACACACACACACACACACACACACACACACACACACACACACAAACCTCTCTAAATAAAATGTTGTATTCCTCTTTCCTTTTTACTATTATCATGTGTGTCTAATACAGTTCCCTGTCCAAGATTATGTTCATCCTCATGCTTAATGCATTTAACATGGTTCCCAGTTTTCAAAGGAAAATCTTGTAATTCTTGTTTATCCGTATGACGACCTGAAATGACAAAACATGGAGGAAAAAAAGCAATCGAGGACAAATCAGACTAAACCTTTACAGCACCTCGGATGAGGTTACAGTGCACTGCGTTCTAGGCTTGCCGTTATCAAGTCATTCCCGAAATGACACAAGATACAAATGTGTACCCGGACAACACGATGTAGTTGTCGTCGTGGAGATAATTACATCAGTGGTAAAGGAATAACCGGAGGGTTTCTACACCAAATAAAACCCCATCTCATTATTATATGAGTCCAGGCAGGATAGTGTGTATTTAAGCAACAAGGCACGGAGGGGGGTGTGGTATATGGCCAATATACCATGGCTAAGGGCTGTTCTTACACACGACGCGTCGCAGAGTGCCTGGACACAGCCCTTAGCCGTGGTATATTGGCCATATATCACAAACCCAGAGGGGCCTTACCGCTATTACAAACTGGTTACCGACGTAACTAGAACAGTAAAAACAAATGTTTTGTCATACCCGTGGTATGTGTTAGCCAATCAGCATTCAGGGCTGGAACCACCCAGTTTCTAATTCTTCTTTAGATAATGGTTAAACATGGAACAAACCGTGCTGCTCGGATTCCTAGCCGTGGTAACACCTCATTTCCTCAACAGAATTGTTTTTAATGAAAACAACAATCTCGACTGTAGAGCCACTCCACATCTTAGAGAGGGAGAGAGAGGAAACACACTCCTCTCTGTCTTCGCCACTGATTTGATTGTTGTACACACACAAAGGTAAGAAGGCTGCAGCAATGGGGATGATTGAATTATTCAGTTTGGCAGAGATTTGGCAGCAATTGTGTGGAGTGCCTTGAGGAGGGAGAAACACAGACAGAAAGGAAGGGGGGAGATTGCGAGTAGAAGGAGAGAGAGAAAGAGAGCAAGAGAGAGAGAGAGAGACAGAGCAGAGAGACAGCGAGAGAGAAAGAAAGAGGGAGAGACAGAGGGAGAGAGAGAGAGAGATAGCGAGAGAGAGAGAAAGAAAGAGGGAGAGACAGAGGGAGAGAGAGAGAGAGAGACAGAGGGAGAGAAAGAAAGAGGGAGAGAGTTAGGGAGAGAGAGACAGGGGGTGAGAGAGAGAGAGAAAGAGAGAGAGAGAGGGAGTGAAAGAGAGCTAGATAGAGAGACAGAGAGAGAGACAGCGAGAGAGAAAGAAAGAGGGAGAGAGAGAGGGAGAGAGAGAGACAGCGAGAGAGAAAGAAAGAGAAACCGTGAGAGAGAAAAAAAGAGGGAGAGAGAGAGGGAGAGAGAGAGACAGTGAGAAAGAAAGAAAGAGGGAGAGAGAGAGGGAGAGAGAAAGGCAGAGAGAGAGGCTGCGAGAGAGAAAGAAAGAGGGAGAGAGAGACAGTGAAAGAAAGAAAGATAGAGGGAGAGAGAGCTTCCTCTAGTTTTCTGCTCCATTAGACAGCCCCATGCGTAGCCCAGTACCGACCATCAGCAGTGATGCAACAACAGCATTCTCCAGATCACAGTTACCACTCTGCTAATTTCCTCTCCTCTCCTGACACATAGAACAATGAAAGCTTAATGAGTAGAACTAAAAAACTGAAAGAGATTTACATTTGAAGCCGGAAGTTTACATACACTTAGGTTGGAGTCATTAAAACTCATTTTTCAACCACTCCACAAATGTCTTGGTAACAAACTATAGTTTTGGCAAGTTGGTTAGGACATCTACTTTGTGCATGACACAAGTAATTTTCCCAACAATTGTTTACAGACAGATTATTTCACTTATAAGTCACTGTATCACAATTCCAGTGGGTCAGAAGTTTACATACAATTAGTTGACTGTGCCTTTAAACAGCTTGGAACATTCCAGAAAATGATGTCATGGCTTTAGAAGCTTCTGATAGGCTAATTGACATCATTTGAGTCAATTGGAGGCGTACCTGTGGATGTATTTCAAGGCCTACCTTCAAACTAAATGCCTCTTTGCTTGACATCATGGGAAAATCAAAAGAAATCAGAAGAAAGATGCTGGAGGAAACAGGTACAAACGTATCTATATCCACAGTAGGTCTATATCGACATAACCTGAAAGGCCACTCAGCAAGGACGAAGCCACTGCTCCAGAACAGCCATAAAAACATTATGTGGATATATTGAAGCAACATCTCAAGACATCAGTCAGGAAGTTAAAGCTTGGTCGCAAATGGGTCTTCCAAATGCACAATAACCCCAAGCATACTTCCAAAGTTGTGGCAAAATGGCTTAAGGACAACAAAGTCAAGGTATTGGAGTGGCCATCACAAACTCCTGACCTCAATCCTACAGAAAATGTGTGGGCAGAACTGAAAAAGTGTGTGCGAGCAAGGAGACCTACAAACCTGACTCATTTACACCAGCTCTGTCAGGAGGAATGGGACAAAATTCATCCAACTTATTGTGGGAAGCTTGTGGAAGGCTACCCAAAACGTTTGATCCAAGTTAAACAATTCTAATTGAGTGTATGTAAACTTCTGACCCACCTGGGAATGTGATGAAATAAATAAAAGCTGAAATAAATCACTCTACTATTATTCTGACATTTCACATTCTTAAAATACCGTAACTGACCTAAGACAGGCGATTTTAACTAGGATGAAATGTCAGGAATTGTGAAGAACTGAGTTTAAATGTATTTGGCTAAGGTGATTGTAAACTTGAGACTTCAACTGCACATCCACTACATCCAACTGACTCCGTGTTGATGAAAAGCCGAGAAAAAATGAGAAATCCAAGATAATTATTTACAATTGTAATTGAGTTGAAAACCCTTTAAAATCGAGAAAAACTTGAAACTGAGCCCTGGCTGGTCAGCAAACTATCCCTAGGCAAATGGAACATGACAGACAACATGATCTTATGGAAGCTTGTAAATCAATGCTAATGTGAAGAAATATTGGTTTTCTGTATTGATAGCCGCATCTCACTAATGTAGTACTGATTTATGCAGGAATATGGCAGTATAGCGTTACACATATAAGAGGGGGCGATTGACCAAGCTAGTCTGATTGAAGATTTTAGTGTTTTCAAAGGTTGTTTGGACTAATCATGTCATTTTTCACTGGCCCCTCGATTATGACAAACACAACATTATATGATCAATTAGGGTGTATTTTTTGGCAGATCTATTCTCTGCTTGATTAAGCAATAGGAGTAATATCAGATTGTACAAGAGAACATACACTCACTGTATCACATTTTTATTCACAATTAACATTGTAGAAACATATAGAGTATTTGTTCAAGTCCAAGAAGGGCTTAGCTATATCCTAGTAGAATTTCCGTGTGTGTGTGTGTGTGTGTGTGTGTGTGTGTGTGTGTGTGTGTGTGTGTGTGTGTGTGTGTGTGTGTGTGTGTGTGTGTGTGTGTGTGTGTGTGTGTGTGTGTGTGTGTGTGTGTGTGTGTGTGTGTGTGTGTGTGTGTGTGTGTGTGTGCGTGTGCGTGTGCGTGTGCGTGGGGGGACAAGTCAGTGCATTATGTGTAATCCAACTTACAATATATGTCCAGCTTCCTGGGCTGTTAGATGAAATCTTACACGAGGCCAGGTGCTCAGGAATCATGAATCAATACGTCAGTGACAGGCTGTAATTTTACATTTACATTTAAGTCATTTAGCAGACGCTCTTATCCAGAGCGACTTACAAATTGGTGCATTCACCTTACGACATCCAGTGGAACAGTAGTGCATCTAAATCTTTTAGGGGGGGGGGGTGAGAGGGATTACTTTATCCTATCCTAGGTAATGTAATACAACCAGTAGACAACCTTAATGTCATTTTTACAAGATGATAAAAAAAAAAATCACTGAGAATGTTCTCAAAAGGGCATTTGACTGGAATCTCAAACAACTTCTTAGAAAAGACTCTAGAATCCCAATTTGTATATTTATTTTTCATCAACTGGATGAAAGTCTGCAATCTAAACAGCCTGTAAAAGCTCTTCCCTTTCTGTTGCTTTACGGAAAGTGACGCGCGAAATGAATAGCGAATCCAGCCATAAAACATCATCTTTCATATGTCTTTCGTAAAAGATATTCATTAAAAAAAAGAATCTAACTCATACGGGTTTCCTCACATTTTTTATTTTTACTTCCTGTCTTTAATTTAGAGCCTACTGCTAATGATAATGAGGATGTCTGACTGTTGACGTTGAATTCCTGTTGTTATATTTAGATGTATTCTTTCCTTTTCCATTACTTTTCCCTATTTACCCAACCTCATTCAAGTCTGCAAACTTTAATATGAAAGTCTAAAAGGGGAAATTGTTACTGTTTTATGTTTTACTTTATTTTTTTCTCTCTCAATACCTTAAAGTATAACTGACAGCGTTGTTTTCCTTGTTTTCACAAAAGTCCTGTTTGCATATTTTCCATCATAACTTCTGATTAAAACTGTTCCCGAATGAGAGATGGATATCTAAACTGTTTAATCATTTGTTCCCGCTAGTCGAGTTATGTTGTTGCAAGAATAATTGGACATACAATTATTATTGTGTGTCCAACTAACCATTCCAGCAACACAGAAGTTGTGAAGGGCATTGGCCGTCGTTGACCTAGACAGTACAATGTAGAATAACAAAACAGAAAATGTACTAATCATCGTATAGATGATCTCAAGGTTATTTTTATTCTTAATGGGATTCTGTTATAAGTAGAGGAAATTAAGAAAAGAAGGACAGACAGTATAATATAATGAAGGACAGACAGACAGACAGACAGACAGACAGACAGACAGACAGACAGACAGACAGACAGACAGACAGTATAATAAAATGAAGGAAGGACAGACAGACAGTATAATATAATGAAGGAAGGACAGACAGACAGACAGTATAATACAATGAAAGAAGGACAGACAGTATAATATAATGAAGGACAGACAGACAGTATAATATAATGAAGGACAGACAGACAGTATAATATAATGAAGGACAGACAGACAGTATAATATAATGAAGGACAGACAGACAGTATAATATAATGAAGGACAGACAGACAGCATAATATAATGAAAGAAGGAGAGACAGACAGACAGACAGTATAATACAATGAAAGAAGGACAGACAGTATAATATAATGAATGACAGACAGACAGTATAATATAATGAATGAAGGACAGACAGACAGTATAATATAATGAATGAAGGACAGACAGACAGTATAATACAATGAAGGACAGACAGACAGACAGACAGACAGACAGACAGACAGACAGACAGACAGACAGACAGTATAATAAAATGAAGGAAGGACAGACAGACAGTATAATAATAACGAAAGAAAGACAGACAGTATAACATAATGAATGAAGAACATACAGTATAATAAAATGAAGGAAGGACAGACAGACAGTATAATATAATGAAGGAAGGACAGACAGTATAATATAATGAAGGACAGACAGACAGACAGACAGACAGACAGACAGACAGACAGACAGACAGACAGACAGACAGTATAATATAATGAAGGACAGACAGACAGACAGACAGACAGACAGACAGACAGACAGACAGACAGACAGACAGTATAATAAAATGAAGGAAGGACAGACAGACAGTATAATATAATGAAGGACAGACAGACAGACAGACAGACAGACAGTATAATATAATGAAGGACAGACAGACAGTATAACATAATGAAGGAAGGACAGACAGACAGACAGTATAATACAATGAAGGAAGGACAGACAGACAGACAGTATAATATAATGAAGGAAGGACAGACAGACAGACAGTATAATACAATGAAGGAAGGACAGACAGACAGACAGTATAATATAATGAAGGACAGACAGACAGTATAATACAATGAAGGAAGGACAGACAGACAGACAGTATAATAAAATGAAGGAAGGACAGACAGACAGCATAATATCATGAAGGAAGGACAGACAGGCAGTATAATATAATGAATGACAGACAGACAGTATAATATAATGAATGAAGAACAGACAGACAGTATAATATAATGAATGAAGGACAGACAGGCAGTTTAATATAATGAAGGACAGACAGACAGACAGCATAATATAATGAAAGAAGGACAGACAGTATAACATAATGAAGATAGACAGACAGACAGCATAATATAATGACAGTATAATATAATATAATATAATGAAAGAAGGACAGACAGTATAACATAATGAATGAAGAACATACAGTATAATATAATGAAGGACAGACAGACAGACAGTATAATATAATGAAGGACAGACAGACAGACAGTATAATATAATGAAGGACAGACAGACAGACAGTATAATATAATGAAGGACAGACAGACAGACAGTATAATATAATGAAGGACAGACAGACAGACAGTATAATATAATGAAGGAAAGACAGACAGACAGTATAATATAATGAAGGACAGACAGACAGTATAATATAATGAATGAAGGACAGACAGACAGTATAATATAATGAATGAAGGACAGACAGACAGTATAATATAATGAATGAAGGACAGACAGTATAATATAATGAATGAAGGACAGACAGACAGTATAATATAATGAATGAAGGACAGACAGACAGTATAATATAATGAATGAAGGACAGACAGTATAATATAATGAAGGACAGACAGACAGTATAATATAATGAATGAAGGACAGACAGTATAATATAATGAATGAAGGACAGACAGTATAATATAATGAAGGACAGACAGACAGTATAATATAATGAATGAAGGACAGACAGGCAGTTTAATATAATGCAATGAGAAGGTCCAATGTCCTGATTAATAAGAAGAGTCATGGGAAATGTGCAGTACAATGCAAAAAGACTTTAATAAACTCCAGAAGCTCACACACACATAAACAAAACATTTATATACAGTTTTTCTTCACATAATTGGCAAATCAAAGTTAATTACAAAGAGTAATGTAAGGAGCATATTGTACTTCACATTGAATAAAAGTGAGGTTGGTATTCCATCGTCATCTGTCTCCCGTACAACAGAAGCTGTCTTGTCTCATGTATTCATGTAGGTTTTTTTTCTCTTTTCTCCCGAAGATCGGGTACATCTAATGATGATTGCAGTGCTAAGATGCTCCGTATAGTTCACACTGTGTTTCTACTCAGTAGTGTTACATTTGATACCATAATTACATCTGATACCTTCTCCAAGAAACAATTTGAATCATTAGGAAGGTATCGTATATGTGCCACACATACTGTACATACAGCCTCGTCTACCAAAGCAGTCTCTATCATAAGACAACCGTTAAACATCATGACTATTAACAACAGTGCTAACCCACCAAGCTGTTTATTAGTGTAGTATTGAAGATAGTAATTAAGATCAGGACATGACTCCAAGTGTTTACGCAATGCAGTAGAGGCATATATTTGTGTGGATACCAAACCAGAAACCAAAAGATTCTTCTCTCTTCCTAAAGTCACCTTATTGCTGCTAATAAATCGAAGCCTGCTGAACGCTGAATGATCTACCCGTGTAAGTGTTCACGGTTTATCCCTCCTAATTTCAATGGAATAAATAACGTGTCAATATAAATTAGTGCACAAGAAAAAATAAAAAAAAAGTTTGCATTATTAGTTTTTGCTTCAGACCAACCAAGTGGTATCAACGAACTGCCTGAGTTTTATCATTTGGAATATTCATTTTAAATTTGTAACACGATATCTCACAGGTTAGATCGGCTGTGACTTGTGGAGCTGTCTCGCTGACTCCGATACACTAAGGTTAAATCATGGTGCTCTACTGTCTCGCTGACTCCGATACACTAAGGTTAAACCATGGTGCTCTACTGTGGAGCTGTCTCGCTGACTCCGATACACTAAGGTTAAACCATGGTGCTCTACTGTCTCGCTGACTCCGATACACTAAGGTTAAACCATGGTGCTCTACTGTCTCGCTGACTCCGATACACTAAGGTTAAACCATGGTGCTCTACTGTGGAGCTGTCTCGCTGACTCCGATACACTAAGGTTAAACCATGGTGCTCTACTGTCTCGCTGACTCCGATACACTAAGGTTAAACCATGGTGCTCTACTGTGGAGCTGTCTCGCTGACTCCGATACACTAAGGTTAAACCATGGTGCTCTACTGTGGAGCTGTCTCGCTGACTCCGATACACTAAGGTTAAACCATGGTGCTCTACTGTGGAGCTGTCTCGCTGACTCCGATACACTAAGGTTAAACCATGGTGATGTACTGTGAAGCTGTCTCGCTGACTCCGATACACTAAGGTTAAACCATGGTGCTCTACTGTGGAGCTGTCTCGCTGACTCCGATACACTAAGGTTAAACCATGGTGCTCTACTGTGGAGCTGTCTCGCTGACTCCGATACACTAAGGTTAAACCATGGTGCTCTACTGTGGAGCTGTCTCGCTGACTCCGATACACTAAGGTTAAACCATGGTGCTCTACTGTGGAGCTGTCTCGCTGACTCTAACTGACGGGGCGGCAGGTAGCCTAGTGGTTAGTGCGTTGGGACTAGTAACCGATAGGCTGCTTGGACGATCGAATCCCCGAGCTGACAATCTGTCGTTCTGCCCCTGAACAAGGCAGTTAACCCAATGTTCCTAGGCTGTCATTGGAAATAAGAATTTGTTCTTAAAACTGACTTTCCTATTTGAATAAAGATACAAAAAAACATGGTGCTCTGCTATGAAGCTGTCTAACTGACTCTAGTACAGGTTAAACCATGGTGCTCTACTGATAAACTGTCTATCTGACTCTAGTACACGTTAAATCATGGTGCTCTGCTATGAAGCTGTCTAACTGACTCTAGTACAGGTTAAACCATGGTGCTCTACTGATAAACTGTCTATCTGACTCTGAAGTTAAACCTGTCTAAACTGTCTATCTGACTCTAGTACAGGTTAAACCATGTGTGCTCTAACTGATACAGGTTAAACCATGGTGCTATACTGTCTATCTGACTCTAGTACAGGTTAAAACCATGAAGCTGCTCTGACTCTGAGGTTAAACTGGTCTATCTGTCTAACTGACTAGTACAGGTTAAACCATGGTGCTATACTGATAAACTGTCTATCTGACTCTAGTACAGGTTAAACCATGGTGCTCTGCTATGAAGCTGTCTAACTGACTCTAGTACAGGTTAAACCATGGTGCTCTGCTATGAAGCTGTCTAACTGACTCTAGTACAGGTTAAACCATGGTGCTCTACTGATAAACTGTCTATCTGACTCTAGTACAGGTTAAACCATGGTGCTCTACTGATAAACTGTCTATCTGACTCTAGTACAGGTTAAACCATGGTGCTCTACTGATAAACTGTCTATCTGACTCTAGTACAGGTTAAACCATGGTGCTCTACTGATAAACTGTCTATCTGACTCTAGTACAGGTTAAACCATGGTGCTCTACTGTGCTCTGCTAAACCATGCTCAGATAAACTGTCTATCTGACTCTAGTACAGGTTAAACCATGGTGCTCTACTGATAAACTGTCTATCTGACTCTAGTACAGGTTAAACCATGGTGCTCTGCTATGCAGCTGTCTATCTGACTCTAGTACAGGTTAAACCATGGTGCTCTACTGATAAACTGTCTAACTGACTCTAGTACAGGTTAAACCATGGTGCTCTACTGATAAACTGTCTATCTGACTCTAGTACAGGTTAAACCATGGTGCTCTGCTATGCAGCTGTCTATCTGACTCTAGTACAGGTTAAACCATGGTGCTCTACTGATAAGCTGTCTATCTGACTCTAGTATACTAAGGTTAAACCATGGTGCTCTGCTATGAAGCTGTCTAACTGACTCTAGTACACGTTAAACCATGGTGCTCTACTGATAAACTGTCTATCTGACTCTAGTATACTAAGGTTAAACCATGGTGCTCTGCTATGAAGCTGTCTATCTGACTCTAGTATACTAAGGTTAAACCATGGTGCTCTGCTATGAAGCTGTCTATCTGACTCTAGTACAGGTTAAACCATGGTGCTCTGCTATGAAGCTGTCTATCTGACTCTAGTACAGGTTAAACCATGGTGCTCTGCTATGAAGCTGTCTATCTGACTCTAGTACAGGTTAAATCATGGTGCTCTGCTATGAAGCTGTCTAACTGACTCTAGTACAGGTTAAACCATGGTGCTCTACTGATAAACTGTCTATCTGACTCTAGTATACTAAGGTTAAATCATGGTGCTCTGCTATGAAGCTGTCTATCTGACTCTAGTACAGGTTAAACCATGGTGCTCTACTGATAAACTGTCTATCTGACTCTAGTATACTAAGGTTAAATCATGGTGCTCTGCTATGAAGCTGTCTATCTGACTCTAGTACAGGTTAAACCATGGTGCTCTGCTATGAAGCTGTCTAACTGACTCTAGTACAGGTTAAATCATGGTGCTCTGCTGATAAACTGTATATCTGACTCTAGTACAGGTTAAATCATGGTGCTCTGCTATGAAGCTGTTTATCTGACTCTAGTACAGGTTAAATCATGGTGCTCTGCTATGAAGCTGTCTAACTGACTCTAGTACAGGTTAAACCATGGTGCTCTGCTATGAAGCTGTCTAACTGACTCTAGTACAGGTTAAACCATGGTCCTCTTTTATGAACCAAGCCATTCAGTCCCTTGTGATTGTGGCTCAAAGTAGTAAACTCTATTATGAGGTACAATTCCCTACTGTCCCACGGTGACAATCAGTAGACAATGTGGTGTTCCAGTCCAGTGGGCCATGCGCTAGCCACACTCTTCAGTACTAACAGTTAGCTGTGGTGTTCCAGTCCAGTGGGCCATATATATTAACACTAGCCACGCTCTTCACTGCTAACACTAACTGTGGCACTGTAAGTGTATGGGATGATACGAGGTGATCATTGACATAAAAGTACAGAACAGTCACATAGTAGGCCCATGAGCAGTAGGCCAATTTGCTGTAGGCCTATTAGCAGTAGGCCAATTTGCATTAAGGCCCATTTGCATTAGGCCAAGATTGCAGCATCATACATTACAAGTCACTATATCCATGAGCCCCCCCCCCAAAAAAAATAGCGAATTCAATCGATTCAAAAGCAAGTGAAATAAAATAGCCTCTTGGCACACTCTTAGAAAAAAAGGTGTTATCTAGTACATTAAAGGGTACTTCAGCTGTCCCCACAGGAGAACCCTTTGAAGAACCCTTTTTGGTTCCAGGTAAAAATCCTTCTGAGTTTCATGTAGGAGCCTTTCCACAGAGGGTTCTACATGGAATCTCGAAGAGTTCTAACAATCCAGAAGAGTTCTAACTGGAACCAAAAAAAAGGGTTCTACATGGAATCCAGAAGAGTTCTAACTGGAACCAAAAAAAAAAGGGTTCTACCTGGAACCAAGAAAGGTTCTGCCTATGGGAACAACCTTAGAAACCCATACGGAACCCTTATTTCTAAGAGTGTAGGTCAAACTTTACTCAAACAGAATCAATAAATATAAACAAAGTCAACTCTGTGATCAATATACATAATATACATACATCTAAACATACAGTACAGAATAACTGTTCATTATATTTACAGGGCGGTGGGTCATACCGTGTGTCATCATCTAGGAGATAGATACGAGATAAGTGATGCTATAGGGTTTCTGTGAAGTATTTCAAACCTCCTACATGATTAACAAGTAGAGCTTTGTCAAGTTTCAGGCAGGCAACAACGTGTCTTCATTTCGGTGAAAATTATTCAAGTAAATACTTCTTTTTTTTTTTCGCCCACAAAAAAAATAAATCAAACAAATTAACATATTCCTTTTGATGGTTGGTGTTTTGAGGCTGTAGAGACTGTATAGTATGAGATTCACCTCTTCGTCTGTGCCTTCCTCCCTCTCTCTCTCTCTCCCTCTCTCTTTCTCTCTCTAGGTACTGGCAGCTAGAGATTGATTTTTATCCTGTGGCAGCGACTTGTACCTGAGCCACAGAGTGTGTCATAGAGTGGTGGTTTCAGTGCCGTCTCCTGTAATATAGAGAGACAGACAGATATAGGGAGATTGAAGTTACAATATAATCCAGCTCTTAGAAATCTAATCTGTAGTAGCTGTTAAACTCTATTACACTCGGAACAGTGAATACAAATCTCTAGATCATTTGTATTCAATTTAAAAAATACAAAAAAAGCATTCTTCAAGACACACCTGACAATCAGGTATAATTTCCTCGCCAGATGAAGTCCTTGAAGAATACTACATGAGAGCATAAGCGTGTGCATTTTACTGTGATTATCAGAGCATGCAATTCTCTTCAACTGATTTAGCTCCAAATGTGAAATGACATCCACCACCCTACTGCAACACTTCGTTTTAACCCTGAAAACAGCATTTGTCTCGTACTTTAAACCTTTCTCTGGCGCCCTACAGTAAGGTCCTCTGATAGGTACACGTCTGAAATTCATTTGGTCTGCCCCAAAACTACAAAAAAGACACATCTCCCGATATCTGGATGATCACGTTGAATCTGATCTTGCGCAGCTGCTTACATTAGGCATATTGATTATAGAAGCACTGACTTTTGCGCAAAAGAAAAACTGTTGCACGTGAAATTTCATGTGATTTTTCTATATGTGAAATCATGTGATTTTTCTGTAAGGGTAACCGTAACATTTAGCTAGAGTGATTGTTTTAGGAACATATTGTAAATTTACCACAACAACATAATCACGTCCGCAATCCTTTCAAATGTTCATGTTCTGAGATCATAAGTTAAATGGTAATGTCTGTGTACAGTATGTTAAGTATGAGTATGTTAATAGGGCCTGCTAGCTAGGAAAAATACACAGATCACAGGAGGTTGGGTCTGACATCAACAACTGACCTGGTATGCACTATGGCTCTGCTAGCTAGGAAAAATACACAGATCACAGGAGGGTTTGGTCTGACATCAACAACTGACCTGGTATGCACTATGGCCCTGTGGAATATAGGACAAACAAAAGAGCATATTGGCCTTTTTGCTGTTGCATATTCATACCCGTGTCTATGATCACTCAGCCAGCCAGGGAGGTTGCTCACTTGATCTGCCACAACTAAAGCACAGATGGAGACAGAGGTTTCCCTCACGTCACCGGGAGGGGATTGACCTCTAAACCTACCAGGCTGGGAACAGGGAGATAGACAGAGATAAAAGAAAAGGAAGGCAGATATGAGGGAGGGAATAAAAGAGAGAAGGGAAGCTAGGGAGAGAGGAAAAGAGGCTATGGTGCACTGAGCAGCATTGGATCCTACCAAACAAAGCTCTTAGGGTATTAAGATACCATATGGTGCCATAAATATGTCGTCTCTGAAGTCTTTTTTGACAAGCTTCCCTCTTTAGCGCCTACATCCATCTGACCTTCATCTGCAAATCTCCTGTGTCTCCTATTAGGATTCAATGATCGTTTTCTGTCATATCCTTTATCCTCTAGCTGCTTTAGGTAAGAGGTCAATGGAAGAGGCACGCAAAAGGAACTAAATCACTGTCTTTCACTTTCGTGAACAAATAAAAACATCACAATCTGCTTTATCCTGTATTTTGGACTTTTTGTATTACAGGTTTATGCTCAGGGAGATTGAGCGGTGTCAACTTGCCATATGCTGCTTTTGTTAAGGCCAGGCTGACTTGAACGGATCACAGTTGTGAATTCAACACTCGACAAAAACATTTTCATTTTACGAGATGAAGAAAAACATGAATGTTAATATTCTGGAGAACATTAGAGAATGTATCTGAACCGTATCAACGTTAAAAGAGGAATCTATTGGAGCGAGAGTTTACAGACAAGTCAAAAACTAGGAAGTTGTAGCCAGTATTGTCAGTCATTGGCTGTCAGAGGTCCAATAATATTAAAGACCTAGTATCTGCCAATGATATTTAGGTATACCTGATATAATCTTAACAAATCCTAAAGGACATTGACTTCTTTCCTCTTATATCTATTATCCTCTCCCGAAACCTAATTACAGAGATTTTAATCATATTGTATGATGAGTGATTAACCCTTTTATTCATTTAATTAACCTTTTGAGCTCTAGATTCTCACCAGACCCCTGCATTACTTCACATGTAGGCTTTGAATAAGCACACTTAGCTGTCACATCTAATGCCAACAGGGAGGCCCTACTTGTCAAAACGCTCCAGGTGACAGGAGATTACAACGGAGATAATAGATATACCATCGTCATTGACATCTCTAAGGTGGTGCTGGTCTTTCAGTTTGAACAACGCTGTCCCACTTTAGACCAAAAGCATGTGTTTGACAGAATCTGACCAAATATTATGACCAATAATTACGCCATCATAAGAAACAGAAAGTGATTAAACTCGCAATGCCTGACTAATAATTACCCCATAAGAAACAAATAATGATTGGATTCAACTCGCAAAGCCTTTTTCAGATTAGCAAAGCCCTGAAATACACAAGATAGAATATACTGATGGAACGGTTGATATGGCACATTACAAGGACGGAGGAGAACGTTGACTTAGTCATCAATCCATTCAAATTCAGATTAGCTTAAAGGAGAAATATTTCTCACTGACGAACAACATCAGTGACATGGAATATTTGAAATACCCCATTAATGTCACCCCCCCCCAAAACACAAAAGAATACATCAGAATTGTAAAACATTGGTTAAATATTTGTGCATATTTAAGGGGATATTTCAAGGCAGGGCATAACCAGTATGTGTGCAAAGCCATTCTGACAACTTGACAGGGAGCATTACAAACCCAAGTGAATTATATGTTCCTTAGTACGCTGTACTGGCCATGCAAGTAGGCTTATGTACAATGTCCCATGGCAGTGTTGCTTTTAAATGGGTTTTAAATTTTTAAAAAGTGGGTGGGGAAAATGAATATCTGCTCTGTGTGGGTGTCTCTTCAAATGTCTACATACTTAAAGCAACTGTGGAGAGTGATCCTGTGGGGTTGTGAGCATGGTGCTAATGGCAAGGTTGTGAGCATGGTGCTTGTAATGGCAAGGTTGTGAGCATGGTGCTTGTAATGGCAAGGTTGTGAGCATGGTGCTTGTAATGGCAAGGTTATGAGCATGGTGCTTGTAATGGCAAGGTTGTGGGCATGGTGCTTGTAATGGCAAGGTTGTGAGCATGGTGCTTGTAATGGCAAGGTT
The DNA here is from genome assembly GCF_034236695.1 of Oncorhynchus nerka. Classification (NCBI taxonomy): domain Eukaryota; kingdom Metazoa; phylum Chordata; class Actinopteri; order Salmoniformes; family Salmonidae; genus Oncorhynchus; species Oncorhynchus nerka. Next base: position 85,521,351 of record NC_088401.1, on the reverse strand, counting down.
ATGAGCATGGTGGCATGGTGCTTGTAATGGCAAGGTTGTGAGCATGGTGCTTGTAATGCAAGGTTGTAGCATGGTGCAAGGTTGTGAGCATGGTGCTTGTAATGGCAAGGTTATGAGCATGGTGCTTGTAATGGCAAGGTTGTGAGCATGGTGCTTGTAATGGCAAGGTTATGAGCATGGTGCTTGTAATGGCAAGGTTGTGAGCATGGTGCTTGTAATGGCAAGGTTGTGAGCATGGTGCTTGTAATGGCAAGGTTATGAGCATGGTGCTTGTAATGGCAAGGTTGTGAGCATGGTGCTTGTAATGGCAAGGTTGTGAGCATGGTGCTTGTAATGGCAAGGTTGTGAGCATGGTGCTTGTAATGGCAAGGTTGTGAGCATGGTGCTTGTAATGGCAAGGTTGTGAGCATGGTGCTTGTAATGGCAAGGTTGTGAGCATGGTGCTTGTAATGTCAAGGTTGTGGGTTTGATTCGCACAGTACAGAAAAAAAGTATAAAAAAGTATGCACTCACTACAGTAAAAATGTTCTAGTTAAGAGTTTCTGTTAAATGACTAAATTGTTAAATGATAGACAATGCTTGTGTAAGAACTATGCTACAAGGTATTTGAAAGGATTGAAACAATGAAGTCAAAATTTAAAAAAATCTCTTAAGAAGTACAAAATTCCCCCCCCAAAATTCCCCCCACTTCATCAAATACAATATTTTAAAGACGTATGATGAAACTACACCAGAGTGTGTTATTTTAGCAATAATTCTGAAAAAATATATATATATTATAATAATATATAATATATAATATATATATATATAAAGCAGTAAAAGATAAAACATGAAAAATTACAAACTATTTCCAGGACAATACTATTGTATTAGGCATCTAGAATTCACATGTATTTTCCTTTACAAACTCTGGGGGTGCCACAGGGTTAAATTCTCGGGCCAACTTTTCTCTGTATATATCAATGATGTCGCTCTTGCTGCTGGTGATTCTCTGATCCACCTCTACGCAGAAGACACCATTCTGTATACTTCTGGCCCTTCTTTGGACACTGTGTTAACTAACCTCCAGACGAGCTTCAATGCCATTACAACTCTCCTTCCGTGGCCTCCAACTGCTCTCAAATGTAAGTAAAACTAAATGCATGCTCTTCAACCGATCGCTGCCCGCACCTGCCCGCCCGTCCGGCATCACTACTCTGGACGGTTCTGACTTAGAATATGTGGACAACTTCAAATACCTAGGTGTTTGGTTAGACTGTAAACTCTCCTTCCAGACTTACATCAAACATCTCCAATCCAAAGTTACATCTAGAATTAGCTTCCTATTTTGCAACAAAGCATCCTTCACTCATGCTGCCAAACATACCCTCGTAAAACTGACCATCCTACCGATCCTTGACTTCGGCGAAGTCATTTACAAAATAGCCTCCAACTCTCTACTCAACAAATTGGATGCAGTCTATCACAGTGCCATCCGTTTTGTCACCAAAGCCCCATATACTGCCCACCACTGGGACCTGTATGCTCTCGTTGGCTGGCCCTCACTTCATACTCGTCGCCAAACCCACTGGCTCCAGGTCATCTACAAGTCTTTGCTAGGTAAAGCTCCGCCTTATCTTAGCTCTGGTCACCATAGCAGCACCCACCCGTAGCACGCGCTCCAGCAGGTATATCTCACTGGTCACCCCCAAAGCCAATTCATCATTTGGCTGCCTTTCATTCCAGATCTCTGCTGCCAATGACTGGAACACACTGCAAAAATCACTGAAGCTGGAGACTCATATCTCCCTCACTAGCTTTAAGCACCAGCTGTCAGAGCAGCTCACAGATCACTGCACCGTTACATAGCGCCTCTGTAAATAGCCCATCCAACTACCTCATCCCCATACTGTATTTATTTATTTATTGCTCTTTTGCACACAAGTATCTCTACTTTCCTCTGTACATCTATCACTCCAGTGTTTAATTGGTATATTGTAATTACTTTGCCACCATGGCCTATTTATTGCCTTATCTTACCACATTTGCACACACTGTATATAGGCTTTTTCTACTGTATTATTGACTGTATGTTTGTTAATTCCATTGTATAACACTGTGTTGTTGTATGTGTCGAACTGCTTTGCTTTATTCTTGGCCAGGTCGCAGTTGTAAACGAGAGTATGTTCTCAACTAGCCTAAAATAAAGGTGAAATAAAATAAATAAATAACTTACTATTTGAATGAATCCCATGTTATAACCTTGTTTCCAAAATGTCTCAAATGTACAATAGTACCCTGTCCTCCTCCTAAACAACAGTTGATGTATAATGGCGTAGTTACTGTATCTATACCACACCATAACGACAACCAATGATGAACCCTAACCTATATAAATAGTGTATCTATACCGCACCATAACAAATACTAATGATGAACCCTAACCTATATCAATACTTTCTCTACCACACTACCCACCTTCTATCTAACTACATTTTTGTACTGCTATTTACACCATTCAAGAATGCAATTAAAGATTCTAATGAATTGGTCCCAATTTGCCCCAAGATTCTAATGAATTGGTCCCAAGCCCCCTGACACTCTCTAGGTACCGCCTCCTCCTATTGGTCCTAAGCCTCCATCTAGCTACCCACTCCTCCTATTGGTCCCAAGCCCCGTAATGCTACTCCCCCCCCCTCCTTTTGGTTCAAAGCCCCGTCAAGCTACCCCCTCCTCCTTTTGTTTCCAAGCCCCGTCTAGCTCCATCTCCTCTTATTCGTCCCAAGCCCTCGTTTAGCTACCCCCTCGTCCTATTGGTCCCAAACCTCAATCTAGCTACCTCCTCTGTCTATTGGTCCTAATCCTCCATCTAGCTAACTCCACTTTCTACTGGTCCAAAGCCTCCATTTAGCTACCTCCACTTTCTATTGGTCCAAAGCCTCCATCAAAATCCCTCCTCTTTCAATTGGTCCCAAGCCTCAAACTAGTTACACCTCCTGATATTGTTCCCAAGCCTCCATCTTGCTACACCCTTGCCCTATTGGTCCCAACCCTCCATCTAGCTACCTCTGCTTTCTTTTGGTCCTAAGCCTCCATCTAGCTACCTCTGCTTTCTTTTGGTCCTAAGCCTCCATCTCGCTACCTCCTACTACCAGTGTTTCCAAGCCTCCATATCTCGCTCCTTCCACTTATTATTGGTACCAAACCTCCATATAGCTACCCCCTCCTGCTATTTGTCCAAAGCCTCCATCTAGCTACCCCCTCCTCCTATTGGTCCCAAGCCTCCATTTAGATACCCCATGCTCCTATTGGTCCCAAGCCTCCATCGAGCAACCTTCGATTTCTATTAGTCCCAAGCCTCCGTCTAGCTACCCCCTCCTCCTATTGGTCCCAATCCTCCATCTAGCTACCGCCTCTTTCTATTGGTCCCAATCCTCCATTTAGCTACCACCTATTTCTATTGGAAAAGCCTCCATCTAGCTACCTCCACTTTCTATTGGTCCCAAGCCTCCATCTAGCTACCTCCAAATAGTTTTGGTCCCAAGCCTCCATCTAGCTACCTCCTTCTCCTATTGGTACTAAGCCTCCATCTAAATCCCTCGTATTTCTAATTGTGCCAAGCCTCACCTTGCCTCCATCTAGCTACCTCTTGATATTGCCTCTATCTAGCTACATCCTTCTCCTATTGGTCCCAAGCCTCCATATAGCTACCTACTCTTTCTATTGATCCCAAGCCTCCATCTAGCTACCTCCCCCTCCTATTGGTCCCCAAGCCTCCATCTAGCTACACCCTCTTCCTATTGGTCCCAAGCCTCCATCTAGCTTCCCCCTCTTCCTATTGGTCCCAAGCCTCCATCTAGCTACCTCCACCTCCTATTGGTCCCCAAGCTTCCATCTAGCTACCTCCTCTTTCTATTGGCCCTAAGCCTCCATCTAGCTACCTCCTCCTCCTATTGGTCCCAAGCCTCCATCTAGCTGCCTCCTCTTTCTATTGTTCCTAAGCCTTGATCTAGCTACCTCCTCTTTCCATTGGTCCCAAGTCTCCATCCAGCTACCCCGTCCTCCCATTGGTTCCAAGCCTCCATCTAAATCCCTCCTCTTTCTATTGTTCCCAACCCTCAATCTAGCTACCTCCTCTTTCTATTGGTCCCAAGCTTTTATCTAGCTACTTCCTCATTCTATTGGTCCCAAGGCTCCATCTATTGACCTCCTCTTTCTATTGGTCCCTAGTTTCCATCTTGCTATCTCCTCCTGCTATTGTTTCCAAGCCTTTATTTTTACCTTGATCTTAGTGACCCACCATATCAGTCTCCATCCCATAGAGCCCCGCCCCTCTCTGCTCTGCTCTGCTCCGCCCCGCTCTGCTTTGCACCGCCCCACTCTGCTTTGCTCTGCTCTGCTCCGCCCCGCTCTGCTCTGCTCCGCCCCGCTCTGCTTTGCACCGCCCCACTCTGCTCTGCTCCGCCCCACTCTGCTCTGCTCCGCCCCGCTCTGCTTTGCACCGCCCCACTCTGCTTTGCTCTGCTCCGCCCCGCTCTGCTCTGCTCTGCCCCGCTCTGCCCCGCTCCGCTCTGCTCCGCCTTGCTCTGCTCTGCTCCGCCCCACTCTGCTCTGCTCCGCCCCACTCTGCTCTGCTCCGCCCCGCTCTGCTTTGCACCGCCCCACTCTGCTCTGCTCCGCCCCACTCTGCTCTGCTCCGCCCCGCTCTGCTCTGCCCCGCTCTGCCCCGCTCCGCTCTGCTCCGCCTTGCTCTGCTCTGCTCTGCACCGCCCCGCTCTGCTCTGCACCGCCCCACTCTGCTCTGCTCCGCCCCACTCTGCTCTGCTCCGCCCCGCTCTGCTTTGCACCGCCCCACTCTGCTTTGCTCTGCTCCGCCCCGCTCTGCTCTGCTCCGCCCCGCTCTGCCCCGCTCCGCTCTGCTCCGCCTTGCTCTGCTCTGCTCCGCCCCACTCTGCTCTGCTCCGCCCCACTCTGCTCTGCTCCGCCCCACTCTGCTCTGCTCCGCCCCGCTCTGCTTTGCACCGCCCCACTCTGCTTTGCTCTGCTCCGCCCGCTCTGCTCTGCCCCGCTCCGCTCTGCTCCCCTTGCTCGCTCTGCTCGCCCCTCCTGCTCTGCTCTGCTCTGCTCTGCTCCCCCACTCTGCTCTGCCCCACTCTGCTTTGCACCGCCCCTCTCTGCTCTGCTCTGCTCTGCCCCACTCTTCTCCACCCCTCTCTGCTCATCCCCTCTTTGCTCTGCCCCGCTCTGCTCTGCTCCTACCCACTCTGCTCTGCTCCGACCCGCTCTGCTCTGCTCCGACCCGCTCTGCTCTGCTCCGACCCACTCTGCTCTGCTCCGACCCGCTCTGCTCTGCTCCGACCCGCTCTGCTCCGACCCACTCTGCTCTGCCCCACTCTGCTCTGCTCTGCCCCACTATGCTCTGGTCTGCCCCACTCTGCTCTGCTCTGCCCCACTCTGCTCTGCTCTGCCCCTCCCCTCTCTGCTCATCCCCTCTCTCCCCCGCCCCACTCTGCTCTGCTCTGCCCCACTCTGCTCTGCACCGCCCCTCTCTGCTCATCCCCTCTCTGCTCATCCCCTCTCTGCACCGCCCCACTCTGCTCTGCACCGCCCCTCTCTGCTCACCCCCTCTCTGCTCATCCCCTCTCTGCACCGCCCCACTCTGCTCTGCACCGCCCCTCTCTGCTCATCCCCTTTCTGCACCGCCCCACTCTGCTCTGCTCCACCTCCCTTACCTCTGATTTACATATATTTCCCTGGGCTGCTGTTATATTTTAGGGTACTTCGCATTTGGCACATCTCTTAGGGAATCATAAGCCTCAGACCAAACCCTAGCATTCAAATGAGCCTTGCTTTTGCCTTTTGCTTTGCTCTCTGCCTCACACTCACAAAGCCTTCAGCGCCTTCACAGTAAAGACGCCACTTCTCCAGCACGCAACCAATATCTGGGATTATTTAATGAGGTCTTATTATTCTGTAGTATAGTGGCACTCTTGGGGGATACATGTCCTACTATTTCAGTGGAAAGTGAACAGCTGATTAAACCCAACATTTATCTGTTAAGCTGATGACTGTCAAATCAAAGACTCTATGTTTGGTTTTCTCTGTCTGTCAGACATGCTAGTTTTTTTTCAGGTGTGTCAATCAAAAAAGCTTAGCGTTGCTATAATCCATTGGTCCTCAGCAAATACAGCTGTGCAGAGTTCAATTAGTAGCGTGGCCGACTTGATTCTCCCTCAAGCATGCTATTACTCTGCCACCAGCCTTTCTCACTTAATATTCTCATTTAACACTGGTTCCCACCATTCCACTGCCTCAATTATACTTTTAAGTGGAACATTAACCCAAATAAGGTTAAAGTTTTTTTGGGGACATCTAGTACAAGATAGCAAAGGGAGGTATAATCTGTCTTCGTTTTTTTCCTCTTTCTGGGAAGTAAAGATAGATTTCATTTGGTTGAAGTTTCTTGGCCAGACTTCAGTTCTCTACTTCCTCTCTGAGGTATTCTTCCTCAATATTCAATGCTGATGACATTAATGCACATGTGACTTTTCTTGTGTGGTTCATTCTTCCGGCTCCCTCCCGCTGCTACCCATCACCCTCCATCTTATCAACAAAGGTACAGTGGTACGGGGGAGTGGGAGTGGAAACAGTAGGTGGCTTTAGAAAATAAGTTATGAATTACCTGTCTGGTGTGGATTTGCCCAGAAGTCTTGAATCCCCCCTGACAGCTGCACTCTGAGACCGAGTACGGGTCTGAGCTGGTGGAGGAGCACTTGGAGTGCGAGTCACAGCCCACCACAAACGTGTTGTCTAGCGGGAGCTCCTGAATCACGTGGTGTTTATTGGGCGCCATCGGGGTCTCTGGTTTGATTTGGAAGGTTGGCTGGGGGGAGGCAGACTTGTAATGCTTGGCTAAATCTGGGCTGTCAGGTTTGAAGGTGGTCGGCGTAGTGGCCCAGTTGTATTTCCCCATGGTCTGCTCATCTAGCTCCACAGGCAGGTCCAGGGTTCCATTAATGTGCTCCTGGCTGGGATCATCAGGCTTGGATTCTTCTATGGTGACAAAGTTCAAGAGGAGGCTCTTAGGGGATCTCTTCTTTTTCTTCTTTTTCTTCTTGATTTGACGGTTCTCCTGGTTGGGCGACACCCACTCGCCGCTCTGCTTGCCCTTCTGCACCACTTTGTGCCTGGGCGTCTGACGGCAGCGCACCAAGGCCGTCACAAAGATGACTAAGATAACTGTCATAGTCCCAGCTATAATAGCGATGACAACAATCACGTATCCGTTGGCTTGGGGTGTGACCTCACTGTCTCCCACGTTACGGTCCAATGGAGTCTCCAAGCTCTTACGTAGCTGCTCTTGAATGAACGTAGCGTTGGATACAGTCTCGTTAATGAACAGGTGAATGAGGGCGATTGCGTGTAAGGACTCTGGCTGGCCCAGGTCTTTGACTTTCACCACTAGCCTGTGTAAACCCTGATCGGCTGAGACTATCTTCTCCTGCAGAGTTATATTACCAGTTGTTTTGTCTATGGCAAACAGCCCTCTTGGTGATCCCCCAATGATGCTGTACTGCAGCTCAGCATTCATGCCAGTGTCATTGTCTATAGCGAACACCCTGGTAACCACAGACCCAGGGCTGGTGGTAGACTGGACCAGATCGTAAGAGTAGTTGGACGAGGGGATAACAAAAACGGGTCGATTGTCATTGACATCCACAACGTTTATGGTGACCTTGGCGTATGAAGTGCTGGGTGGTTGCCCTCCGTCTATAGCCTTCACCATAAAAGTGTATGAGCTCTGCTGCTCTCTATCAAACGTGAGGTTGGGTTTGATTACACCGGTCTGGGGATCAATAAGGAAATTGTCTTTCCCATTCAGGATGGACAGTGTTATGACGGAGTTGTCACCTGCGTCAGAATCTGTGACGGTGATCAGGCCCACGGTCCCGTACAGAGGCAGGTTCTCAGGCACATAGAAGTTATACTCAGGATGGGTGAAAGCTGGGCTGTTGTCGTTGAGGTCCTGCACTATTAACCTCACTGTGACATTGCTCTGCAGGGAAGTAGACCCATTGTCCCTTGCCATGACAGTGAACGAATACTTCTCCTGCTTCTCTCTGTCCAGGCGTTTGCCAACGGAGAGGATTCCTGACCGTCTATCTATGTTAAACCCATCAGGAGCGTCAGGGCCAAGAGAATAAATAATCTCTGCATTATGTCCGCTGTCGGCATCCGTGGCACTGATCTTTATGAGCTGCGTGGATGGATCATTGTTCTCTGGTATGGACAGCTGAATCTCAGGTTGAGGGAAGATGGGAGCGTTGTCATTCTCGTCCTTAATTTTTATTAAAACCATCGCTGACGTGTTCAAAGGAGGCTTCCCTGAATCCGACGCTACTATCTTAATTGCATATTCCCTGGTTGTTTCGTAATCTAAGGGGGCCGCAGTCTCCAGCAGGAACTGGTCATTAAAGACTGGCTTTAACCTGAAAGGAACGTCATGGTCAGTGTAACAAGTCACTTTGCCGTTCAGATCCGAGTCCTTGTCCGTCACTGTAATTAGGGCTATTTTTGTGTTGAGAGGAGCATTCTCTGACAGTAGAACCGTTCCATTTACAAGGTTCATTATATACCGAGTGTCTATGGACGGAACGTTGTCATTAATGTCCGTTACGTTGACGATAACCGTAGCTCTGGAGGGAGTGGAGCTGCCGTCGCTGGCCAGGACGATGAGTTTGTGGACTGGAGTGGCTTCTCTGTCTAAGGGCTGCTTGACAGTGATCAGCCCGGTGGTGCTGTCTATGGAAAAATGCCTCTTGGTGGATGAGGAGATCTGGTTGGAGAAGGAGAAGTGGATCTGGGCGTTGGAGCCGAGGTCTGCGTCTGTGGCGTGGAGTTGGGTGACGGAGGTTCCAATGGGGGCGTTCTCAGGGATGTTCACCTCCACCTCACTGTCCTTGAAGACCGGTCGATTGTCGTTGACGTCGGAGATGGTGACCTGGAGGATGGCCGTGCTGGACTTGGGTGGCGTTCCTCCGTCCTCCACCTTGATCTTCATGACGAAGGTGTCCTTCTGCTCGCGGTCCAGGCTCTGCTGGACGATCAGCTGAGGCCATCTGTCTCCCTCTGGGGTCTCGATGATGTCTAGGCCAAACTCACTTACACTCTGTATAGACAGGGAGAAGAACAAAGATAATTTGTGAGTTTCAGTCATATTTTACTGGACTACATGAAACTACTGTGCTGTCCTGTACATCCTGGACTATGTTACTAATTGCTTAGTTATTCATCAGTGTGAGGGTGTATGCATTCATAGCCTGATTTCTGGTCATTTCACATGCATTTCACCTGAACATTACTATCTTGTATGACATGTGATACACTGCAATATCCTACTAGTGGTCCTGTAATCTGGCACTAGACTCACACAGCTGGTTTCCAGAATCAACACAAATAAGCTGTAGTTTGTTTTAGTTTCAACAGATGTTTGCTCTCTCTGCAGCAAAACACTTTGGGGAGAAAGTACTTTAATTGTATTAGCAACGGTGGGAAAAAGCACCCAGCTGCCAGACTTGAGTAAAAGTAAAGATATATTTATTTAAAAACGTAAAAGTAAAAGTGAAAGTCACCCAGTAAAATACAATTTGAGTAAAAGTCTAAAAGTATTTGATTAACAAGTAACAAGTACTTTTAGGTGTCAGTGTATGGAGAAAATGTATGAAACGTATATGATTTTCTTTAGGAATGTAGTGAAGTAAAAATAAAACTAGTCAACAATATAAATAGTAATGTACAGAAAAAAATATGTAAGTAGTGCATTGAAGTATTTTTTACTTAAATACTTTACACCACAGCGTAATATACATTTTCTCAAAATATAGGCTAAATCCAGATGGAAAATATCGATTTATTAAGGAAATACTTAGGCCAATGTAAACAATGGATGCTGACAGTGAGTTAAACAGTTATAACCAAAAAACGCAATTGGTGAAGGTTTAGCGCTTTTTAAAAATCTTCAATAAATCTATTTAAAAAACAAGAAACTGGCAGATGGAATGTACACATATAACAGAAGACTAATGACACACAATGACATCAAACCATGATCAAGGTCCTTGGAATCATATTGGAGTGACCCGGGGCGGCAGGGTAGCCTAGTGGTTAGAGAGTTGGACTAGTAACCGCAAGGTTGCAAGTTCAAATCCCCGAGCTGACAAGGTACAAATCTGTCGTTCTGCCCCTGAACAGGCAGTTAACCCACTGTTCCTAGGCTGTCATTGAAAATAAGAATTTGTTCTTAACTGACTTGCCTAGTTAAAAAAAGGTAAAAAATATATATATATTCATTAACTATTATAGTACATTACTGCTCACTGCCACCCTTCAGCAGATTCTTCTTGTACTATATGCTGACCATCCATTTCAGATTACATTACTGGTGCTTTTTAATGAAGTACTCGTTTTAGCCCTCTGCCCTCCTCAGTGCAACTCCTCTGCTTTAAGTAACTTTGCATTTCATTTTTACCTTACTATCTTGCGTTTACTTTGGAATAGGGGAGACAGCTCACAAAATGTCAAGTTCATATGCGAGAGAGACAGTTGAAAGGGAAGCCATAGAGATAGCCTATTTAAATGCACTGCCAGACCACCATAGATTAAGGAGACAGAGAGACTCCACATTAAAAAAGCTTTTCACCCAAGGAGTGCCAAATCAGTAGGCCACAGTGATGCCCGAGGAAAATGAAAACAAATGCATGTAATCCCCATGAGAAACTGACTCTGACTGTTCAAAGTAATTGCCTTCCCCACAAAAATGTAGCACTAATATTTATGATTACAGATCAGCTATGCGGTAAAGATGGGTCCTGGCATATTTGCCATCATTATGATTTAGAGAGAGAGAGAGAGAGAGCGAGACCTAAGAACCTAAATGAGACCCATGCATTTTAAGAAACAAAGAGGGTCTTTGAAGGTCTTTCAGTCAGAAGCAGTTTCATGCAAAAACAAGAAAAAACAGGCTCTTTAAAGAGATAAGCTTCATGCAGCACATAATGTTGTAAGAGATTACTCTGTCTAGGCACAGCTATGAAACGAGATTAAGATACATACATTCTGACTGTGAACGGTACAATTTAGACCAAATGTGTTCATTTGACTATCCAGTATGTTTAGAACCAGTATAGTTCCTGTATCAATCTAGTAAGGACCATGGCAGAGGGAAGAAGGAGGCCATTACTATGTCCTGGTAGCTGCAGCAGAGACATGGTGTACACAGGGTTGTTGTTGGTGTTGGGGTTTCACTTGATGTGAATATTGTCACCGGTCTGAAGCACTGCCAAGTGACAGAAGTCCCTTAAGAAACTAAAACCACCGCTGCCTGAATGAGGATGGTTACTTTATGGCGAGTAGCTATAAACTATATACACGACTGGACTGCAAGAACAATGACCGTCCAATAACACTGAGTTCTAGAAGAAGATCAGTTCTAGAAGAAGATCAGTTCTAGAAGAAGATGAGTTCTGTAAAAGATGAGTTCTAGAAGAAGATGAGTTCTGTAAAAGATTAGTTCTAGTAGAAGATGAGTTCTATAAAAGATTAGTTCTAGTAGAAGATGAGTTCTAGTAGAAGATGAGATCTAGAAGAAGATGAGATCTAGAAGAAGATGAGTTCTAGAAGAAGATGAGTTCTGGAAGAAGATGAGTTCTGGAAGAAGATGAGTTCTGTAGAAGATGAGTTCTAATAGAAGATGAGTTCTAGAACAAGATGCGTTCTAAAATGAGATAAGTTCTAGAAGAAGATGAGTTCTGTAAATGATGAGTTCTAGAAGAAGATGAGTTCCAGTAGAAGATGAGTTCTAGAAGAAGATGAGATCTAGAAGAAGATGAGTTCTGTAGAAGTCGAGTTGTAGTGGAAGATGAGTTCTGTAGAAGATGAGTTCTAGTAGAAGATGAGTTCTAGAAGAAGATGAGATCTAGAAGAAGATGAGTTCTAGAAGAGGATGTGTTTTAGAAGAAGATGAGTTTTAGAAGATGAGTTCTAGAAGAAGATGAGTTCTAGAAGAAGATGAGTTTTAGTAGAAGATACGTTCTAGAAGAAAATGAGTTCTAGTAGAAGATGAGTTCTGTAGAAGATGATTTCTAGTACAAGATGAGTTCTAGCAGAAGATGAGTTCTAGAAGAAGATGAGTTTTAGTAGAAGATACGTTCTAGAAGAAAATGAGTTCTAGTAGAAGATGAGTTCTAGAAGATGATGAGTTCTAGTAGAAGATGAGTTCTAGAAGAAGATGAGTTCTAGAAGGAGATGAGTTCTAGTAGAAGATGAGGTCTAGAAGAAGATGAGTTCTAGAAGATGATGAGTTCTAGTAGATGAGTTCTAGTAGAAGATGAGTTCTAGTAGAAGATGAGTTCTAGTAGAAATGAGTTCTTGAAGAAGATGAGTTCTAGTTGACGATGAGTTCTAGAGGGAGATGAGTTCGAGAAGAAGATGAGTTCTAGAAGGAGATGAGTTCTAGTAGAAGATGAGATCTAATAGAAGATGAGTTCTAGTAGACGATGAGTTCTAGAGGGAGATGAGTTCTAGAAGAAGATGAGTTCTAGTAGAAGATGAGTTCTAGTGGAAGATAAGTTCGAGAAGATGAGTTCTAGAAGGAGATGAGTTCTAGAAGGAGATTATTTCTAGTAGAAGATGTATATTCATGGAGTGATTCTTTGAACATGAAGTAGTAATTACTAAGAACTCCACATTCGTTTAGTGAGTAACGATTTGACCATTGACCAAGCTGACATTAAAATAACTGTACTACGACTTTTCGATGAAATTCATAGGACTGACTTTACCACTTCAATTCAGTGAATCATAACATATTGGCCCTTCTTACAATATGGTTGTTAAATCTTAGTGTAGACTTTAGTATCTGGTACTTTGGCACTGTGCTTCCATCCAGTCAATGTCATAAGTGCTCCTAAAGATGATTTATGAGCCAGACAGATCATTCCCCACCTGTCTCATTTTCACACATTTAGAGCATTTCAATCAGTTTCAGAGAGCTATACCTAACTATCTATAATGACTGTTTATTTTTACTTCAGTGAATTCAAATTAGGCTGTTGGATTGTGAAAACATTTAGGGCAGGCAAACTTACTGTAGAAAAGGTTAAGAATATGAATCACTGGGCCCTAAGGTGCAGTGACAATAACCTTTAAATAAAATACAAAACTGTACAGTTTAAAAAGAAAGCAGATACTTCAGCTTCACCCAGACTGGACTCCTAAACCCTGGCGATGAAGCATTCATCTACCATTGTAGATCACGTGTCTATAGGGACCATATATCTAGAGTCGCCTCCAAAATGATTGACATCCTTGACAAAGATTAGCATATAAAATACATATTTTTTATAATGATGCAATTGCTAAGAGAAAGAGATTTTGTTTAACAAGTAATGTTTATTTTTTCCCAAAATCTAGGTTTAAATATATTTGCCGTCCATGTTTTCAATACTTTGTACACCCTCCTCTTGCAAGGAAGAAGTCACTGAACATTTTTCTATAATAATTGATGACATTTTTACACTCTACGCGCTTCAGCACTCAGCGGTCCTGTTCCGCGAGCTTGTGTGGCCTACCACTTTGCAGCTGAACCGTTGTTGCTCCTAGATATTTTCACTTCACATTAACAGCACTTACAGTTGACCGGGGCAGGTCTAGCAGGTCAGAAATTTGCCTAACTGACTTGTTTGAAAGGTGGCATCCAATGACAGTGCCACATTGAAAATCACTGAGCTCTTCAGTAAGGCCATTCTACTGCCAATGTTTGTCTATGGAGAATGCATGGCTGTGTGCACAATTTTATACCCCTGTGGGTGTGGTTGAACTAGCCGAATCGACTAAGTTGAAGGGGTGTCCACATACTTGTGTATATAGTGTATGTGTAGAGATCTATAAATTAAACATTTATGTAGATGTATAACATCTTGTTAATGATGTTAGTCGTCCAATCACAACAATCGAACGTTCCATCTCAATAGCAAACAATGATGTAGAGCCGCAGTTGGCTGAAATTGGGGGCGGCTGACTGAAATCGCCTCACTGCAGACTCTTTCAATGTTTCAGATTGTCACCTGACACATCTTTGAATCAAGTTGATGAGAGGAGACTGGGATTGCATTGATTACCTGATTAAATCTAGAGGAGACTGGGATTGAAATATGTTGATTACCTGATTAAATCTAGAGGAGACTGGGCTTGAATTACGTTGATTACCTGATTAAATCTAGAGGAGACTGGGATTGAATTACGTTGATTACCTGATTAAATCTAGAGGAGACTGGGATTGAATTACGTTGATTACCTGATTAAATCTAGAGGAGACTGGGATTGAAATATGTTGATGACCTGATTAAATCTAGAGGAGACTGGGCTTGAATCACGTTGATGAACTGATTAAATCTAGAGACTGGGATTGAATTATATTGATGACCTGATTAAATCTAGAGGAGACTGGGCTTGAATCACGTTGATGAACTGATTAAATCTAGAGGAGACTGGGATTGAATTACATTGATTAACTGATTAAATCTAGAGGAGACTGGGATTGAAATATGTTGATGACCTGATTAAACCTAGAGGAGACTGGGATTGAATCACGTTGATCACCTGATTAAACCTAGAGACTGGGATTGAATTATGTTGATGACCTGATTAAATCTAGAGGAGACTGGGATGGTGCTTTGAATATATCAGCCTTTCATAGCTATGCTAATGGTGGCCGACGGGCAAGGCTATTTATCATTGGCTATAACATCCCTTTTATACAATACTGATGGAAGTCTCCCTTGCCACCGGCCATGATCTGATGCATATCATTTAGACAAAACCAGCACAGAATTGTTTGTTTCCTCTTGTCAACCTCTGGCGGAAGATAATGTGTCAAAATCAGAAACAAATGAAATCTGGAAGCGCTTGACAGTAAGCTGAACACAGGCAGTGAGCTGAACACATGCAGTGAGCTGAACACAGGCAGTTAGCTAGCTGAGCTCTTTGTTTAATTGTCCACTCTGCAGCAAGCAGCATCCAATGAAGAACATTAATCAATTATGAAATGCCAATTTGAGTGATTTGAAGAGAGAGCTCCTACATGTTGAATCTATTGCAGTGTTACGGCATAACTGGCATCTGTAAATGAACATACTGTATGAATGAACTCTGGCGTTACACATTTTCAACATTTCTCTTTGTTTTCTATGACAGGCAGAACCTAATTTTTACATTTACATTTACATTTAAGTCATTTAGCAGACGCTCTTATCCAGAGCGACTTACATCTTCTACCATCTGCTCATAATAGCCTGGCAAACAAGTTAGATGTGTACATTTTTAAACAAAGACGAGTTGTTGCTCCAAATCCACACACCGAAATAAAGACTTCCTCTTTCTTTCAACACCAAGTTTATCTGGCTCTCATATAGCAGGATATTGATCTACACAAGGTGATCCCGACAATGCCCGCCCACAACAAATGCTGTTAAGACACACTGAAAATCCCTCAAAATAGGAAGGATTCGGTTTCCTGCAGTGTGGTGCAAATCTCTTTCAAATTCTTGGAGAAAAATAACATTTGGAGAAGTGTAGAACCCAAAACAACCAAAATCAATACCGATATCCCTTGAGCCTGACCTGCCTCACACGGTCAACGTCCCAAATGGCACCATATTCCCTATATAGTGCACTACGTTTGACCAGAAACCTATATGGAATAGGGTGGCGTTTACGACACAGTCTGGGTCTGAGGAGGAACCTGTAAAGAGGTACGCGTTAAGTGATAAAATGTGTTCCTAACGGAAGTGGCTCCTGCATCCATGCATGGCATTACTTTCCCCTGACCTTGGACGTGTTCTTAGAACACCTTTGCGTCATTCCAAGACGACGTAGCCGTTCCAACCCTGATGCTGCTAATGGACGTGTTCTTAGAACACCTTTGAGTCATTCCAAGACGACGTAGCCGTTCCAACCCTGATGCTGCTAATGGACGTGTTCTTAGAACACCTTTGAGTCATTCCAAGACGACGTAGCAGTTCCAGCCCTGACGCTGCTAATGGTAAACATTCCATTTTAGAATCCCAGAATTCAAAGGTTGCTATGGATGACACTGCTACACTCATTATTAAGGTGGCATTACTGGTTTCGAAAAGAGCTTATAGATGCCTTATTTTAGGCCTATACCACTTTCAAGTAAAGGGTTACTGACCATTATGTGTGATATCAAACAGACTATATGGGTTGGTATTGTGTATTAGCCCTCCATATGAAAAGACAGAGCCAACTTGGTTTTGAATTAAGGTGGCTGTCATATCTCATCTGTCCTTTCTAATATCAGCTAGCCTACAGTATATGTCTGTCAGCTGAGGGGATAGAACTGGCCTACTGTGATGACACACAGGGGTAGCAGTTTCAGCTTGATGTCAGGGACAAAACAGGAACACTATGATGACACACAATGGTAGCAGTTTCAGCTTGATGTCAGGGACAAAACAGGAGCACTGTGGTAGTAAACTATTATTCTGTATGGAGCTCCACAGACAAATCTCTGAGGACCATACAAAGATAGTCCAAGGGGTGGATTAAAGACCAGCAGCTATTCTAGGAATGCTTGCACAAACCCCTAAAGAACTAAACTATGCTCTGTACTGTAAGACTGTATAGTGCACTTCTAAAATTCACTTGAATTAATGTCCTCATGGGTACTGTACCTCTATGTTGTATTTATGTTTATGGACTGCTTTTCAGAAAACCTCTTTTGAATGAAACGGATGGGTAGAAAATACAAAACAGACATATTTCCCCAAGGAAGATAAGATATGGAACTGAATTTAAATAAACAAGAGAAAAAAAGCAAGGATAGGAAATATAAAATCAAATAAAAATAAAAGTGAGGCAAGGATATGAAACAGCTTTAATATACATGAGAGGAAATAACACTCGAAATGAGAGGAGGAGATGAGATAACAGTCATGAAAGGAGAGGAGGAGAGGAGATAACAGTCATGAAAGGAGAGGAGGAGAGGAGATAACAGGAGGAGATAACAGTCATGAAAGGAGAGGAGGAGAGGAGATAGCAGTCATGAAAGGAGAGAAGGAGAGGAGATAACAGGAGGAGATAACAGTCATGAAAGGAGAGGAGGAGATAACCGTCATGAAAGGAGAGGAGGAGAGGAGATAACAGTCATGAAAGGAGAGGAGGAGATAATAGTCATGAAAGGAGAGGAGATAACAGTCATGAAAGGATAGGAGGAGATAACAGCCATGAATGGGGAGGAGGAGAGGAGATAACAGTCATGAAAGGAGAGGAGATAGCAGTCATGAAAGGAGAGGAGATAAGTCATGAAAGGAGAGGAGGAGATAATAGTCATGAAAGGAGAGGAGGAGAGGAGATAATAGTCATGAAAGGAGAGGAGGAGAGGAGATAACGGTCATGAAAAGGTGATGGGAATGACTGGAGATCATCATCGCTGCTATGTGCCAAACATTTGGCTGGTCATTTTCCAGGAACAATTCAGGACATTTCAGCGGGGGAGGCTTTGGCACAGGAATAACTCATTCAAAATGCAAATTGGTAATCAAGTCAGACATGAGCAGCAAGGAAACTGTTAATTTTCACACAAAGCAAACTTAATATGAGACAACCTGTGACTTGTCTCATTATCATCTCAGATCGAGCTCCTAAAAACATCATCGTGTCGCCGAGATGAGACAACCTTTTCCAAAGCAAACTTTTCCCATACATGCTTGTTATAGAAGACTATCTGCTACAGCCTTTACATGTGTTTAGTCCTTGTTATAGAAGACTATCTGCTACAGCCTTTACAAGTGTTTAGTCCTTGTTATAGAAGACTATCTGCTACAGCCTTTACAAGTGTTTAGTCCTTGTTATAGAAGACTATCTGCTACAGCCTTTACATGTGTTTAGTCCTTGTTATAGAAGACTATCTGCTACAGCCTTTACATGTGTTTAGTCCTTGTTATAGAAGACTATCTGCTACAGCCTTTACATGTGTTTAGTCCTTGTTATAGAAGACTATCTGCTACAGCCTTTACATGTGTTTAGTCCTTGTTATAGAAGACTATCTGCTACAGCCTTTACAAGTGTTTAGTCCTTGTTATAGAAGACTATCTGCTACAGCCTTTACAAGTGTTTAGTCCTTGTTATAGAAGACTATCTGCTACAGCCTTTACATGTGTTTAGTCCTTGTTATAGAAGACTATCTGCTACAGCCTTTACATGTGTTTAGTCCTTGTTATAGAAGACTATCTGCTACAGCCTTTACATGTGTTTAGTCCTTGTTATAGAAGACTATCTGCTACAGCCTTTACATGTGTTTAGTCCTTGTTATAGAAGACTATCTGCTACAGCCTTTACATGTGTTTAGTCCTTGTTATAGAAGACTATCTGCTACAGCCTTTACATGTGTTTAGTGCCACCTCCGCATAGCAAATGGTGTGCTGCATCTCCTCTCAAAAACTGTAAGAATTAGAATTCACAAGCAGGCCTCAGATAATCTGCAATATTCATCTTCCTCCACGACGTATTGAGTATTGTCTAGACTATGAATGGAGAATGCATGACATTATCCTACTTTCTGTTTTTAGGCCGACTTCATTAAGGCAACTGAGAAAATTGCGCTGCGATTGAATAGAACATCAATTAGATGATAAAAAAGAACGGTGGGTTCTGCATGAGGCACTTATTAGCATAATACAGTACGGTCCTTTTCTCGGCAATAATCTACAATGTTCCCGACATTTAACCTTTTTTTCCTGGGATTCGGAGGAATATGCTGCATCTGCAATTTCCTAGAGGGACTTTTGTTGTTATGGTTTATTGCAAAACTACACCTTGCTTTTCACTTGCTACACATAATGACATAAAGCCTTTTCAAAGAAAGCATGGTGGTTTCTCGGTGGCCCTAAGGCTCTGTTCTGATTTAAGCGTGGAAACGTTGCTCATACAGTCTGACAACAGAGAACAGCTCTACTAACACACAACCTTATGGGTTCAACTAAATGCAGGTGAACAGCAGTGATACTGGGAGGGGTGGTACTGTATGCAGCTAGTACCTAGTACATCTACCCCGTCTCTTCTGCTCTTTTGAATTATGGAATATTTTGAAATTATTTAAACTAGCGTTGACAATCTTCTGGAGTTAGCAATTTGTGTAACTGTTTTTAAAACAAATAAGAATGAAAACAAACCATTCTTAAGAATACAAACTATTGATCTTCATGTCAAGCACACAAGCAGTGACGGTCACTCGATACTGATTGAGAGAAGTGTGAGCTCACCTTGACAAGTTCATAGTGTTGGATCCCATTGATCCCCACGTCTGGGTCAAATGCAGAGGGCACGGGGTACCGGGTGTTGATGGCTGTGTTCTCTGGGATGGAGATGTTTATTACGGTGGACTGGAAGAGTGGAGCGTTGTCATTGATGTCCTCAATCAGGAACCGGATCTTAACCAGACGGAAGATCTCGTCAGGCAGAACGGCGACCTCGATCTCGTAGAAGCAGCGCTTCTCGTTGAATACTCCTGAGCAGAGCTTCTCTCGGTCGATGCGGTGAGCCGTGGTGAAGATCTCCCCGGTGTTGGCCTCTACCCTCACCAAAGGCACATCGCCCGTTTTGTAGACGGGCTTAAACTGCAGTGGCGAGGACAGCTTGAAGTCAGGGTCAAGGTTCAGGTCCAAGTCCTTCCGTAGGTTCCCGATGCGGACATTCTCGGGCTGCTCCTCCCTCACCGTGTAGTCCTTCTCTTGGGCCCAGGACAGCAAGACCAGGCAGGTGAGTAACACCACCAGCACATGAGCATGACCTGCTAAGTCCATAATCAGAGAGGGTGGGAGTATTTTTTTCTTAAGGCTGCAACTCTGTCACTGGGGTAAAGAGAAAGAAGAGAGAGAGAGAGAGAGGGAGAGGGAGAGGGAGAGGGAGAGGGAGAGGGAGAGAGACAGAGAGAAGGAAAGAGAAAGAGTCATGTCTCTGCAAAAGTTACATGACACACAGGTTACGTCTGAAAAGCGCACCCTATTCCCTGTATAGTGCACTACTTTTTGGCACCCTATTCGCTGTATAGCGCACTACTTTTTGACCAGAGCTCTATGATCAACAACAGTGCACACTTTAGGGAAGAGGGTTTCACTCAAACGCAGACCCATGTCTTCTGACTGTAATTAGTATGATTCTCCCTTATGGAGAGGGTTGAACGTGACCTATCAACCTAACTAGCTCTGAGCCTGCATCCCTCCAATGTCTTTGAGAACAAATTAACAGACATTTTACACAATTAACCTTTGATGACACCCCGTTGAACACAAAGACACGAACAGGTTATTAGTTGCCATATTCCATCAATCCGTTACATTGCAGTAATCAACCAATTCATATTTTCATCGCAGGGAGGGTGTGTGTGTGTGTGTGTGTGTGTGTGTGTGTGTGTGTGTGTGTGTGTGTGTGTGTGTGTGTGTGTGTGTGTGTGTGTGTGTGTGTGTGTGAATCAGAGGAGATCATCATTGGCGTAGTCGATACACAAACTTGTATGAATGTTTTTTTATGAGTTTAGCTAGTGTGAGGCATTACGTTTTTGTACATGAGTTGACCTTGCGGTGTCATCGGGTTTGAAAGATATGCATTCTGGGAATCAGTCAGATCGTTACGAGCAGGAAACATGGCGAAACCGTGTGTACTATATATGGGCTATGGTACTATTTAGGATGCAGACTACATATATTTTCCAGTGTGGTGGATAGGTGTTACTGCGTGTGCAATGACCTTCATTTTAATGCACAACCATAGATTAAAAATACACTTTAACAGCAAATTAACTTAAAAGTCTCATTTGTTGAGTATCTGGAACAAACAAAAAAATGTACAAAAAAATAACTGGAATGTGAACGATTGCGTGAATGCCCAGCCATATGAAAACAACATGTTCTGCATAACAATTCATTGACGCATTACGAAAGCCACCATGTCTCACATTAGGATAGAATTATATTATCATAGAATATCATCATAAAATGAAATCGTTACCATTAGTTAATCGAGTTTTCTCTGACATGCTACATGTATTGTTATTAGATAGAAAATAAGTGCTCTGTCTGTTCTCTCTCTCTCTATCATTAAGCCCATGGTAAATTAGTAAATAGTCAACAGTAAAAAGAATAACACCCTATGGTTTTCAGCACCATCTGACAGTATTCATAAATCAGTGTTTTCTTATTTTATGCCAGTTTACTTGGTAGATAGTTCCACCAATTCTATCATGGGCTTTGTGTGCTAAAACCTGCCTGGGGGGCAAAGGCCCCTATTGCCAAAACCAAACTAGGCCATCCAAAAAGGGAGCATGGGGATATGATGACAGTTGTTCTGCTTCTTATAGCAAGAACAACTTTCAGGTTATTTGGATTAGAATTTACGGGTAACAACTATACTTTTTTTATTTAATTTCAGGTCTCTTTTACAAGGGAGACCAGGACCAGCGGAGACGTACAGTTTGTTTAATTAGTGCATTATCATGCAGTTGTGATGCGTTTTACGATGTGACACGAGGACCCGTCTCTGCTTAGGTAAGTAGCGCCCCTCATTGCTGGCTCAGTAAGAGACATGTTTTATGTAACTTTAGTATCAAGAAATATTCCAAAATTGTGGAAAGTTTCTTACCACTCCATAAGGGATAGTAATGATCTTATAATAATTTTTGACCCATTTCCATGGATCCCTTGTCTTGCAAAAATACTATTATCGTTGGTCAACAAACAGCTACTGATTCTGATTAATAAGCTGTCCTCCATAGGGTTGGGTAAAGATGTATGTCAACGGTTTCTTAATTATCTCAATGACAGAATTCAGGACATCAAGGTAGATGTGGTAAAAATAGGAGTTCCTTGAGTTACATAAAGCGGTGCCCCAAGGTTCGATCCTCGGCCCACTACTGTTTACAATGTAAATAAATAACATTGATAATGCTGTAAAATAATGTTTTATATACATTTATATGCAGATGATACAGGTTTGTACTCAATTGCTCCATCGGTGGGCCAAGACTTCTCACATTTGAAGTTGGATTTTTATAGAACTGCAGAGGTCATGGATCTAAAGCTAGCGCTAAATGTAAACAAAACAACATGAATAATTTTTTTCTTGGTCCCATAACCCAGATTTAAATGCATTTGTAATGATTAGTTTGAACAGTACACAAATTGAGCGAGTACCTTCCTAGAAATATATTGGTATCTTCCTTGACGACAAACTGTAATTTAAAAAACATGTCACTGAGCTGGTGAAGAAATTGAAGTTCAAGGTTGGTTTATTTTACAGAAATAAGGTAGGTTTATTACTGGTGATGGTTCTACAACTCACCATTGTTCCCTTAGGTTTATTACTGGTGATGGTTCTAGAACTCACCATTGTTCCCTTAGTTTTATTACTGGTGATGATTCTAGAACTCACCATTGGACACTTAGGTTTATTACTGGTGATGATTCTAGAACTCACCATTGTTGCCTTAGTTTTATTACTGGTGATGATTCTAGAACTCACCATTGGACACTTAGGTTTATTACTGGTGATGATTCTAGAACTCACCATTGTTCCCTTAGTTTTATTACTGGTGATGATTCTAGAACTCACCATTGTTCCCTTACTTTTATTACTGGTGATGATTCTAGAACTCACCATTGGACACTTAGGTTTATTACTGGTGATGATTCTAGAACTCACCATTGTTGCCTTAGTTTTATTACTGGTGATGATTCTAGAACTCACCATTGGACACATAGGTTTATTGCTGGTGATGATTCTAGAACTCACCATTGTTCCCTTAGTTTTATTGCTGGTGATGATTCTAGAACTCACCATTGTTCCCTTAGTTTTATTACTGGTGATGATTCTAGAACTCACCATTGGACACTTAGGTTTATTACTGGTGATGATTCTAGAACTCACCATTGTTCCCTTACTTTTATTACTGGTGATGATTCTAGAACTCACCATTGTTCCCTTAGTTTTATTACTGGTGATGATTCTAGAACTCACCATTGAACACATAGGTTTATTGCTGGTGATGATTATAGAACTCACCATTGTTCCCTTAGTTTTATTACTGATGATGATTCTAGAACTCACCATTGGACACATAGGTTTATTGCTGGTGATGATTCTAGAACTCACCATTGGACACTTAGGTTTATTGCTGGTGATGATTCTAGAACTCACCATTGTTCCCTTAGTTTTATTACTGGTGATGATTCTAGAACTCACCATTGTTCCCTTAGTTTTATTACTGATGATGATTCTAGAACTCACCATTGGACACATAGGTTTATTGCTGGTGATGATTCTAGAACTCACCATTGTTCCCTTAGTTTTATTACTGGTGATGATTCTAGAACTCACCATTGGACACATAGGTTTATTGCTGGTGATGATTCTAGAACTCACCATTGTGTTTTGTGTCAAAAAGTGGGTTGGGCCTCTTTATATGTAAGGAGAGAACAGCATTGTCTTGTGTTGATCTAGAAATCACTGTTGCAGAAACGTCCTATGTATCTATCAATTTAGACTTACAAATTGCCAAACCCAGTCTCAGGCTTGAATAACACTGGATGCCCCTTCGGTTTCCACAGATTTGGGTAAAGCTTTTTTTAGTTTTTTTGCACCCTTTATGTGAAACAATTTACAGAGTCATGATCGGAGACATCTATGTTGATAAATATGTCTGTTTTTCTTAATATGTTTTGTCATGTCGTGTATTGTATGTGTTTGACGTATTCATGCAGGGCTCATCTGTAAAACAGATCCTAGTCTCAGTATGACTTCAAAATAAAGGTGATATAAAATAGGAGAATTCATGACCCCTTTTTAATGTCGAACCTTGGAAGACATCTTAAAAGAAATAGTACATAACACCACAGCTGTAATACACTGGGGTTCAACATGGATGTATTCAATAACGCTTCGCTTTTCAACCTTATTTTTTACATCATTCCAACAACTTACATCCAATCACTAACATATGAATTTGTTATTTACATCTCGCTGCATTCCAGGCCTATCCATCTGATCTCTGAGCATTTATCATAAGCCTTATAGGAGATGTAGACTCACACAACACATTGGTTAGGAGGTAATAAAGAGAGTATCAATCTACCTTTCATTTCCCCTCCCAGAGCCCTTATTTTAATATCCATCACAGAGATTTTGCACAGCTGTGTTGAGAAGCGTTCTGTGAAACTGTGCATTTTCTATCGACAGTACATAGGGACAGAGCTAGTACACTGTCTTGAGAATGAATCTATGACTACCGTATGAAAACTTTACAATATGGGATATTTTACATTGAGATGGTGGTGCCATCTAACTGCCATAGCAGCATCCCTAAAAGTAAATCAATTACTACAATAGTTAAAGGATTTAATGAAACTGGTGAGACTCATTATAGGGATAGACTCATTAAAGGGATAGACTCATTATAGGGTTAGACTCATTATAGGGTTAACGTTACACTCATTATAGGGTTTGGGTTAGAATCATTATAGGTTTAGACTCATTATAAGGTTAGGATTAGACTCATTATAGGGTTAGACTCAATATAGTGTTAGACTCATTATAGGGGTAGGGTTAGACTCATTATAGGGTTAGACTCATTATAGGGGTAGGGTTAGACTCATTATAGGGTTAGACTCGTTATAAGGATAGACTCATTATAGGGTTATGGTTAGACTCAATATAGGGTTAGAATCATTCTAAGGTTTGGGTTAGACTCAATATAGGATTAGTCTCACTATAGGTTTATACTCATTATAGGGATAGACTCAATATAGTGTTAGACTCCTTATAGGGTTAGACTCCTTATAGGGTTAGACTCATTATAGGGTTAGACTCAATATAGGGGTAGGGTTAGACTCATTATAGGGTTAGACTCCTTATAGGGTTAGACTCCTTATAGGGTTAGACTCATTATAGGGTTAGACTCCTTATAGGGTTAGACTCATTATAGGGTTAGACTCATTATAGGGTTAGACTCATTATAGGGTTAGACTCATTATAGGGTTAGACTCCTTATAGGGTTAGACTCAATATAGTGTTAGACTCATTATAGGGTTAGACTCATTATAGTGTTAGAATCATTATAGGGGTAGGGTTAGACTCATTATAGGGTTAGACTCCTTATAGGGTTAGACTCATTATAGGGTTAGACTCATTATTGGGTTATGGTTAGACTCAATATAGGGTTAGGGTTAGAATAATTATATGGTTAGGGTTAGAATCATTATAGGGTTAGACTCATTATAGGGTTAGACTCCTTATAGGGTTAGACTCATTATAGGGGTAGGGTTAGACTCATTATAGGGGTAGGGTTAGACTCATTATAGGGTTAGACTCCTTATAGGGTTAGACTCATTATTGGGTTATGGTTAGACTCAATATAGGGTTAGGGTTAGAATAATTATATGGTTAGGGTTAGAATCATTATAGGGTTAGACTCATTATAGGATTAGATTTATTTTAGGTTTAGACTCATTATAGGGGTAGGGTTAGACTCATTATGGGGTCAGGACTCATTATATGGTTAGACTCATTATAGGGTTACACTAAATTTGGGGTTGGGGTTAAGCTCATTATAGGGTTAGACTCATTATAGGGTTAGGGTTAGACTCATTATATGGTTAGACTCATTATAGGGTTAGGGTTAGACTCATTATAGGGTTAGATTCATTATAGCGTTAGACTCATTATAGGGTTAGGGTTAGACTCATTATAGGGTTAGGGTTAGACTCATTATAGGGTTAGGGATAGATTCATTATAGGGTTACTCAATATAGGGTTAGGGTTAGACTCATTATAGGGTTAGGTTTAGACTCATTATAGGGTTAGGTTTAGACTCATGTTAGGGTTAGACTCATTATAGGGTAAGGTTTAGACTCATTATAGGGTTAGGGATAGATTCATTATTGGGTTAGGTTTAGACTCATTATAGGGTTAGATTTAGACTCATTATAGGGTTGGGGTTAGCCTCATTATAAGGTTGGGGTTAGACTCATTATAGGGTTAGGGTTAGACTCATTATAGGGTTAGGTTTAGACTCATTATAGGGTTAGGTTTAGACTCATTATAGGGTTAGGGATAGATTCATTATAGGGTTACTCATTATAGGGTTAGGGTTAGACTCATTATAGGGTTGGGGTTAGCCTCATTATAGGGTTAGGGTTAGACTCATTATAGAGGGTGTGGTTAGACTCATTGTAGTTTTCGACTCATTATAGGGTTAGGGTTAGACTCGTTATAGGGTTAGGGTTAGACTCATTATGAGGTTTAGACTCATCATAGGGTTAGGGTTAGACTCACTATAGGGTTAGGTTTAGACTCATGTTAGGGTTAGACTCATTAAATGGTTAGGTTTAGACTCATTATAGGGTTAGGGTTCGACTCATTATAGGGTTAGGTTTAGACTCATTATAGGGTTAGGGTTCGACTCATTATAGGGTTAGGTTTAGACTCATTATAGGGTTAGGTTTAGACTCATTATAGGGTTAGGTTTATACTCATTATAGGGTTAGGTTTAGACTCATTATAGGGTTAGGGTTATACTCATTATAGGGTTAGGTTAAGACTCATTATAGGGTTAGGTTTATACTCATTATAGGGTTAGGTTTAGACTCATTATAGGGTTAGGGTTATACTCATTATAGGGTTAGGTTTAGACTCATTATAGGGTTAGGGTTCGACTCATTATAGGGTTAGGTTTAGACTCATTATAGGGTTAGGTTTAGACTCATTATAGGGTTGGGGTTAGACTCATTATAGGGTTAGGTTTAGACTCATTATAGGGTTAGGTTTAGACTCATTATAGGGTTGGGGTTATACTCATTATAGGGTTGGGGCTAGACTCATTATAGGGTTAAGTTTAGACTCATTATAGGGTTAGGTTTAGACTCATTATAGGGTTGGGGTTAGACTCATTATAGGGTTGGGGTTAGACTCATTATAGGGTTAGGTTTAGACTCATTATAGGGTTAGGTTTAGACTCATTATAGGGTTAGGTTTAGACTCATTACAGGGTTAGATTTAGACTCATTATAGGGTTAGGTTTAGACTCATTATAGGGTTAGGGATAGATTCATTATAGGGTTACTCATTATAGGGTTAGGGTTAGACTCATTATAGGGTTAGGTTTAGACTCATTATAGGGTTAGGTTTAGACTCATGTTAGGGTTAGACTCATTATAGGGTTAGGTTTAGACTCATTATAGGGTAAGGTTTAGACTCATTATAAGGTTAGGGATAGATTCATTATTGGGTTAGGTTTAGACTCATTATAGGGTTAGATTTAGACTCATTATAGGGTTGGGGTTAGCCTCATTATAAGGTTGGGGTTAGACTCATTATAGGGTTAGGGTTAGACTCATTATAGGGTTAGGTTTAGACTCATTATAGGGTTAGGGATAGATTCATTATAGGGTTACTCATTATAGGGTTAGGGTTAGACTCATTATAGGGTTGGGGTTAGACTCATTATAGGGTTAGGGTTAGACTCATTATAGGGTTAGGTTTAGACTCATTATAGGGTTAGGTTTAGACTCATTATAGGGTTAGGGATAGATTCATTATAGGGTTACTCATTATAGGGTTAGGGTTAGACTCATTATAGGGTTGGGGTTAGCCTCATTATAAGGTTGGGGTTAGACTCATTATAGGGTTAGGGTTAGACTCATTATAGAGGGTGTGGTTAGACTCATTATAGGGTTGGGATTAGACTCATTGTAGTTTTCGACTCATTATAGGGTTAGGGTTAGACTCGTTATAGGGTTAGGGTTAGACTCATTATGAGGTTTAGACTCATCATAGGGTTAGGGTTAGACTCACTATAGGGTTAGGTTTAGACTCATGTTAGGGTTAGACTCATTATAGGGTTAGGGTTAGACTCATTATATGGTTAGGTTTAGACCCATTATAGGGTTAGGTTTAGACTCATTATAGGGTTAGGGTTAGACACATTATAGGTTTAGGTTTAGACTCATTATAGGGTTAGGTTTAGACTCATTATAGGGTTAGGTTTAGACTCATTATAGGGTTAGGTTTAGACTCATTACAGGGTTAGATTTAGACTCATTATAGGGTTAGGTTTAGACTCATTATAGGGTTAGGGATAGATTCATTATAGGGTTACTCATTATAGGGTTAGGGTTAGACTCATTATAGGGTTAGGTTTAGACTCATTATAGGGTTAGGTTTAGACTCATGTTAGGGTTAGACTCATTATAGGGTTAGGTTTAGACTCATTATAGGGTAAGGTTTAGACTCATTATAAGGTTAGGGATAGATTCATTATTGGGTTAGGTTTAGACTCATTATAGGGTTAGATTTAGACTCATTATAGGGTTGGGGTTAGCCTCATTATAAGGTTGGGGTTAGACTCATTATAGGGTTAGGGTTAGACTCATTATAGGGTTAGGTTTAGACTCATTATAGGGTTAGGGATAGATTCATTATAGGGTTACTCATTATAGGGTTAGGGTTAGACTCATTATAGGGTTGGGGTTAGACTCATTATAGGGTTAGGGTTAGACTCATTATAGGGTTAGGTTTAGACTCATTATAGGGTTAGGTTTAGACTCATTATAGGGTTAGGGATAGATTCATTATAGGGTTACTCATTATAGGGTTAGGGTTAGACTCATTATAGGGTTGGGGTTAGCCTCATTATAAGGTTGGGGTTAGACTCATTATAGGGTTAGGGTTAGACTCATTATAGAGGGTGTGGTTAGACTCATTATAGGGTTGGGATTAGACTCATTGTAGTTTTCGACTCATTATAGGGTTAGGGTTAGACTCGTTATAGGGTTAGGGTTAGACTCATTATGAGGTTTAGACTCATCATAGGGTTAGGGTTAGACTCACTATAGGGTTAGGTTTAGACTCATGTTAGGGTTAGACTCATTATAGGGTTAGGGTTAGACTCATTATAGGGTTAGGTTTAGACCCATTATAGGGTTAGGTTTAGACTCATTATAGGGTTAGGGTTAGACACATTATAGGTTTAGGTTTAGACTCATTATAGGGTTAGGTTTAGACTCATTATAGGGTTAGGTTTAGACTCATTATAGGGTTAGGTTTAGACTCATTATAGGGTTGGGGTTAGACTCATTATAGGGTTAGGTTTAGACTCATTATAGGGTTAGGTTTAGACTCATTATAGGGTTAGGTTTAGAGTCATTATAGGGTTAGGGTTAGACACATTATAGGTTTAGGTTTAGACTCATTATAGGGTTAGGTTTAGACTCATTATAGGGTTAGGGTTAGACTCATTATAGGGTTAGGTTTAGACTCATTATAGGGTTAGGTTTAGACTCATTATAGGGTTAGGTTTAGACTCATTATAGGGTTGGGGTTAGACTCATTATAGGGTTGGGGTTAGACTCATTATAGGGTTAGGTTTAGACTCATTATAGGGTTAGGTTTAGACTCATTATAGGGTTAGGTTTAGACTCATTACAGGGTTAGATTTAGACTCATTATAGGGTTAGGTTTAGACTCATTATAGGGTTAGGTTTAGACTCATTATAGGGTTAGGTTTAGACTCATTATAGCGTTAGGTTTAGAGTCATTGTAGGGTTAGGTTTAGACTCATTATAGGGTTAGGATTAGACTCATTATAGGGTTAGGTTTAGACTCATTATAGGGTTAGGTTTAGACTCATTATAGGGTTAGGGTTAGACACATTATAGGTTTGGGGTTAGACTCATTATAGGGTTAGGTTTAGACTCATTATAGCGTTAGGTTTAGAGTCATTGTAGGGTTAGGTTTAGACTCATTATAGGGTTAGGTTTAGACTCATTATAGCGTTAGGTTTAGAGTCATTGTAGGGTTAGGTTTAGACTCATTATAGGGTTAGGATTAGACTCATTATAGGGTTAGGTTTAGACTCATTATAGGGTTAGGTTTAGACTCATTATAGGGTTAGGGTTAGACACATTATAGGTTTGGGGTTAGACTCATTATAGGGTTAGGTTTAGACTCATTATAGGGTTAGGTTTAGACTCATTATAGGGTTAGGGCTATACTCATTATAGGTTTGGGGTTAGACTCATTATAAGCCTTTTTGGGTTAGAAAAGCATTGCCTACGGTATCTACATGACAGCCATCCATGTGAAGGTTACTCTCAGCAGCACAGATACTTGTATAAAAACATATAAATGAAAACACTGCATGGGGGTTGTGATTTGTTTGTCTTTGAAGTTTTCACCTTTCCTAGAGAGAAAGAAGGGTTCATTTAGTCATGTTCTGCACAGATCTTTCTCCAAATTACACCATCTTCAGAACTATGCATTGGGCAGATTGAGCAATGAGCTACAACTTTTACAGTTTAAAAAAAGAACAGTTTGACAACGAAGAATTGGGAAAATAATGAATGAACGAATAACGAAAATAAAGTTTAAATGTCAATCAAGAAGAACATCTTTCCATGCTAACATTTCACTAGGCTCCAGAAAGAGCTATTTTGAGCCCTAGGCGAGACAACTCTGCTTCTCTCCTCTCTCTGGAGACAGAGTTGAACGGGGGAGGCTAGTAGCAGACAGCTCCTGGATTACTTTACATGACAATATGATGGACAGGCCGTTCGGGCAGGCTGGTATTATCAGGCTGAGCTGTGGCAGCGGAGAGAGGGGGGAGGGGGAACACCTTCACCTTCCCAAAGAATCTATTTATCTGGCATCTTAAACGGAACATTGATGGAGTCACTCCAGAAATGTTGTTCTCTATCCCCAAAACTGTGATTTGGGTGTCCATGGATATACATGAAGAGATATTTCTTAAAGCCTTGCAAGCTGGACTTGCAAAGCGACACAATCTTGGTAACCCCAGTCTCTATCTCTCTTGGTTTCATGGAGCTACGACAGACTGGCAGACAGACAGGTTTATGGTCAAGATCTATTCAGTCTTCCTTTAAAAGATCTACAGCCTAGAAGTTTCCTTATCTAGTTGTCACAAGAGGAATAATGGTAGATTTCTCATCACTGAGTAATGACTGTGGTCTTCAGAGCTGGGGCAGAGAAGATTCCTGCTGATAAGAATGAACCATTTTAAAAATAGCTAATTAGTATTGTCTTTTTGACATTTTAGCTCAGATAAGACTAATACATTGTCAATATGTCTTAATTCTTCGGTCAAATTTGTAAAAATCGAATTTAGTCCCAATGTACAGTAAATGCATCAATCATATATCAATCCCGAGGTAAAATAAATCAAACATTTCAAAGTTATGAGATTTTTTTTGTTGCTTTTGTGCAGTTGCATTATTTTCTGGATAGAAATGTCAACACGGTGAGATAATAATCAAAAATAATTTATGTTTTTAATATGAGAAAGAAAACGTCAAGATATTCCATAGATGCATGACTAAGAATGACCAACACAGAGGCGATAATGTCACAAAAAAATTGGCATTTAAATCCTTTACATCGTGTCACGTCAGTTCATGTGATAACACTCTGAGTACCTCTAGAGGGCAGTGAAGAGACATGTCAGTTAATTACACATGGAATACTACCGGCGCCAATATAAATATCAGGATCATTTGAACATCTAATGCTAAAGAGTAAAATTAAAAAATGTTTGATAACATTTGCTTTATTCAAACTTTTGATTGGATAGTCAAACAACTCTTCAAATCTATTTTTTATTTGTCACAAACACAAGTTTGTTTGTTTAGCTATTGAAAGTGGTAAATAGTATTAGTTCAGTATATAATTTAAAAAATGTATAGGAAAGGGAATAGCAATCATTCTCGAGAAACCATTGGCTTGGTAAGCAGTTTTTTTTTTAACATCTATGCATTTGGAGAGGAAAAATAGTAGTTTAGCACAGCAGGATTAAACAAGACGTGTTTGTTGTGTTAGCCAAAGAGTCGATGAAGACTATACTGTTCACAATAAAATACACATAATTGATACCCTTGACTGTGTTTCTCTGTTTGATGTTGAACATGCCCTACGAGACAGACATTATGTATGTGCAAATGTTTATCATTCTAAATCATTGTGGAAGTTAGGCTACTGAAGAAATATAGACGTGATTTAAATTTTAAAAAACAATTATAGTTCAAGTTGTATTTGTCACATGCACAAGTACAGTGAAATTCATAACTTGAATGCTCTACCCAACAGCGCAGTAATCAATATCAAAATAGCATAGCCAATACAAATGAAACATATAATGAAGACAAGCACAGTGCCAATAACACAAGTACAATGTACAGGGCTACTGGAGTGTTTCAGGTATATATGTAGATATAGGAGGGTATTAGAGAACGTGACTGGTAGCAGGATTATTATTATTAATAATAATAATAATAATAATAATAATAATGATAATACTAATAATAATAATAGTCATAAAAAAATATATATATAATATAATTTAATATATATGATAATAATAATATAATATAGTGCATATGATAATAATAATACAATATAATATATATGATGATAATAATATAATATAATATATATGATAATGATAATGATAATATAATATAATATATATGGTAATGATAATATAATATAATATAATATATATGGTAATAATATTATGATGTAGTAGATATGATAATAATAATAATATAATAAAATATATATGATAACAATAATATAGTATATTATATATGGCAATAATAATATAGTACATATGATAATAATACTATGATATAATAAATATGAGAATAATAATATGATATAATATATTTGATAATATAATATAATGTAATATATATGATAATAATAATATAATATATATGAACATAATAATATAATATATATGATAATAATAAAATAATTAAAAAATATATTATAATAATATAATATATATGAACATAATAATAGAATATATATGATAATAATAAAATAATTAAAAAATATATTATAATAATATAATATAATAAATACGATAAGAGGAAAAAGGAGGACCATTCACAACCACATTTTGAAACTTGCAACGGAAGTCTCAGATATTGTTTTGGACACTGTTGATATAGCTTCACCAGCTATAACACCATGAACCAATATAAAACCAGCTACTTATGAATTGGTGGACTTGTAAGAGGCAACACCAGACAGACACAGTTAAAATTGCACATCCAAGTAGAACACTCAGACGTCATACTTAACTACCATTGAAGAATAGTTAATTACCACAACTAAGGACAGGACAACTAAGCACTGGTGTACATTTGAATGAATGCAAAACTAAGAGACTGTAGATGTGTTATGATCACTAAGGTGTAGATCTAAGAACTTAAGCGTTATCAATCTCTGTTAGCCTACACTGCCTACACCATATCATTTATCAGCAAAGCATAGAAGACTCAACACGTCTTTCTAAGAGTAAATTCAGACATGTCTTCTAAGTCAGAAAATCATTAAGCAATCAATCTTGGATAACCTGCTGTGAATAAAATGTGAATAGCCTCCAGTTGCTCAAACAAGGAATAGACCTACGGTTCGTTTTTATAATAATAATCGTCCTCTACAATAACAGTATGACATCGCCTGCTATGTAAAAATGTAAAGGCTATATGGTAGTGACTATGTTGCCCATGTGAATCCCCTCAATAAAATGAGCATGGATAGCCTAGTGCATGTCCTTTTCGAGCATGGAACGTGTGGGTACTGTGTTTACTGTACAGCATATGTGTTACTCAAGAGCACTAATCAGTCCTTATATATCAAATAACGGACCTGCTGACAATGCTTTTGTAAAAGGGGATAATGCCCCTGAAGTTGAAAGGATAAACGCTGCATTCCAGTCGCGGTGTGCATTATCCATAATGCAATTTGACCAGGGAGGTCCGCTTTAATTATGAAACTCATTAACCGTCATTAGGGTTAGCAGTGTGGTTAAGATTAGGTATAAAATCAGATTTTTATGACTTTGTGGCTGTGCCAGCTTAGTGACCGCTCTGCTAACCTGTTCATTAAACGTGCAGTCAAAAACTCACCTGCCGAAAAGTATGCGGTAGCCTAGTTTACACAGCCTACTTAAACACGAATTTGAAAAAAGTATACCAATGTTGACCACGCACAGATTGAATAACTCATGACCGACAATAATGGCCATGAGACACCTATGGTTGAATAGTCTATTCAATAATACCCTATAGGCTGCTTGAAGAAAACACAGTATAAATGTTTTGAAACGTGTCGCGATCATAACTATAAAGACCTTTAATATAACGAGATGAATGTTGTTGTTTTTTTACACGATAGATTTTGGACTGACCAAATCCGATGCGTAAAAACAATGACTCAATGGGTGTCTCGTTTTAACGCTGAATGTGATTATTGTGTTTGTTTTTTTTATCTATAAGTTGTTTGATAACATTTTTATGGTGCCATACATGCAACCCTGTAACTGAGCGACGCGAATCAACTGCGATGTGGCATCCGGTCCGTAGGAATATAGCCTACAGTTTGCGTAAATTCATGGTCAATTTGGCTTCCTATATTTGACCATTATCATAACATTATTTTCCTCTAGATCGGTTGAATACTTTCTTTTTAAATGTACCTATAATTTTCATATGACATGATACCGTAAAAACTTGTAGGATTGTATTCAGAATGAAATAAACTAATATTAGAAATGGATGATGTTACCTGTCTTTACTTGACACTAGTGATAGTAATGTTGACCTTCTATCCCTTGAAACAGAATATGGAAAATCAATCGCAATTCCCGTCACGTAGCGACATCAGTGCTTTAGAAGAAGAAGTGCCATAGAATTACACTGAAGTGGAAAAGTGGAGAAAAAAAGATCCTCTTCTGGTAGCGGGAATCAAACAAAAAACACACATCAGGGAAGGGTTATCCACTACAGCAAATGATCCATGTCCTAAAAAAGTCTATGGTCCACATGCGAGAGGCAAAGGCAATGATTGCAGAATATTTTTTTATAACTCAAAGAGCCTATGTAATTCCTCTTCAGATATCGTGGGTTAACTGTGGTTCAATCGCGGGCGGCAGGAGAGATGCTGATGGTCCATGTCGCTTGATTTACATGAAATAGCCCTGCGTGTGTTTTAAAATGCTCTCTCTTGCAACAAATGGTGCAAATCGCTTGTATGGAAGACCGTTTCATTGATCATGTGTAACAGCGTTTTAACAATGCGCATAAACTTCCATCCAAGAGCGCACAAAAATTAAACAGTTTGGTACGATTACTGGAAACTTCAGCTTTTTCGGCACAGTTTTTTTTTAAAGGTTATTATTCAGCAACAAAAAAATTACACATAAATGGCCTGTAGCCTGGGTAGTGTTCTGTCCCCCAACGGAGTTTGATGAAAGTGTTCCTTAGTGCGGTATCACTTACAGCGGGGCTGAAATAGACGTTATGCTGTATCTGTGTGCTAAGCTGTGCCTAGTTGTCTCAGTAGTATTGCATGAACCCAGTCCCTTAGTACTGCCCACCTCTCTGCCTCCAACTGACATCACTGTGGGAGGAGGGGCCTACAATACATATTACAGATCCCATCCTCTCCAATCCTCTTAAAGCTGCACTGCCGAGGAGCTCCCTGCATTGAGTTTTAGCTGGATGTCGAGTCTTGTGTTGACCACTACAAACACCACAAGATGCATCGGCTCTGCTGAAGCCTGGCTCCAATAACTGCCTGAGAAAGAGGGGGGACTGCACTAGCTTACCCTAACTCCCCCACATTGACTCCCGCACATTGCCTCTGCACCAGTACCCCCCTGTACATAGCCCAGCTGCTGTTATTTTACTGCAACTCTTTAATCATTTTTATGTTTTATTTCATACTTATCTATTTCTTACCTAAAACATATTTTTCTTAAACTGCATTGTTGGTTAAGGGTTTGTAGGTAACCATTTCACTGTAAGGTCTACACATGTTCTATTCAGTACGTGTGACAAATACAATTTGATTTGACTTTAGTGATTTGGTAACCGCCTGAGAAAGAGGGGGCACTACACTAACCTAGCTCCAATGACTGCCTGAGAACGAGAGGGCACTGCACTAGCCTAGCCTGTCTCCAATAACCACCTGAGAAAGAGAGGGCACTGCACTAACCTAGCCTGGCTCCAATAACCACTTGAGAAAGAGAGGGCACTGCACTAACCTAGCCTGTCTCCAATAACCACCTGAGAAAGAGGGGGCACTGCACTAACCTAGCCTGGCTCCAATAACCACCTGAGAAAGAGAGGGCACTGCACTAGCTAAAGGCTAATCTGCCTTTTCCCTCCGTACTGCTAGCTAATGTTCAATCGCTGGAAAATAAAAGGGACGAAACGAAAGCACATATATCCTACCAACGGGATACTAAAAACGGTAATATCTTATGTTTCACAGAGTGTTGGCTGAACGACATACATACTGAATAACATACAGCTGGCTGGATAGAACAGCAGCCTCTGGTAAGACACGGGGTGGGGGCCTACGCATATTTGTAAACAACAGCTGGTGCAGGATATCTAAGGAAGTCTCAAGGTTCTGCTCGACTGAGGTAGAGTATCTCACGATAAGCTGTGGACCACACTATCTACCTAGAGAGTTTTCATAAGTATTTTTCGCAGCTCAATAAGCTGTATACCGACATAAGCAAATAGGAAAACACTCATCCAGAGGTGACGCTCCTAGTGGCCGGGGACTTTAATGCAGGGAAACTTAAATCAGTTTTACCTCATTTCTACCAGCATGTTAAATGTGCAACCAAAGGGAAAAAACTCCAGACCACCTTTACTCCAGACACAGAGATGTGTACAATGTTCTCCCTCGCTTTCCATTTGGCAAATCTGACCCCCCCAAAAATCTAGATCACCTGTACTCTACACACAGAGACACGTACAAAGCTCTCCCTCGCCCTCCATTTGGTAAATCCGACCACAATTCTATCCGTCTGAATCCTGCTTGCAAGAACAATTAAAGCAGGAAGCACCAGTGGCTCTGTCTATAAAAAAGTGGTCAGATGAAGCAGATGCTAAGCTACAGGTCTGTTGTGCTAGCACAGACTGGTTATATGTTCCGGGATTCTTCCAATGGCATTGAGTACTACACCACATCAGTCACTGGCTTCATCAAGAAGTGCATCGATGACGTCTTCCCCAAAGTGACAGTACGAAACCCAACCAGAAGCCATGGATTACAGTCAACATTTGCACTGAGCTGCCACTTTCAAGGAGCGAGACTCTAACCTGGAAGCTTATAAGAAATCCTTCTATGCCCTCCGACGAACCAACAAACAGTCAAAGCGTCAATACAGGACTAAGATCGAATCGTACTACACCGGCTCCGACGATCATCGGATGTGGCAGGGCTGGCAAACCATTACAGACTACAAAGGGAAGCACAGCAGAGAGATGCCCAGCAACACAAGCCTACCAGACAAGCTAAATAACTTCTATGCTCGCTTCGAGGCAAGTAACACTAAACATACATGAGAGCATCAGCTGTTCCGGACGACTTTGTGATCACGCTCTCTGCAGATGATGTGAGTAAGACCATCAAAAAGGTCAACATTTACAAGGCCGCAGGGCCAGACGGATTACCAGGACATGTACTCCGAGCATGCGCTGACCAACTGGCAAGTGTCTTCACTGACATAATCAACCTCTCCCTGTCTGAATCTGTAATACCAACACACTTCAAGCAGACCACCACAGTCCCTGTGGCCAAGAACACTAAGGTAACCTGCCTAAATTACTACCGACCCGTAGCACTCACGCCTGTAACCATGAAATGCTTTGAAAGGCTGGTCATGGCTCACATCAACACCATTATTCTAGAAACCCTAGACCTACTCCAATTTGCATACCGCACCAACAGATCCACAGATGATGCAATCTTTTTTGCATTCCACACTGCCCTTTCACAGCTGGACAAAAGGAACACCTGTGTGAGAATGCTATTCATTGACTACAGCTCAGCGTTCAACCACATAGTTCCCTCAAAGCTCATCACTAAGCTAATGTCCCTGGGACTAAACACCTCTCTCTGCAACTGGATCCTGGACTTCCTGACGGGCCACGCCAAGGTGGTAAGGGTAGGTAACAACACATCCACCACACTGATCCTCAATACGGGGTTCCCTCAGCGGTGCTTGCTCAGTCCCTTCCTGTACTCATGACAGTATTCATGACAGTACTCAGTACTGTATTCATGACTGCACGGCCAGGCATGACTCCAACACCATCATTAAGTTTGCCTAAGACCACAGTGGTAGGCCTGATCAACGATGAGACAGTCTATAGGGAGTAGGTCAGAGACCTTACCATGTGGTACCAGGAAAACAACCTCTCCCTCAACGTGATCAAGACAAAGGAGATGATTGTGGACTACAGGAAAAGGAGGACCGAGCACGCCCACATTCTCATCGACGGGGCTGTAGTGGATCAGGTTCAAGTTCCTGGCGTCCACATCACCAACAAACTAACATGGTCTAAGCACACCAAGACAGTCGTGAAGAGGGCACAACAAAACCTATTCCCCCTCAGGAGACTGAAAAGGTTGGGCATGGATCCTCCAAATGTTTTACATCTGCACCATCGAGAGCATCCAGACTAGTTGTATCACTGCTTGGTAGAGCAACTGCTCGGCCTCCGACCGCAACGCACTACAAAAGGTAGTATGAACGGCCCAGTACATCACTGGGGCCAAGCTTCCTGCCATCCTGGACCTCTATTAGGTGGTGTCAGGCGAAGGCCCTAAAAATTGTCAAAGACTCCAGCCACCCTAGTCATAGACTGTTCTCTCTGCTACCGCACGGGGTACCGGAGAGCCAAGTCTACACTACCGTTCCAAAGTTTGGGGTTACTTAGAAATGTCCTTGTTTTTTAAAGAAAATCCATTAAAATAACAGCAAATTGATCAGAAATACAGTGTAGACATTGTTAATGTTGTAAATGACTATTGTAACTGGAAACGTCTGATTTTTTATGGAATATCTACATGGGCGTAGAGAGGCCCATTATCAGAAACCATTACTCCTGTGTTCCAATGGCACGTTGTGTTAGCTAATCCAAGTTTTAATTTTAAAAGGCTAATTGATCACTTGTCTCAACATCAACAGTAAAGAGGCGACTCCGGGATGCTGGCCTTCGAGGCAGAGTTCCTCTGTCTAGTGTCTGTGTTCTTTTTCCCATCTTTTTTCTTTTTATTGGCCAGTCTGAGATATGGCTTTTTCTTTGCAACTCTGCCTAGAAGGCCAGCGTCCTGGAGTCGCCTCTTCACTGTTGACGTTGAGACGGGTGTTTTGCAGGTACTATTTAATGAAGCTGCCAGTTGAGGACTTGTGATGCGTCTGTTTCTCAAACTAGACACTCTAATGTACTTGTCCTCTTGTTCAGTTGTGCACCGGGGCCTCCTATTCCATTTCTATTCTGGTTATAGCCAGTTTGCGCTGTTCTGTGAAGGGAGTAGTACATAGTACACAGCGTTGTACAAGATCTTCATTTCTTCAGTTTCTTTGCAATTTCTCTCATGGAATAGCCTTAATTCATCAGAACAATAATAGACTGACGAGTTTCAGAAGAAAGTTATTTGCTTCTAGCCATTTTGAGATAGTAATCAAACCCACAAATGCTGATGCTCCAGATACTCAACTAGTCAAAGGAAGGCCAGTGTAATTGCTTCTTTAATCAGTACAACAGTTTTCAGCTGTACTAACATAATTGCAATATATTCTTATAATGATCAATTAGCCTTTTAAAATAATAAACTTGGATTAGCTAACACAACGTGCCGTTGGAACACAGGAGTGATGGTTCCTGATAATGGGCCACTGTACGCCTATGGACAGTTGAAGTTTACATACACTTAGGTTGGAAGTTTACATTAAAACTAGTTTACATACACTTAGGTTGGAAGTTTACATTAAAACTAGTTTACATACACTTAGGTTGGAAGTTTACATTAAAACTTGTTTACATACACTTAGGTTGGAAGTTTACATTAAAACTAGTTTACATACACTTAGGTTGGAAGTTTACATTAAAACTTGTTTACATACACTTAGGTTGGAAGTTTACATTAAAACTAGTTTACATACACTTAGGTTGGAAGTTTACATTAAAACTAGTTTACATACACTTAGGTTGGAAGTTTACATTAAAACTTGTTTTTCAACCACTCCAAACATTTCTTATTAACAAACTACAGTTTGGGCAAGTCGGTTTGGTTTGGTTTGGTTTGGTTTGGTTCGGTTCGGTTCGGTTTGGTTTGGTTTGGTTAGGTTTGGTTTGGTTTGGGT
This sequence comes from Oncorhynchus nerka, assembly GCF_034236695.1. Taxonomy (NCBI): domain Eukaryota; kingdom Metazoa; phylum Chordata; class Actinopteri; order Salmoniformes; family Salmonidae; genus Oncorhynchus; species Oncorhynchus nerka. The sequence goes on along the minus strand of NC_088401.1, from coordinate 85,481,054 downwards.
AAGTCAGTTTGGTTTGGTTTGGGTAAGTCGGTTTGGGCAAGTCGGTTTGGTTTGGTTTGGTTTGGTTTGGTTTGGTTTGGTTCGGTTTGGTTTGGTTTGGTTTGGTTTGGGTAAGTCAGTTTGGTTTGGTTTGGGTAAGTCGGTTTGGGCAAGTCGGTTTGGTTTGGTTTGGTTTGGTTTGGTTTGGTTTGGGTAAGTCAGTTTGGGCAAGTCGGTTTGGTTTGGTTTGGTTTGGTTTGGGTAAGTCAGTTTGGGCAAGTCGGTTTGGTTTGGTTTGGTTTGGTTTGGTTTGGGTAAGTCAGTTTGGGCAAGTCGGTTTGGTTTGGTTAGGTTTGGTTTGGTTTGGTTTGGTTTGGGTAAGTCGGTTTGGTTTGGTTTGGTTTGGTTTGGTTTGGTTTGGGTAAGTCAGTTTGGGCAAGTCGGTTTGGTTTGGTTTGGTTTGGGTAAGTCAGTTTGGGCAAGTCGGTTTGGTTTGGTTTGGTTTGGTTTGTCAGTTTGCAAGTTTGGTTTGGTTTGGGTTTAAGTCAGTTTGGGCAAAGTTTGGTTTGGTTTGGTTTGGTTTGGTTTTTGGTTTGGGTAAGTTCAGTTTGGGCAAGTCGGTTTGGTTTGGTTTGGGTAAGTCGGTTTGGTTTGGTTTGGTTTGGTTTGGTTTGGTTTGGGTAAGTCGGTTTGGTTTGGTTTGGTTTGGGTAAGTCGGTTTGGTTTGGTTTGGTTTGGTTTGGTTTGGGTAAGTCAGTTTGGTTTGGTTTGGTTTGGGTAAGTCAGTTTGGTTTGGTTTGGTTTGGGTTTGGTTTGGTTTGGTTTGGGCAAGTCGGTTTGGTTTGGTTTGGTTTGGGTAAGTCGGTTTGGTTTGGTTTGGTTTGGGTAAGTCAGTTTGGTTTGGTTTGGTTTGGTTTGGTTTGGGTAAGTCGGTTTGGGCAAGTCGGTTTGGTTTGGTTTGGTTTGGTTTGGGTATGTCGGTTTGGTTTGGTTTGGTTTGGGTAAGTCGGTTTGGTTTGGTTTGGTTTGGGTAAGTCGGTTTGGTTTGGTCTGGTTTGGTTTGGTTTGGTTTGGGTAAGTCGGTTTGGTTTGGTTTGGTTTGGTTTGGTTTGGTTTGGTTTGGTTTGGTTTGGTTTGGTTTGGTTTGGGTAAGTCGGTTTGGTTTGGTTTGGTTTGGTTTGGTTTGGTTTGGGTAAGTCGGTTTGGTTTGGTTTGGTTTGGTTTGGTTTGGTTTGGGTAAGTCGGTTTGGTTTGGTTTGGTTTGGGTAAGTCAGTTTGGGCAAGTCGGTTAGGACATCTTCTTTGTGCATGAGACAAGTAATTTTTCCAACAATTGTTTACAGACAGATTATTTCACTTATAATTCAATTTATCACAACTCCAGTGGATCAGTTTACATAGTTTACATACATTTACATTACATTTAACATTTTACATTTAAGTCATTTAGCAGACGCTCTTATCCAGAGCGACTTACAAATTGGTGCTTTCACCTTATGACATCCAGTGGAACAGCCACTTTACAATAGTGCATCTAGGTCTTTTAAGGGGGGAGGGGGAGAAGGATTACTTTATCCTATCCTAGGTATTCCTTAAAGAGGTGGGGTTTCAGGTGTGCACTAAGTTGAACAGCTTGGAACATACTTAAACAGCTTGGAACATTCCAGAAAATTATGTCATGGCTTTAGAAGCTTCTGATAGGCTAATTGACATATTTTGATTCAATTGGAGGTGTACCTGTGGATGTATTTCAAGGCCTACTTTCAAACTCAGTGCCAATTTGCTCGACATCATGGGAAAATCAAAAGAAATCAGCCAAGACCTCAGAAAAAATTATAGACCTCCACAAGTTTGGTTCATCCTTGGGAGCAATTTCCAAATGACTGAAGGTACCACATTCATCTGTACAAACAATAGTACGCAAGTATAAACACCATGGGAGCACGCAGTGTGAAAAGTGAAAAATCAATCCCAGAACAACAGCAAAGGAACTTGTGAAGATGATGAAGGAAACAGGTACAACATTATCTGTATCCACAGTAAAACGAGTCCTATATCAACATAATCTGAAAGGCTACTCAGCAAGGAAGAAGCCACAGCTCCAAAAACATCATAAAGAAGCCAGACTACGGTTTGCAACTGCACATGAGGACATAGCTCATACTTTTTGGAGAAATGTCCTCTGGTCTGATGAAACAAAAATAGAACTGTTTGGCCATAATGACCATCGTTATGTTTGGAGGAAAAAGGGGGAGGCTTGTAAACCGAAGAAAACCATCCCAACCGTCAAGCACGTTGGTGGCAGCATCATGTTGTGGGGTGCTTTGCTGCAGGAGGGACTGGTGCACTTCATAAAATAGATGGCATCATGAGTTAGGAAAATTATGTGGATATATTGAAGCAACGTCTCAAGAAATCAGTCAGGAAGTTAAAGCTTGGTCGCAAATGGGTCTTCCAAATGGACAATGACCCCAAGAATAATTCCAAAGTTGTGGCAAAATGGCTTAAGGACAACAAAGTCAAGGTATTGGAGTGGCCATCACAAAGCCAAAATTCACCCAATTCATTGTGGGAAACTTGTGGAAGGCTACCTGAAACGTTTTGACTCAAGTTAAACCTATTTAAAAGCAATGCTACTTAATACTAATTGAGTGTATGTAAACTTCTGACCCACTGTGAATGTGATGAAAGAAATAGAAGCTGAAATAAATAATTCTCTCTGCTATTATTGACATTTCACATTCTGAAATTAAAGTGGAGATTCTAACCTAAGACAGGGAATTTTTAATTGGATTAAATGTCAGGAATTGTGAAAAACTGAGTTTAAATGTATTTGGCTAAAGTGTATGTAAATTTCTGACTTCAACTGTAGATATTCCATTTTTTTTTTATCAGTTCTTTCCAGCTACAATAGTAATTTACGATATTAACAATGTCTGCATTGTATTTCTGATCAGTTTGATGTTATTATAATGGACAGAAAAATGGGCTTTTCTTTCAAAAAGGACATTTCTAAGTGACCCCAAACTTTCTAACGGTAGTGTAGGTCCAAAAGGCTTCTAAACACCTTTTACCTCCAAGCCTTAAGACTCCCGAACAGCTAATCAAATGGCTACCCAGACTATTTGCAACGCCCCCCCCCCTTCTACGCTGCTGCTGCTCTCTGTTATTATTCATGCATAGTCACTTTAATAATTCTACCTACATGTACATACTCACTCAATTACCTCGATTACGGTGCCCCGGCACAATGACTCTGTACCAGTACCCCATGTATATAGCCCTGCTATTGTTATTTACTGCTGCTCTTTAATTATTTGTTGTTCTTATCTCTTACTTTTTGGGGGATATTTTCTTGAAACTGCATTGTTGGTTAAGGGTTTGTAAGTAAGCATTTCACTGTAAGGTCTACTACACCTGTTGTATTTGACACGTGACAAATACAATTTTTTATTTTTATTTTTTATTAACAAGTGGGCCTTTCATATGTGACTGATTACAAATTGGTGAAGGAATACTGTTTATCTCCATTTAGACAGTTAGGATGTCCATAATGACCTTATATGTATGGTTAATTGGGCATACTCCACAATTCAGGTGTCAAAAGGGGGTGTTAGTGAGCCTTGAAAAGGTCATCAGAGGTCAAAGTTCCCTACACCATGTAACAATTGATCACCTCTGTCAGTTTAACTCTGCCTTCATGCAACAGATCACCTTGTTTTAAATATGTTTACCCTCCGGCAAGGCTTCCTAAACAACAGCCAGCCAGTCAGCCGGCCAGCCAGTCAATCAGCCAGTCAGCCAGCCAGCCAGCCAGCCAGCCAGCCAGTCAAGTCAGTCAGCCAGACAGCCAGTCAGCCAGCCAGCCAGTCAATCAGCCAGCCAGTCAATCAGCCAGCCAGCCAGCCAGTCAGCCTTCCTAAACAACAGCCAGCCAGTCAGTCAGTCAGTCAGCCACCCAGTCAGTCAGTCAGTCAACCGGCCAGCCAGCCAGCAAGTCAGCCGGTAAGCTTGTCAGCCAGCTAGTTAGCCAGCCAGTCAGCCACCTTCCACCTGTGTCTCCTCCACCACCATCTACCCACCCAATTAGAATGCATCCGAAATGGCACCCTATACCCTAGTGCACTACCTTTGAACAGAGCCATATGGGGAATGGGGTTCCATTTGGTACACATAACATGTATCCCCCTCCCACCCTCCTCCTATCTCCCTCCCACCCACCCTCCATCTATCCTCCCCACCCTTCTGGAAGGTTTTCCCATCTCCACAGAGGAACTCTGGAGCTCTGTCAGAGTGACCATTGGGTTGTTGGTCACCTCCCTGACCTAGACCCTTCTCCCCCGATTGCTCTATTTGGCTGGGCGGCCAGCTCTAGGAAGAGTCTTTGTGGTTCCAAATGTCTTCAATTTAAGAATGATGGAGGCCACTGTGTTCTTGGGGTCCTTCAATGCTGCAGAAATGTGTTGGAACCGTTCCCCAGCTCGGTGCCTCGACACAATCCTGTCTCGGAGCTCTATGGACAATTCCTCATGACTTGGTATTTGCTCCGACATGCACTTTAAGCTGTGGAACCTTATATAGACAGGTGTGTGCCTTTCCAATCATGTCCAATCAATAGAACTTCACACAGGTGAACTCCAATCAAGTTGTAGAAACACCTCAAGGATGATCACTGGAAACAGGATGTACCTGAGCTCAATTTCGAGTTTCATAGCGAAGTGTCTGAATAGCCGGCCTGTTTTATTTTTTAAAATAGATTTGCAAACATTTCTAAAAAACTATTTTTGTTTTTGTAGATTGATGAGGGGGAAAAAATGAATTTGATCTATTGGAGAATAAAGCTGCTACTACATAACAACACATGGAAGGGGTCTGAATACTCCGAATGCACTGTAAATCCAGCACTGACCCTGATATGCAAAATAAAGTTATTGTTGCTATATAATCTCAGGAACATTATCTAACACACAGAATTTCCCTAACTACTTTACAACCTGTTCCATTCTATAAGGCCACAGCTAGAGCTGTCTGTGGTAGACCTGAAAGGGTTTGATCTATGTATTCTTAATTATACTGTTTGTCAATGAAGGACTTCTTCAAGGCATGTTTAAGAAATGCTAATGTGAAAGCCTTCAAGCTTTATAAAAAGGCACAAAACTCCTCATGCATTATTCAAAGGGCTATTTTGCTACTCTACTCCCAAAACGAACTTTAGGAGAGACAAGCTGTGCATTTCTGATCAGTCAGGACAATCCCCACAATACGAAGAGGGTGTATATGGGGTCAGATCTTGAACTTTCCTTTTATTTTCCATCAATGTATCAAAATACATTGTTAAGTAATCTACTGTATATCTCAAAGTAGGACACAGCCCAAAGTATATAACAGGTTAGCGTTCTTAGCATTCTAGTTCTGAATGCGGCTCTGCAGAGTGGTCACTAGCTGGCACAGGCACAAAGTCATAAAATCTGATTTAAACCTAACCCTAACCCTAACCATAACCACACCGCTAACCCTAATGCCTAACCATATCCTTAAATATAGAATTTTTACAAAATTAGTCAGTTTTAGTTTCTATTCAGTATTTAAAGCAGAAGCATTAAAGATGTAAATTTAAAGGTACTTTCTGATTGACTCGACATATGCAGCGTTTACCGTGTATGCAGTCTCTGCTAAAGCGGGAACATTGCCTTTAAAGTTCAGTCACGCTGTAAAACCGAACTACTGCGATGCAGATTGAATAGAGCGTTTTGACTTTGCAGCTGGAGTATCTAGCAGAAATCGCTCAATTCTGCCTCCAGGGCATGAAAATAAACGTCAACCTGCTAGTGTGTTTATCCCGGGAACTAGTGGATTTATGTTCTGATTGACTGTAAGGAAATGTAGTAACAGTTTGCAGATATGTGAGATGACATTAACTAATTAATTCATGTTTATCTGTTTCTCCAATCTGGGAAAAAAAAATCAATTTGCGTATATTAAAAATGGCAGATTCTGCCGAACAAAATAGGAAAAAATGTGATTGATAATCCTAAAACATCAAATCAGATTTTAATAACATTTAAAATCGCAACACACAGTAAAACATTCCCTTTTAAAGTAGTAAGAAGCATTAAAGGAGAGGACTAAAACGGCATTGATCCTTTGTCGTGAAACCTCAAACTGGTTTCACCACAGTGGTGTGCCTGGTAAAAAAAAGCAGTTCACTAAAGAAACAAGGGTGCCATCACAGCCACAGCCTCTGGTCATTTCCTGCTAAATGTAACTCAGAATGAGAACCAGTACAGAGTAAACTGGGAGGCAGCTGTGTCTACAGACAGACAGGGAAACAAAGCTTTTGTTTTCTTCTACAGATGTGATCAAATGGAGTTTTCCTCTATAACGCTGACTTCAATCTGCATGCTGTAGGCTTCTCCACTGGATCCATGACTCATTACCTACACTTAGGTCTCATCCCAAATGGCACCCTATCCTCTATATAGTGCACTACTTTAAACCAGAGCCCTAGAGGGCCCGGGTCAAAATTAGTGCACTTACATAGGGCATAGGGTGCCATTGAGAACACAACCCTTGAAGAGAAATAATTGGAAGAAAAAGCACACACTAATATACCTTATCAGTGGACTACAGCTGGGCCAGCATCGGAAAGGAAAGGGTTGGAAGGGTAAGGGAGGTAAATTGCAAGGTATGCCTCCCGTATATTAACATTTCAGGTTCTTTCAGAAAGGATTGATTCTTTGGCCTCATTTTAGATGACCTCGGCAGTATATTATCCTTTTAACTTTACAGCTCAACCCGTCTGAAAAGAAGCACAGGGCAGTTGTCCGTTTTTCTTTTTTTTGGGGGGGGTGGGGGGGGGGTATTTTATTTCTTGAGTCTTTCCTGTTCAACAACCATTGAAAATCCCACTATGTACTTCCTGGCTTTTGATCACCCGACCTCAATTGTTAATATTGGTATTACAGTATTATGCTTATTTCGACCACATAAGGGGTTCCCACGGCTATGTATAACAATGCTTGTCTGGGTGTCAAATCCATGACTGGACTAAAGAAAGTACTAAAGAGACATTTTGAGTTAGATAAATCTAGACAAACCCTTCTTTTTAATCCTTTATGGACCCATAGCAACGTTCAAGAACATCAGAGGTTTTTTCTGAAAAATGAAATGGTCTCTATGAATTTCTCTCTTTCTTACTCTCTTTCTATTTGAAGTGAGAACATGGACAAAGATCTATAGCTGTTATTTTATTGACAATAGAAATGGGCTTGTTGAGAGATGGCCAGAGAGAGTAAGAGTAACCAGGCGTGACCTTTTGTCATACAAACATGTAACATGCATGACTTCAGTTTTTATCCAATGCACCGGTTCGGCTTTCAAAAGAGAAAGGGCCTTCAAGCATGACCATCATTGGCTTGTCATACCTCAAAATGGATGTCGCTAAACAAAAACTTCAGAGAGCTATTACAGACTTCGATAGTGAACTCAATGAAATACGCAAGATTTCAACAGTGGTGGGAAGCTACTCTGAAAATATGGTTGACCAAGCTACCAATTACTTCACACTAAAATAAGTTAAGCTACACTAAAGTTACCCTTAAGATAAGCATAGCGTACCTCACTAAAGTTACTACATCCAAACTACTTTGTGAAAAATTATAATTTGTAAATCTCAACTGTCATATCACGTTGGGGTCATACAGTGCCCTTTGAAAGTATTCATACCATTTGACAGCCCGATTTCAAAATGGATTTAATTCTTATTATTTTTACCCATCTACACACAATACCTCATAATGACAAAGGGAAAACATATTTCAAGAAATGCTTGCACATTTATTGAAAATGATTACAGAAATATCACATTTACATAAGTGTTCACACCCCTTTATTCAATACCTGTTAGAGCTTTGGCAGCTATTACAGCATTGAGTTTTTCTGGGTAAGTCTCTAAAGAGCTTTACACACCTCAATTGAACATTCAATGTTGTTCTCTAGGATTTTGCTGTGCTTAGATTTATTATTTTTCTTGTTATCCTAAAACAACTCCCTAGTCCTTGGCAAGGACAAGCATACCCATAACATGATGCAGCCACCACCATGGTTGAAAATATGAAGAGTGGTACTCAGTGATGTGTTGGATTTGCCCCCCCCACAAAACTCTCTGTATTCAGGACATAAAGCAAATTTCTTTGCCACATTTTTTTGCAATTCTATTTAGTGCCTTATTGCATGCTTTGTACAGGCTTCCTCCTTTTCCCTCTGTCAATTACGTTAGTATTGTGGAGTAACTACAATGTTGTTGTTTTTTCTCCTATCACAGTCATTAAACTCTTTAACTGTTTTAAAGTTTCCTTCCTCTCCGACAGCTGAGTTAGGAAGCACTCATGTTTCTTCGTAGTGACTGGGTGTAATTAATAACATCACAATGCTCAAAGGGATATTCAAGGTCTCTTTTTTTTGTTTTACCCATCTACCAATGGATTCCCTTCTTTGAAGGGCATCAGAAAACCTCCCTGCTCTTTGTGGCTGAATCTGGGTTTTAAATTCCCTACTCGACTGAGATACAGATAATTGTAGTGTGTAGTTTCAGTAGTTAGCTACACCGCTACATGGTAAAACAGTAGTGTGTAGTTCCAGTAGTTAGCTACACTGCTACATGGTAAAACAGTAGTGTGTAGTTCCAGTAGTTAGCTGCACCGCTACATGGTAAAACAGTAGTGTGTAGTTCCAGTAGTTAGCTACATGGTAAAAACAGTAGTGGGTAGTTCCAGTAGTTAGCTACACCGCTACATGGTAAAACAGTAATTAACTACTGAAAACACTACCTAGATTAGATTTCAGCTAAAGCACCAAGCTACTGTTAAATATAAATAAAGTTGTTCACTACTTCCTGACAGTATATTTCAAACATCCTAATATTGGAGTTGTTTTTGTTTTCTATTTCTGTATATATACAGTTTACATACACTTAGATGGAGTAATTCAAACTCCACACAAAACTACACACATTTCTATAACAAACTATAGTTTTGGCAAGTTGGTTAGGACAACTACTTTGTTCATGACACAAGTAATATTTCCAACAATTGTTTACAGATTATTTCACTTATAATTCACTCTATCACAATTCCAATGGGTCAGACGTTTACATACACTATGTTGACTGTGCCTATAAACAACTTGAAAAATTCCAGAAAATTACGTCATGGCTTTAGAAGCTTCTGATAGGATAATTGACATAATTTCAGTCAATTGGAGGTGTACCTGTGGATGTATTTCAAGGCCTACCTTCAAACTCAGTGCCTCTTTGCTTAACATCATGGGAAAATCTAAATAAATCAGCCAAGACCTCCATAAAACAATTGTAGGCCTCCACAAGTCTGGTTCATCCATGGGAAGCATTTTCCCAACGGCTGAAGGTACCACGTTCATCTGTACAAACAATAGTACGCAAGTATAAACACCATGGGAACACGCAGCCATCATACCTGTCATGTTCTGACCATAGTTCTTTTGTGTTTTCTTTGTTTTAGTGTTGGTCAGGACGTGAGCTGAGTGGGCATTCTATGTTGTGTGTCTAGTTTTCCCATTTCTATGTTTGGCCTGATATGGTTCTCAATCAGAGGCAGGTGTTAGTCATTGTCTCTGATTGGGAACCATATTTAGGTAGCCTGTTTTGTGTTGGGTTTTGTGGGTGGTTGTCTTCTGTCTTTGTGTCTATGCACCAGACTGTTTTGTTTTTTTCACAATTATTATTATTTTTTTTGTAGTGTTCACGTTTATTGTCTTTATTAAACATGTTGAACAATAACCACGCTGCGATTTGGTCCGATCCTTCGTCCACAGAAGAAAGCCGTTACAATAACGCTCAGGAGGGAGATGCGTTCTGTCGCCTAGAGATGAATGTAGTGGTGCGAAAAGTACAAATCAATCCCAGAACAACAGCAAAGAACCTTGTGAAGATGCTGGAGGAAACAGGTACAAAAGTATCTATATCCACAGTAAAACGAGTCCTATATCGACATAACCTGAAAGGCCGCTCAGCAAGGAAGAATCCGCTGCTTCAAAATTGCCATAAAAGGCCAGACTACGGTTTGCAACTGCACATGTGGACAAAGATGGTACTTTTTGGAGAAATGTCCTCTGATCTGCTGAAACAAAAATAGAACTGTTTGCCCATAATGATCATCGTTATGTTTGGAGGAAAAGCTTGCAGGCTAAAGAACACCATCCCAACCGTGAAGCACGGGGGTGGCAGCATCATGTTGTGGGGGTGCTTTGCTGCAGGAGGGACTGGCGCACTTCACAAAATAGATGGAAAAGGAAAGGAAATGATGTGAAAAAATTGAAGCAACATCTCAAGATATCAGTCAGGAAGTTAAAGCTTGGTCGCAAATGGGTCTTCCAAATGGACAATGACCCCAAGCATACATCCAAAGATGTGGCAAAATGGCTTAAGGACAACAAAGTCAACGTATTGGAGTGGCCATCACAAAGCCCTGACCTCAATCCTATAGAAAATGTGTGGGCAGAACTGATAAAGCGTGTGCGAGCAAGGAGGCCTACAAACCAAACCTGAGTTACACCAGCTCTGTTAGGAGGAATGGGCCAAAATTCACCCAATTTATTGTGGGAAGCTTGTGGAAGGCTAACTGAAACGTTTGACCCAAGTTAAACAATTTACACTCAATTAGTATTTGATAGCATGTAAACATCTGACCCACTGGGAATGTGATGAAAGAAATAGAAGCTGAAAGAAATTATTCACTCTACTGTATTCTGACATTTCACATTCTTAAAATCAGGTTGTGATCCTAACTGACCTAAAGCAGGGATTTTTTTTCTTGATTAAATATCAAGAATTGTGAAAAACTGAGTTTAAATGTATTTTGCTAAGGTGTATGTAAACTTTTGACTTCAACTGTATATATTGGTGTTGGGTCTAACAACACATGAAACAAACAATATACCCTCCATGGTTGCTGTGTGTTTGTGGGCAATTAAAAAGTAAAACAGCAAATTCATCTTAGTTCCAAAGATATTCACTGGTGAAAAGTTATATGTCAATGGGATTTAATTACGTCTGTACACCATTTACTAACAGTCAAGAGTTAAGCATTGACATGCATACCATACTCCCATGCCGATTTAAACTTAAAATCACTCAGTTCAATGCTTGAAGTGAGCTTCAACTCATGGTTATTTTTTAAAATTTTTTTATTTCACCTTTATTTAACCAGGTAGGCAAGTTGAGAACAAGTTCTCATTTTACAATTGCGACCTGGCCAAGATAAAGCAAAGCAGTTTGACAGACACAACGACACAGAGTTACACAAGGAGTAAAACAAACATACAGTCAATAATACAGTATAAACAAGTCTGTATACAATGTGAGCAAATGAGGTGAGAAGGGAGGTAAAGGCAAAAAAGGCCATGGTGGCAAAGTAAATACAATATAGCAAGTAAAACACTGGAATGGTAGTTTTGCAATGGAAGAATGTGCAAAGTAGAAATAAAAATAATGGGGTGCAAAGGATATTACTGTTATACAGTGGTTTGCGAAAGTATTCACACCCCTTGACATTTTTACTCTTTTGTTGCCTTACAACCTAGAATTAAAATATATATATAATTTTTTTTTTTTTGGGGGGGGTTGTATTATTTGATTTACATAACATGCCTACCACTTCGAAGATACCAAATATTTTTTATTTTGAAGCAAAAAAAAAAGTTAAAAAAAAAAAGAACTTTTATCATCAGAAGAGCTTCAGACTGTTGGGGGCATGGACTCTACACGGCGTCAAAAGCAATCAACAGGGATGCTGGTACATGTTGACTCCAATGCTTACCACAGTTGAGTCAAGTTGGCTGGAAGACTTTTGGGTGGTGGACCATTCTTGATTAAACACAGGGAAACTGTTGAGCGTGAAAAACCCAGCAGCATTGCAGTTCTTGACACAAACCTGTGTGCCGAGAACCTACTACCATACCCTGTTCAAAGGCATGTCACCCTCTGAATGATACACATACACAATTCATGTCTCAATTTTCTAAAGGCTTAAAAATCCTTATTGAACTTGTCTCCTCCCCTTCATCTACACTGATTGAAATAGATTGAATTAACAAGTGACACCAATAAGGGATCATAACTTCAACTGGATTCACCTTGACAGTCTATGTCATGGAAAGCTATTCTTAATGTTTTGTCAACTCAGTGTCTCTAGGCCTAATAGTAATGTGTCTGTAGGCCTAATTACAATAATACAATCATTGACAGTTGTCAGCTAGACCAGGATAATTTAGTTACCAAGGTGACTACCAGGCTGAGCTTTCAATAGTGATAGCCATTTTTAGCTAGCTCTCACCATGGAAAGATCAGGTGTTCTTAATGTGTCAACTCCGTGTATAATGATATTGTGACATATGACTATTCAGGGTTTCTTAGAACTCTACTTATGTTTAACAGGTGTGTGAATAGAGAAAACAACAAGGCCTTTTTCCTGGATCTGGTATTTTTCTTGTATTTCTGGCAAATGGATTCAGGTGTCTAATGTTTGCCTGTAAGGTTACCAGGGTGTATTAGCGTTAGCATTAGCTGTGTTTGTTTGTCGTCTAATGTTTGCCTGTAAGGTTACCAGGGTGTATTAGCGTTAGCATTAGCTGTGTTTGTTTGTCGTCTAATGTTTGTTTTTATTTCCTCCAGGCCTTGGGAACACGTGGGCTAAGACATGGTCACAGGCTTCACACCAGCCTCAGTTCATCCTCTCCCTTTCTATTTTTTTTATTGTCTTGGAAGCCTAACAGCACCCTCCAATGTAATTAAGAAAATAAGAGAGGAAGGAGAATCAGAATAAGAAACCATGAAGTAAGAAAGGAATCATTGAATGAATTACAAGGTAAAACCTTGGCTAGTTTGTATGCCACTGGTGTGACCAATGCAGTTAAACAAAAATAATGCCAGGAGCAAAACTAAATTGCTGTTTCCCAGGGGAGAATTCAACGCTTCCTGGGCTGTTGTTCCTGGCTGAAAAAAAACCTAGCGTTTGAAGGTAACGTCAGATGATTAGGTTCCATATAATCTCTGGTGGACAGATTCTCCTAGACAGATAAAACAGCGAGCACCTGTCAAGGCTCACGTATAATTATGTGATTACGAGCAGCAGTACTTCCTGGATTTGGGTTTTTCGTCATTGATTATTTGGATGAATCAGGATTGGCCGAAGATGGTGATTAAACTGGTGCGATGATTTTCAAGCCCATGTGCAGATGATAAACGTTTTCCACTAAATTCCACAACCAGTCAAAATTCGTGGAAACAAAAAATGTGGCCATGATAAACAGAGGTGAAATAAGCCGAAGGGAGGAGTTTGGTCTAACGTTTCTGTGTGCGAGGTAGGAGACTTGATGAGCACATTAAAGTCACTAGCCATTTCTCTTTAGAGTGCACTACTTTGGACCAGAGTCCTATTGGCCCAGTTCAAAAAGAGTGCACTATAAAGGGAACAGGGTGCCATTTAGAATAAAGACTGGGAGATCTATACAGAATCAACACAGTCCTTCGGGGATGTGGTAATGTCTGGGTCTGGTGCCAAACAGGCACTAGGACCAGGGAGACACTTAACGAACCTTAAGACCACCATGAGGCCAACAAGTTCACATTGTGGTAAACAGCAGAAGTGAAGGAAAAAAACCAAACAACTCTCAACTCCAGATCTCCCAAGCCTGAAAGGAAAACTTCCTAACCACTGCTCCAATAGGTTTAAAAACCCACTTGGAGGAGATTGTAACAAACTTAACTAGGCAAGGATCATTACAATATGAAATATCCACAGGTTTTTTATCTTTGTAGCTACATGCAAATATAATTCATCACATAGGGTTAAAATGGCGTCAGAGCAGAAGGCAGGCGTTTTACGTGACCCCAACTAATTATGCTTCTTTGTTTGTTTATCTGTGTTGTTTGTAACTTGTTTTTTAAAACTATTTTTTGTACATAATGTGGCAGACCACATGACGTACTGAGAGAGTTTTCATAATGTAATTAAATAAATTAAAACAACAGTAAGACAGTGAACAATAACAGTAGAGAGGTTATATACAGTAGAGAGGTTATATACAGTAGAGAGGCTATAACAGTAGAGGTTATATACAGTAGAGAGGCTATAACAGTAGAGAGGTTATATACAGTACAGAGGTTATATACAGTAGAGAGGTTATATACAGTAGAGAGGCTATAACAGTAGAGAGGTTATATACAGTAGAGAGGTTATATACAGTAGAGAGGCTATAACAGTAGAGAGGTTATATACAGTACAGAGGTTATATACAGTAGAGAGGCTATAACAGTAGAGAGGTTATATACAGTAGAGAGGCTATATACAGTAGAGAGGCTATAACAGTAGAGAGGTTATATACAGTAGAGAGGTTATATACAGTAGAGAGGCTATAACAGTAGAGAGGTTATATACAGTAGAGAGGTTATATACAGTAGAGAGGCTATATACAGTAGAGAGGCTATATACAGTAGAGAGGTTATATACAGTAGCGAGGTGATAACAGTAGCGAGGCTATATACAGTAGAGAGGTTATATACAGTAGAGAGGGTATATACAGTAGAGAGGTTATATACAGTAGAGAGGTTATATACAGTAGAGAGGTTATATACAGTAGAGAGGCTATAACAGTAGAGAGGTTATATACAGTAGAGAGGTTATATACAGAGAGGCTAGAGAGGTTATATACAGCTATAACAGTAGAGGTTATATACAGTAGAGAGGCTATATACAGTAGAGAGGTTATATACAGTAGAGAGGTTATATAGTATACAGAGAGGTTATATACAGTTATATACAGTAGAGGCTATAACAGTAGAGAGGTTATATACAGTAGAGAGGCTATATACAGTAGAGAGGTTATATACAGTAGAGAGGTTATATACAGTAGAGAGGTTATATACAGTAGAGAGGCTATAACAGTAGAGAGGTTATATACAGTAGAGAGGCTATATACAGTAGAGAGGTTATATACAGTAGAGAGGCTATATACAGTAGAGAGGTTATATACAGATAGTAGAGGCTATAACAGTAGAGAGGTTATATACAGTAGGTATATACAGTAGGAGGTTATATACAGTAGGTTATATACAGTAGAGAGGCTATATACAGTAGAGAGGCTATAACAGTAGAGAGGCTATATACAGTAGAGAGAGAGAGGTTATATACAGCTATATACAGAGAGGCTATAACAGTAGAGAGGCTATAACAGTAGAGAGGTTATATACAGTAGAGAGGCTATAACAGTAGAGAGGTTATATACAGTAGAGAGGTTATATACAGTAGAGAGGTTATATACAGTAGAGAGGTTATATACAGTAGCGAGGTGATAACAGTAGCGAGGCTATAACAGTAGCGAGGCTATATACAGTAGAGATGTTATATACAGTAGAGAGGCTATAACAGTAGAGAGGTTATATACAGTAGCGAGGCGATAACAGTAGCGAGGCTATAACAGTAGCGAGGCTATATACAGTAGAGAGGTTATATACAGTAGAGAGGCTATAACAGTAGAGAGGTTATATACAGTAGAGAGGCTATAACAGTAGAGAGGCTATAACAGTAGAGAGGTTATATACAGTAGCGAGGCCATAACATTAGCGAGGCTATAACAGTAGCGAGGCTATATACAGTAGAGATGTTATATACAGTAGCGAGGCGATAACAGTAGCGAAGCTATAACAGTAGCGAGGTTATATACAGGCACTGGCTAGTCGGGATGGTTTAAAATAGAGAATAAAAGCCTCTCTATGGCCAGGGCGTGACAATACTCCACACACAGAGATGCATACAAAGCTCTCCCTCGCCCTCCATTTGGCAAATCTGACCATTCTTCTGATTCCTGCTTACAAGCAACAATTAAAGCAGGAAGCACCAGTGACTAGATCAATAAAAAAGTGGTCAGATGAAGCAGATGCTAAGCTA
The DNA here is from genome assembly GCF_034236695.1 of Oncorhynchus nerka. NCBI lineage: Eukaryota > Metazoa > Chordata > Actinopteri > Salmoniformes > Salmonidae > Oncorhynchus > Oncorhynchus nerka. Next base: position 85,465,095 of record NC_088401.1, on the reverse strand, counting down.
CTGGACTGTTTTGCTAGCACAGACTGGAAAATGTTCAGAGATTGCTCCAATAGCACCACATCTGACATTGGCTTCATCAGTAAGTGCATCGATGACATCGTCCCCACAGTGAACGTAGATACATACCCCAACCAGAAACCATGGATTACAGGCAGTATCCACACTGAGCTAAAGGCTAGAGCTGCCGCTTTCAAGGAGCGGGACTCTAACCGGGAAGCTTATAAGAAATCCCACTATGCCCTCCGACGAACCATCAAAAAGGCGAAGTGTCAATACAGGCCTAAGATCGAGTCGTACTACACCGGCTCTGACACTCGTCGGATGTGGCAGGGCCTGCATACCATTACAGACTACAAAGGGAAGCACAGCCAAGAGTTACCCAGTGACACGAGCCTACAGGACGAGCTAAACTACTTCTATGCTCGCATCGAGGCAAATAACACTGAAACATGCATGAGAGCATCAGCTGTACCAGAAGACTGTGTGATCACGCTCTCCGCAGCCGATGTGAGTAGACCTTTAGACAGGTCAACCATTCACAAGGATGCAGGTCCAGACAGAATACCAGGACATGTACTGAGAGCATGCGCTGACTAACTAGCAAGTGTCTTCACTGATATTTTATTGGAGCGATCTGGTCGCATCCGCGCTTCGGTCTGCCGGTTGTATAACTTTTTCATTACATTTCATTACATTTCATTATAGTACAACGGTCTGATTTGTCTAATCTTAGCAATTTCTTCTTAGCTAGCTACATAGTCGTCGTTGTATCAAAGATAATTGCGTAATTATCGTATTTCGTCGTCTCCTATCTGTCCAACACGTTCACCGTCTACCGTAGCACTGTAGTAACTATCACACTCAACTGAACGACTTGATTAGTGTAGTGTTAGCTAGCTACATAGCTAGCTACATAGTTGTCTTTGCTGTCTTCGTATCCAAGATAATTGTGTAGCTTAGAGTGTGGAGTCTTAGAGTGATAATTGCGTTATTATCGTATTTCGTCACCCTCCTATCTGCCTAGCAGCTAGCCAGCTAGCATACGTTCACCGGCTACCGTAGCACTGTAGTAACTATCACACTCAACTGAACGACTTGATTAGTGTAGTGTTAGCTAGCTACATAGCTAGCTACATAGTTGTCTTTGCTGTCTTCGTATCCAAGATAATTGTGTAGCTTAGAGTGTGGAGTCTTAGAGTGATAATTGCGTTATTATCGTATTTCGTCGCCCTCCTATCTGCCTAGCAGCTAGCCAGCTAGCATACGTTCACCGGCTACCGTAGCACTGTAGTAACTATCACACTCAACCGAACGACTTGATTAGTGTAGTATTAGATAGCTACATAGTTGTCTTTGCTGTCTTCGTATCCAAGATAATTGTGTAGTTTAGAGTGTGTAGTCTTAGAGTGATTATCTTAATTCACCGAGGTTAGCTAGCCAGCTATTTTGTCGTCCTTAACGTAGGAGACACTCCTAGCTAGCCAATAGCCAGCCAACGTCTACTGAATAGAACTTTCGCATTCGGTCGCATTCGCGTCGCTCCACAGGTAGTATCACTTTTTCATTTCATTTCATTACAGTCCCAACGGTGTGATTTGTTTGATCGTAGCTAGCTACATAGCTAGCTACATAGCCGTCTTTGTTTCAAAGATAACAGTGTAGTCTAGAGCGATTTTCTAGGTTAGCTAGCCAGCTATTGTCGTTCTCCTAACGCAACGTAACGTAACCAACACTGCTAGCTAGCCAGCTAGCTCCCGAAAAGCAGCATTGTAGAAACTTCACACTCAACGGTACGACTTGATTAGGGTAGTGTCAACAACGCAGCTAGCCTACCCCAGCAGTACTCTATCATTTTAATCATTTTAGTCAATTAGATTCTTGCTACGTAAGCTTAACTTTCTGAACATTCGAGACGTGTAGTCCACTTGTCATTCCAATCTCCTCTGCATTAGCGTAGCCTCTTCTCTAGCCTGTCAACTATGTGTCTGTCTATCCCTGTTCTCTCCTCTCTGCACAGACCATACAAACGCTCCACACCGCATGGCCGCAGCCACCCTAATCTGGTGGTCCCAGCGCGCACGACCCACGTGGAGTTCCAGGTCTCCGGTAGCCTCTGGAACTGCCGATCTGCGGCCAACAAGGCAGAGTTCATCTCAGCCTATGCCTCCCTCCAGTCCCTCGACTTCTTGGCTCTGACGGAAACATGGATCACCACAGACAACACCGCTACTCCTACTGCTCTCTCTTCGTCCGCCCACGTGCTCTCGCACACCCGAGAGCTTCTGGTCAGCGGGGTGGTGGCACCGGGATCCTCATCTCTCCCAAGTGGTCATTCTCTCTTTCTCCCCTTACCCATCTGTCTATCGCCTCCTTTGAATTCCATGCTGTCACAGTTACCAGCCCTTTCAAGCTTAACATCCTTATCATTTATCGCCCTCCAGGTTCCCTCGGAGAGTTCATCAATGAGCTTGATGCCTTGATAAGCTCCTTTCCTGAGGACGGCTCACCTCTCACAGTTCTGGGCGACTTTAACCTCCCCACGTCTACCTTTGACTCATTCCTCTCTGCCTCCTTCTTTCCACTCCTCTCCTCTTTTGACCTCACCCTCTCACCTTCCCCCTACTCACAAGGCAGGCAATACGCTCGACCTCATCTTTACTAGATGCTGTTCCTCCACTAACCTCATTGCAACTCCCCTCCAAGTCTCCGACCACTACCTTGTATCCTTTTCCCTCTCGCTCTCATCCAACACTTCCCACACTGCCCCTACTCGGATGGTATCGCGCCGTCCCAACCTTCGCTCTCTCTCCCCCGCTACTCTCTCCTCTTCCATCCTATCATCTCTTCCCTCTGCTCAAACCTTCTCCAACCTATCTCCTGATTCTGCCTCCTCAACCCTCCTCTCCTCCCTTTCTGCATCCTTTGACTCTCTATGTCCCCTATCCTCCAGGCCGGCTCGGTCCTCCCCTCCCGCTCCGTGGCTCGACGACTCATTGCGAGCTCACAGAACAGGGCTCCGGGCAGCCGAGCGGAAATGGAGGAAAACTCGCCTCCCTGCGGACCTGGCATCCTTTCACTCCCTCCTCTCTACATTTTCCTCCTCTGTCTCTGCTGCTAAAGCCACTTTCTACCACTCTAAATTCCAAGCATCTGCCTCTAACCCTAGGAAGCTCTTTGCCACCTTCTCCTCCCTCTTGAATCCTCCCTCCCCCCCCTCCTCCCTCTCTGCAGATGACTTCGTCAACCATTTTGAAAAGAAGGTCGACGACATCCGATCCTTGTTTGCTAAGTCAAACGACACCGCTGGTTCTGCTCACACTGCCCTACCCTGTGCTCTGACCTCTTTCTCCCTCTCTCTCCAGATGACATCTCGCGTCTTGTGACGGCCGGCCGCCCAACAACCTGCCCGCTTGACCCTATCCCCTCCTCTCTTCTCCAGACCATCTCCGGTGACCTTCTCCCTTACCTCACCTCGCTCATCAACTCATCCCTGACCGCTGGCTAGGTCCCTCCCGTCTTCAAGAGAGCGAGAGTTGCACCCCTTCTGAAAAAACCTACACTCGATCCCTCCGATGTCAACAACTACAGACCAGTATCCCTTCTTTCTTTTCTCTCCAAAACTCTTGAACGTGCCGTCCTTGGCCAGCTCTCCCGCTATCTCTCTCAGAATGACCTTCTTGATCCAAATCAGTCAGGTTTCAAGACTAGTCATTCAACTGAGACTGCTCTTCTCTGTATCACGGAGGCGCTCCGCACTGCTAAAGCTAACTCTCTCTCCTCTGCTCTCATCCTTCTAGACCTATCGGCTGCCTTCGATACTGTGAACCATCAGATCCTCCTCTCCACCCTCTCCGAGTTGGGCATCTCCGGCGCGGCCCACGCTTGGATTGCGTCCTACCTGACAGGTCGCTCCTACCAGGTGGCGTGGCGAGAATCCGTCTCCTCACCACGTGCTCTCACCACTGGTGTCCCCAGGGCTCTGTTCTAGGCCCTCTCCTATTCTCGCTATACACCAAGTCACTCGGCTCTGTCATAACCTCACATGGTCTCTCCTATCATTGCTATGCAGACGACACACAATTAATCTTCTCCTTTCCCCCTTCTGACGACCAGGTGGCGAATCGCATCTCTGCATGTCTGGCAGACATATCAGTGTGGATGACGGATCATCACCTCAAGCTGAACCTCGGCAAGACGGAGCTGCTCTTCCTCCCGGGAAGGACTGCCCGTTCCATGATCTCGCCATCATGGTTGACAACTCCATTGTGTCCTCGTCCCAGAGCGCTAAGAACCTTGGCGTGATCCTGGACAACACCCTGTCGTTCTCAAATAACATCAAGGCGGTGGCCCGTTCCTGTAGGTTCATGCTCTACAACATCCGCAGAGTACGACCCTGCCTCACACAGGAAGCGGCGCAGGTCCTAATCCAGGCACTTGTCATCTCCCGTCTGGATTACTGCAACTCGCTGTTGGCTGGGCTCCCTGCCTGTGCCATTAAACCCCTACAACTCATCCAGAACGCCGCAGCCCGTCTGGTGTTCAACCTTCCCAAGTTCTCTCACGTCACCCCGCTCCTCCGCTCTCTCCACTGGCTTCCAGTTGAAGCTCGCATCCGCTACAAGACCATGGTGCTTGCCTACGGAGCTGTGAGGGGAACGGCACCTCAGTACCTCCAGGCTCTGATCAGGCCCTACACCCAAACAAGGGCACTGCGTTCATCCACCTCTGGCCTGCTCGCCTCCCTACCACTGAGGAAGTACAGTTCCCGCTCAGCCCAGTCAAAACTGTTCGCTGCTCTGGCCCCCCAATGGTGGAACAAACTCCCTCACGACGCCAGGACAGCGGAGTCAATCACCACCTTCCGGAGACACCTGAAACCCCACCTCTTTAAGGAATACCTAGGATAGGATAAAGTAATCCTTCTCCCCCTCCCCCCTTAAAAGACCTAGATGCACTATTGTAAAGTGGCTGTTCCACTGGATGTCATAAGGTGAAAGCACCAATTTGTAAGTCGCTCTGGATAAGAGCGTCTGCTAAATGACTTAAATGTAAATGTAAACTACCCCCTGTCCGAGTCTGTAATACCAACATGTTTTAAGCAGACCACCATAGTGCCTGTGCCCAAGTACACTATGGTAACCTGCCTAAATGACTACCGACCCATAGCACTCACGTCTTTAGCCATGAAGTGCTTTGAAAAGCTGGTCATGGCTCACATCAACACCATCACCCTAGAATCCCTTGACCCACTCCATACCATACCAACAGATCCACAGATGATGCAGCCTCTGTTGCACTCCACAATGCCTTTTCCCACCTGGACAAAAGGAACACCTATGTGAGAATCCTATTCATTGACTACAGCTCAGTGTTCCACACCATAGCACCCTCAAAGCTCATCAATAAGCTAAGGACCCTGGGACTAAACACCTCCCTCTGCAACTGGATCCTGGACTTCCTGACAGGCCACCCCCAGGTGGTAGGGGTAGGTAACAACACATTTGCCTCGCTGATCCTCAACACAGGGGCCCCTCAGCGGTGCATGCCCAGCCCCCTCCAATACTCCCTGTTCACTTATGACTGCACGGCCAGGCATGACTCTAATACCATCATCACAATTTTCCAATGACACAACAGTTGTGGCTTGATCACTGACAACAATGAGACAGCCTATAGGGAGGAGGTCAGAGACTTGGCCATGTGGTGCTAGGACATCAACTTCTCCCTCAACGTGATCAAGACAAAGGAGATGATTGGGGACTACAGGAAAATGAGGGCCGAGCACGCCCCCATTCTCATCAACAGGCCTACAGTGGAGCAGGTTGAGAGCTTTATGTTCCTTGGCGTCCACATCACCAACAAACTAACATGGTCCAATCACACCATGACAGTCGTGAAGAGGCCACGACAAATCTATTCCCCTTCAGGAGACTAAAAATATTTGTCATGGGTCCTCAGATCTTCAAAAGATTCTACAGCTGCACCATCGAGAGCATCCTGACTGGTTGCATCACTGTCTGGTATGGCAACTGCTCGGCTTTCAACCACAAGGCACTACAGAGGGTAGTGTGAACGGCCCAGTACATCACTGGGGCCAAGCTTCCTGCCATCCAGGACCTCTACAGAGGAAGGCCCTAAAAATTGTCAAGACTCCAGCCACCCTAGTCATAGACTGTTCTCTCTGCTACCACACGACAAGCGGTTTTAGAGCGCCAAGTCTAGGTCCAAGAGGCTTTTAAACAGCTTCTTCCCCCAAGCCATAAGACTCCTGAACATCAGGTCAAATGGCTACCCAGACTATTCACATTGCCCCCCCCCTCTCCACACCACTGCCACTCTCTGTTGTCATCTATGCATAGTCACTTTAATTAACTCTAGCTACATGTACTTACTACCTAGGTGCCCCCGCACATTGACTGTATTGGCTGTGACATGTATTTATAAGGGACCAATTAGACTATACCCAGGAATAAATGTTGTGGATCTTAATGTTTTTCCTCATAATCCTGGACTATGGGGACCACCATTTTATTGATTTTGCATTTGCAACAAATAATCTGCCCAGACCCCAACCAAGGTCAGCAAAAGCCAAAATATAAATTCCCAGACAACCCAAAGAATCCTAGATGCCCTCCCAGACACCCTCTGCCTACCCAAAGACGTCAGAGGACAAAAATCAGTTAACCACCTAACTGAGGAACGCAATTTAACCTTGCGTAATACCCTAGATGCAGTCGCACCCCCCAAAACAAAAAACATTTGTCATAAGAAACTAGTTCCCTGGTATACAGAAAATATCTGAGCTCTGAAACAAGCTTCCAGAAAATTGGAACGGAAATGGCGCCACACCAAACTGGAAGTCTTCGGACAAGCTTGGAAAGACAGTACCCTGCAGTATCGAAGAGCCCTTACTGCTGCTCGATCATCCTATTTTTCCAACTTAATTGAGGAAAATAAGAACAATCCAAAATGTATTTTTGATACTGTCGCAAAGTTAACTAAAAAGCAGCATTCCCCAAGAGAGGATGGCTTTCACTTCAGCAGTGATAAATTCATAAACTTCTTTGACGAAAAGAGTGTGATCATTAGAAAGCAAATTACAGACTAAATCTGCGCATTCCAGTTGTCCTGAGTCTACACAACACCACCAGGACCTAGGATCCAGGGAGACATTCAAGTTTTGTAATACTATATCTCTTGACACATTGATGAAAATAACCATGGCCTCTAAACCTTCACACTGCATACTGGACCCTATTCCAACTAAACTACTGAAAGAGCTGCTTCCTGTACTTGGCCCCCCTATGTTGAACATAATAAACGGCTCTCTATCCACCGGATGTGAACCAAACTCATTAAAAGTGGCAGTAATAAAGTCTCTCTTGAAAAAGCCGAACCTTGACCCAGAAGATTTTACAAACTATCGGCCTATATCAAATCACCAGTTCCTCTCAACCTTTTTGGAAAAAGCTGTTGCGCAGCAACTCAGTGCATTCCTGATTTACACAAAACTTTTCATTCTGGTTTTGACCCCATCATAGCACTGAGACTGCACTTGTGAAGGTGGTAAATGACCTTTTAATGGCGTCAGACCAAGGCTCTGCATCCGTCCTTGTGATCCTAGACCTTAGTGCTGCTTTTAATACCAAACAAGTTCGTGTAGACCGATTTGGGTTTCCGATTTCGGTTTCCAAACATAATGTTAACTTTCACTGCTATGCAGACGACACACAGCTGTACATTTCGATTAAACATGGTGAAGCCCCAAAATTGCCCTCCATGGAAGCCTGTGTTTCGTACATGAGGAAGGAGAGGCAGCAAATGTTCTACTTTTAGACTCGGACAAAGCAGAGATGCTTGTTCTAGGTCCCAAGAAACAAAGAGATCTTCTGTTGAATCTGACCATTAATCTTAATGGTTGTACAGTCGTCTCAAATAAAACTGTGAAGGATCTCAGCGTTACTCTGGACCGTGATCTCTCTTTTGACGAACATATCAAGACTGTTTCAAGGTCATCTTTTTTCCATCTACATAACATTGCAAAAGTCAGAAACTTTCTGTTCAAAAATGATGCAGAAAAATGTATCCATGCTTTTGTCACTTCTAGGTTCGACTACTGCAATGCTCTACTTTCCTGCTACCCAGATGAAGCACTAAATAAAATAAAATAAATCTTGACTAGAACCCCAACATTTGATCATTTTACTCCAGTGCTAGCCTCTCTACACTGGCTTCCTGTTAAGGCTAGAGATTATTTCAAGGTTTTAATGCTAAAATACGAAGCATTACATGAGTTGCTCCTACCTATCTTTCTGATTTGGTCCTGCCACACATACCTACACGTACGCTATGATCACAAGACTGTCCCTGGAATTTCTAAGCAAACAGCTGGAGGCAGGGCCTTCTCCTGTAGAGCTCCATTTTTATGGAACGGTCTGCCTATTCATGTGAGAGACATAGACTCGTTCTCGACTTTAAGTCTCTATCGAAGACTCGTCTCTTCGGTAGGTTCTATGATTGAGTGTAGTCTGGCCCAGGAGTATGAAGGTGAACGAAAAGGCACTGGAGCAACGCCCCTGCTTGGGCTTGTGCCGTGGAGGAGATCTTCGTGAACTATACTCGGCCTCGGTCTCAGGATAGCAAGTTGGTGGTTGAAGATATCCCTCTAGTGGTGTGGGGGCTGTGCTTTGGCAAAGTGGGTGGGGTTATATCCTTATATCCTATGTTTTCAATTTTCGTCTAAAATTACATACCCAAATCTAACTGCCTGTAGCTCAGGCCCTGAAGAAAGGTTATGCATTTTCTTGGTATGTCACGACACCTACCGAAGGTGGCTACCCTTCCTGTTCGGGTGACGATCGTTGGTCGTCGTCATCGGCCTACTAGCTGCCACTGATCCTTTTTTCCATTTTCTGTTTATTGGTTTCACCTGTTTTGTGTGTTAGTCAGGCTATGTTAGCCAGTAGACCCGCCTGCTCTTTGTGCGGGATTGTTTTGTGTTGCTACTGTGCACGTTTGAGGTTGACGTGTTCTTCGTTCGTGGGCTTTTCTCCGGACTGTTTGAGTCCCCATGTTTGGGGCATTTGTTTTGTTTGTTTCGTGGGGTGGCTTATGTTCGCCTTGTGTACAATTAAAAGCACTACCCTGTACTCTCTGCTTCCTGCGCCTGACTTCGCACCCACTACGCCCAGAGCGTTACAGAATCCCGCACCTTACTAAGGGAGTCAGCAGGAGCAGCTGCCACCCCCCTTCCATCGAACGCGTCCTCCATCATACCACCGTCCTCCATCAGATAGGATCGGCTATGGATCAGATGATGGAGAGAATGGACCGATGAGAGAAGTGTGGTCTCCTTTCTTCACCTCTGGTTCCTCCGAAGAGTCCACCTCCTCCTCCCTCCACGTCCGGCTTCGGCGCACTTCGTCTTGCGCTCCCGAGGGAGTACGGTGGTTGGGTGCCAGGGGTTTTTGCTCCAACTCGAGCTGTACATGGCTACCGTGAGACCGACTCCCTCGGGGGAGGAGAGTGTGAGTGTCCTGTCTCCTGCCTAACGGGTCATGCTCTGGAGTGGGCCAACGCGGTCTGGAATGGCCCAGACTCAGCGAAGGAGCACTATCCAGAGTTCAGGTGAGTGACTATTCCATCTTAGGCAGGAGACGAGGAGCGTAAAGGACTTCGCGTTGGAGTTCCGGACCTTTAATTTTTTAAATAAAAAAAAAAAAAAAACTTTATTTTACTAGGCAAGTCAGTTAAGAACAAATTCTTATTTTCAATGACGGCCTAGGAACAGTGGGTTAACTGCCTGTTCAGGGGCAGAACGACAGATTTGTACCTTGTCAGCTCGGGGATTCGAACTTGCAACCTTTCGGTTACTAGTCCAACACTCTAACCACTAGGCTACCCTGCCGCCCCTTGGACGCTGGGGCTGGGTGGAACGACAGGGCCCTGATAGACCACTACCGGTGTAGTCTCCGCAGGGAGCTAGCGTCTCGGTACGCTGCTCTCTCCCTCGACGAACTGATAGACATGTCAATCTGGCTGGACAGTCTGCTGGCTGCCCGCTGGCGTTCGAAAGGGTCCTGTCTGTTCCACCTCCTAGCACTCCCGCTCCCATTCCTATGGAGTTAGGGGGACCGTGCCGAAGGGTACCGGAGGAGGAGGCTTCTCCTGCACCCAAACAAATCAAATCAAATCAAATGTATTTATATAGCCCTTCGTACATCAGCTGATATCTCAAAGTGCTGTACAGAAACCCAGCCTAAAACCCCAAACAGCAAGCAATGCAGGTGTAGAAGCCCGGAGCACACTTAAATTCACACAGGACACCGGATAAGACAGGAGAAGTACTCCAGATATAACAAACTGACCCTAGCCCCCCGACACATAAACTTCCCATGAACTACTGCAGCATAAATACTGGAGGCTGAAACGGGAGGAGTCAGGAGACACTGTGGCCCCATCTGATGATACCCCTGGACAGGGGCAAACAGGAAGGATATATACCCACCCACTTTGCCAAAGCACAGCCCCCACACCACTAGAGGGATATATCCAGATGTGGTCTGAGAGGACACACGGCCGGCCGGTGCTGGAGGAGCCCGTCTGGGAGTCGAGAGGGCAGGCAGAACACTTCTCGGTCACCACAGGCACCAAACTCACCCAGAACCCCCTGTTGGTCACATGTTTGTATTTATTTTTTTTCCTTGACTTTTCTCCCTCTTCCCAGCATAAGGCGCTAGTCGATTCAGGCGCAGCTGGGATCTTTATGGATCGCGGTCCCGCCATCAAGCTGGGAATTCCGCTATTGCCGATAGATCCCTCCTTCCCCGTGCACTCCTTAGATAGTTGGCCATTAGGGTCAGGGTTGGTCAGGGAGGCCACGGTTCCACTGGACATGGCAACACAGGGGAATCATAAGGAGCGGATTAGTCTCTTCCTTATCGATTCACCTGCGTTTCCAGTGGGGGTTCCATGGCTGGCTAGTCACAATCCTAGGATTTCGTGGAGACAGGGGGTTCTCCAGGGGTGGTCAGAGGAGGGTTCAGGGAGGTGTATGGGAGTTTCCATCGGTGCCACGTCGGTAGAGAGTCCAGACCAGGTTTCCACTGTGCGCGTTCCCCCTGAATATGCCGATTTGGCTATCGCTTTCTGTAAGAAGAGGGCGACTAAATTACCACCTCATCGACAGGGGGATTGTCCGATAAATCTCCAGGTAAACGCTGAGCTTCCCAAGAGTCACGTGTACCCATTGTCGCTGGAGGAGACGTTGGCTATGGAGTAAACTCTGGGACAGGGGTACATTCGGCTTTTCATTTCACCCGTCTCCTCCAGTTTATTTTTTTGTGAATAAAAAGGAGGGAGGTCTGCTTCCGTGCATTGATTATATATATATATTTATAGATCTAAATGCCATCACGGTGGGGTTTAGTTACCCGCTCCCTCCTAGGCACCTTCCTAGAGGGAAGTTACAGCCCTCCCCGTTCCACAACGGCCATGGTCTCACCTGACAGTGAATTTCCTGACCGATCTCCCCCCATCTCAGGGGAACACTACGGTCCTGGTTGTTGTGTATTGTTTTTCTAAGTCCTGCCATCTCCTCCCGTTGCTCGGTCTCCCTACAGCCCTACAGACTTCTGAGGCGCTATTTACCCACGTCTTCCGGCACTACGCTGTGCCAGAGGACATCGTCTCTGATCAAGGTTCCCAGTTCACGTCCCGGGTATGGAGGGCGTTTATGGAGCGTCTGGGGGTCTCGGTCAGCCTGACCTCCGGTTATCACCACGAGAGTAGTGGGCAGGTGGAGAGAGTGAACCAGGAAGTGGGTATGTTTCTGCGGTCGTATTTCCAGTACCGGCCCGGGGAGTGGTCAAGGTACATCCCATGGGCAGAGTTGGCCCAGAACTCACTCCGTCACTCCTCTACGAACCTATCACAATTTCAGTGTGTGTTGGGCTACCAGCCAGTCCTGCCACCATGGCATCAGAGTCAACCCGAGGCTCCTGCGGTGGAGGATTGGGTGCAGCGCTCCAAGGAGACCTGGAGAGCCGTCCAGGGAATCCCTCAAGCAAGCCAGTGGATGGCAGAAGAGGAATGCTGACCGCCACCGCAGTGAGGCCCCCCTGGCTCTCGACCAAAAACCTACCCCTCCGCTTGCCCTGCCGGAAGCTGGGGCCGCAGTGTGTGGGGCCCTTCAAAGTCCTGAGGAGGATAAATGAGGTGTGTTATATATAACTCCCTTCCTATTATCATATTAACCCCTCGTTTCACGTGTCTCTCCTCAGGCCGGTGGTAGCTGGTCCCCTGCAAGAAGGTGAGGTGCCGGAGGTCCCTCCGCCTCCTCTGGACATCGAGGGGTCCCCGGTGTACACTATACGTGCCATTCTGGACTCGAGACGCCGGGTGAAGGGCCTGCAGTACCTCGTGGACTGGAAGGGGTTCGGTCCGGAGGGAGACATCTAGGAGCCGTCACTGGTGAGGGATTTCCGTCGCCTCCATCCAGATCGCCCTGTGCCTCGCCCCCCGGGGTCGCCCTCGAGGCCGGTGTCGGCGCGCTGCCGGAGCCACGCGTCGGGGGGGGGGGGGGGGGGGGGCGAGTATTGCGGGATTGTTTTGTATTGCTACTGTGCACATTTGAGGTTGACGTGTTTTTCGTTCGTGGGCTTTTCTCCGGACTGTTTGAGTCCCTGTGTTTGGGGCATTTGTTTTGTTGTGCTCCCTGTGTTTCGTGGGGTGGCTTATGTTCGCCGTGTGTGCAATTAAAAGCACTACCCTGTACTCTCTGCTTCCTGCACCTGACTTCACACCCACTATGCCCAGAGCGTTACATGGTGCCATTTGAAAGGAAACACTTTGAAGTTTTTGGAAATGTGAAAGGAATGTAGGAGAATATAACATAATAGATCTGGTAAAAGATAATACAAGAAAAAAACATATATTTTTCTGTACTATCATATTAGAAATGCAATAGAAAGGCCATAATGTATTATTCCAGACCTGGTGAAATTTAGATATTGGCCACTAGATGGCACGTGTATGTGAACCATTGCATTTCTGTTCCAAATTTTATATCAAGACTTCCCAAATGTGCCTAATTTGTCAATTAATAACTTTTCATGTTCAAAACTGTGCACTCTCCTCAAACAATTGCATGGTATTCTTTCTCTGTAATAGCTACTGTAAATTGGACAGTGCAGTTAGATTAACAAGAATCTAAGCCAATATCAGATATATCTGTGTCCTGGGAAATGTTCTTGTTACTTACAACCTCATGCTAATCGCATTAGCCTACGTTAGCTCAACCATCCCGCGGGGGGACCCACCAATCCTGAAGAAGTTTTAATTGAAAGGACTAGGATCATACATATTGATACGGGGTGATTTAGTGATCCGGAGATGATTCACCCACTAAACTAGATTAAAAAACAATCTGCAAAATGAACTAAACAGGCAACCGATGTCAGGTTACTAGAGCTGGTTTTTTAACAATAGCTCACTGTATGCTTCCCAAATGGCACCCTGTTCCCTACATAGTTCCCCCTATGGGCCTCTGTCGAAAGTAGTGAGCTAAATAGGGATTAGGATACCAATTAGGACGTAGTGATTTACATGTTTACATCTGTGAGGTTCAATGATCATGTAAGGATTTTGACTGGATTTCATATCTGTTCTTAATCTACATACATGTCATTTACATTTAAAAAAAAATGTTTAACGTATAGAAAAATGTATGAGCTTAATATTATTACTGCAGGAGTGACATCATCATCAAGAGTACCTCTATTTGTACTATACAGCTCATATAATATAGTTTCGTATTGGTACTTTATTCATTTCATATGCTCTTTCATGTCAGATTTTAATTTATCATTGGATACTGAATACTGAATACTGGTTCTTGTATAACAGTGCAGGTGGAGAAATGACAGTTTTGTTATCATTATGTTTGCTCATCTTGCCATCAATGGGAGTCACTGTTTGTTCTTGGCATTACATTTGAATAAGAAATGATATTAAAATGTGCCCGCAGTCTTCCTGTTCTTTGACATAGATCCCTGCATAACACATCTGCTTTCTGTGACAGTATGTTGCACCATCACTTTGTTGTGTGTATGCATAACAAACGTTCCACAGTGCTCACCTCCAGTAATTCTACAGAGACTCTACAGGCAGCTACAGTATACCAATACAAACAAATAGAAATATATTCAAACACAAAGAGTATGATATTTTAAGATCTTGGGATAATGTTGATACTGTAACCTTTGAAGATCAATGGCTGGTCCCATTCTTCTAAGTTTTCCTGTGATGCTTTCTCAGAATTAGTTCTCAGAATTGATTTTGTTTTCCAAGTTCAAGACGTTTGACAGACACTTTTCTTTTTGTTTGTTTGAGACAACTGGACGTAGTGATTTTCCCTCCAGCTGTGTTCTGAGGAGATGAAAACCCAAGGCAGAACACTGACCGATGATCAAGGATGTTGTTGCTCCACTCAGAGGAATGAAGTCTTCCTCACTTTCTTTTGAGTTTCTTTCTTTACTTGCCGAGCAGATGACTGTGATTATGTAATACTGTTGGAAGGATTTTTTTTCAAGCAAATGTCAACACAAAACCAATGCCACCGCCCTCACACGATCACATTAAATTTTCTTAAAATATGTGTGTAAATGGTATACCATTGACATAATTCCCCCTTAAAGCTGAGATCAGCGCCACTGCTGATTAGGTTAGTGTTTTTGCTTTGAGGAAATGCATTGTGGTTAAAGTAACTCTGTTGTTCTATCACGGGTGTAATGATGTCCGAGGTAACTTCCTCGTTTGAAGTAATGTCTTTGTTATAATATCGCAAACGGGCATCGCCGTTTCACAGCTATGGATTCCACTATTAAAAGTTTGCTATCAAATTTCTCCATAATTTTTTTTTCTTTCTTTTTTTCTCTTTAATGTCACCCAGAGAGAACTGATTAATTCAGCCATGCAACACTCGTATAACGCAGCCACTCAGATTCTGATGTGCTTGACACTCCCTGTCTTTGCATGTGAAGGTCATAGAATTGATTTCAAATAAATGTTTATGTGGTGAAGATTTTAATCTTAATGACTATCCTTTGTAAGGTCAGGGACTAGACTGGCTCCGCTGGGAACAAAAGCAGGTGGAATGAATTGCATTGGAAAATGACTGGGGAGCCCTCAATCACTAAACGCCAATGACTAGAAGCTCTCTTCTTTTTGTTATAATATTTCACAGTGTCTTTTCTTTTGTTAGATAGAAGCTGACCACAGCTACTGAAACAACCAGATGATGTTGTAGGAGGAGATAGAAGCTGACCACGGCTACTGAAACAACCAGATGATGTTGTAGGAGGAGATAGAAGCTGACTGCGGCTACTGAAACAACCAGATGATGTTGTAGGAGGAGATAGAAGCTGACCACGGAAACTGAAACAACCAGATGATGTTGTAGGAGGAGATATAAGCTGACCACGGCTACTGAAACAACCAGATGAATGGAAAGATGTATAGATTAATGGCGACAGACACTCCTTTATTCTGCATTGAGTGTTACAAGGACATAAATAATAATGCTCAGATAGATAATTACTGAGAGTCATCATTTGGCTCTAGCTCTTCTTTCCCAGATGGTCTAAATGTTTGATGCTCTTGTCACGTTGTGTTGCATGTTGTCTGCCGTGAATGGGACTGTGTACACAACCATTGTTTGATGAGTAAAATCGATGGCAATCCTTGTAAACTGTGTGAGCCCGGTGCCAAAGACATGGTGAATGCAAAGGCAGAGTGAGCAGGAATACTTTTTGTTTCGGAGAATGAATCCCAGGTCCTTAGCTTTGGACTCTAAAGACCAAAGAGGCACTGCTTTTGTGGAAGACTCCAAGTGAGATATTTTTGTGTATGGTACAAATCTACAAGGACACTAGGTTTCCTTGGGTATACTTGATGGTTCAGACATTTGGTAATCCTGAACATTGTCCCTTCTTCCTCAATATAAAACAAAGGAAAAGTTTCCATCAAATTAAACCATTAATATACAAACAACTGTCTTTACATCCTCCTGTCTCCATAGGAACAAACACATTCAAATACAAACACCTGTCTTTACATCCTCCTGTCTCCATAGCAACAAGCACATTCAAATACAAACGACTGTCTTTACATCCTCCTGTTTCTATAGCAACAAACACATTAAAATACAAACAACTGTCTTTACATCCTCCTGTCTCCATAGCAACAAGCACATTCAAATACAAACAACTGTCTTTACATCCTCCTGTCTCCATAGCAACAAGCACATTCAAATACAAAACAACTGTCTTTACATCCTCCTGTTTCTATAGCAATAAACACATTAAAATACAAACAACTGTCTTTACATCCTCCTGTTTCTATAGCAACAAGCACATTAAAATACAACACCTGTCTTTACATCCTCCTGTTTCTATAGCAACAAGCACATTAAAATACAAATGCCTACAATCAGACCATTAGATTATCTCCAAGACTTCAACCCTTTCCTACATGTTACAGTGTATTTGGAAAGTATTCAGCCTTTTTCTAAAATGTATTAAATATATTTTTTTACTCATCAATCTACACACAATACCTGATAATGACAAAGCAAAAACAAAATGATAAAACATGTATTAAAAATAAAATAAACAAATACCTTATTTGCATAAGTATTCAGACCCTTTTCTATGAGACTCGAAGTTGAGCTCAGCGTCATCATGTTTTCAGTGATCAACCTTGAGATGTTTCTAAAACTTTAATTGGAGTCCACTTGTGGTAAATTCAACTGATTGGACATGATTTGGAAAGGAACACACAGTTGACTGTGCATGTCAGAGCAAACACCAAGCCATGAGGTCGAAGGAATTGTCTGTAGACCTCTGAGACAGGATTGTGGCGAGGCACATATCTGGGGATGTAAAGGGTGCGTGTGGGTGGCATGGAAGTCAGGCGCAGGAGAACGAACTTGGTATAAACGGAGTCGGTTAATAAGTGCTGACAAAACTTTAAAAAACAAAATATACAAAATAACAAAAGTGGGTACAAAACTCGTAGCACACCAACACATAATATGCACATCTCATACAATCATACAATCTTCGACAAGGACATGAGGGGAAACAGAGGGTTAAATACACAACATGTCATTGATGGGATTGGAACCAGGTGTGAAGGAAGACAAGACAAAACCAATGAAAAATGGATCAGTGATGGCAAGAAGGTCAGCGTCAGGGGAAGGGTAACAAAATCATTCTGCAGCTTTGAATGTCCCCAAGAACACAGTGGCCTCCATCATTCTTAAATAGAAGAGGTTGGGAACCACCAAGACTCTTCCTAGAGACTCTTCCTAGTGCTGACTGAGAAATCGGGGGAGAAGGGCCTTGGTCAGGGTGGTGACCAAGAACCTTCCAGAAGGACAACCATCTCTACAGCACTCCACCAATCAGGCCTTTAGGGTAGAGAAGCCAGGCGGAAGCCTTTAATCAGTAAAATGCACATGATATCCCGCTTGGAGTTTGCCAAAAGGCACCTAAAGTACTCTCAGACCATGAAAAACAAGATTATCTGGTCTAATGAAACCAAGATTGAACTCTTTGGCCTGAGTACCAAGCGTCACGTCTGAAGGAAACCTTGTACCATACATATGGAGAGGCATGTTGGTGGTAGCATCATGCTGTGGGGATTTTAATCAGCAGCAGGGACTGTAAGACTAGTCAGGGTCGAGGGAAAGATGAACAGAGCAAAGTACAGAGAGATCCTTGATGACAAACTTGCTCCAGAGCACTCGGGACTTCAGACTGGGGTGAAGGTTCACCTTCCAACAGGACAATGACCCTAAGCACACAGCCAAGACAACGCAGGAGTGGCTTCGGGATACGTCTCTGAATGTCCTTGAGTGGCCCAGGCAGAGCCTGGACTTGAACCCGATCTAATATTTCTGGAGAGACCTGAAAATGGCTGCGCAGCAAGCCTGTAACGTAACAAAATGTTTAAAAAGTGAAGGGGTCTGAAAACTTTCCGAATACACTGTTTATCCTCATATTCTACATAGCAACAACAAATAGTAATAAAATACAACGAATGCACAAAATCAAACCATATAAATGGTTAGACTAAACCATCGTCATAACCTCAAACCTTCCATGCTTGTGCTTAAACAACGTCCTTTACATTCTCGTTTCTCCATAGGGATACTACACGTGTACAATACTACGTGTATATTCAACCCTTTCCTACTTGTGTTTAATTTGACAACTTCCTTTACATGCTCCATTCTACACAGCAATACTAAACATGATTCATGTGTAATTAAAGTGTTAGACATTGCCTAAAGGAGTCTGCCCTTTGGCAGTGAAACGGCCCCGGAGAAAATATTCTAGACCTTGGAGTTGTTGCCAACATTACTACAACTAACCACGGGAAAGCACACACCCTATCTCTGAGCAATACTGTATATATGTATATATGAATACAAAGTAGCTGCAATAAACGTCTAATATGCATGTCCCCCCCAAAAAAACAGGCCTACAGGATATTTTCGCAATTTGTAGGTCAAGAAAACCAGTTGACTGTGACAGTAATTAAATAATACAAAATTATGAAGTGAAAATGAATTGTTCTTGATTTGACCATACAACAAGCTTAGCTGCCTGCCTAGTTCTACAGTAGCTGTGTCTAGGCAGCCAACAGTCAAAGGAAACTGTTGTTATTGAAGATGACGCTTGTAGCATGTCTTTCTCAGTTCCTGAAAATGATGCAAATTTATCCCTCCTAAAAAAATAATAGAAGCACTGTATCCGACCAAAATATCCCATTTCTTGTCTCGGATTAATGCAAAATGTCTGTGGTTTCATGCAAATTTCATATTCCAATGAAAACCTTAAAAAAAAGGAAGTTAACGGAAACAGGGAGGAAAATAGTTCAGTAACTCGGGAATGAGCCCGAATACTTAGCAAGACAATACACAGAACTATAAGACAATACACAGAACTATAAGACAATACAATACACAGAACTATAAGACAATACAATACACAGAACTACAAGACAATACACAGAACTACAAGACAATACACAGAACTATAAGACAATACAATACACAGAACTACAAGACAATACACAGAACTACAAGACAATACACAGAACTATAAGACAATACAATACACAGAACTACAAGACAATACACAGAACTACAAGACAAGACACAGAACTATAAGACAAGACAATACACAGAACTATAAGACAAGACAATACACAGAACTACAAGACAATACACAGAACTATAAGACAAGACAATACACAGAACTATAAGACAATACACAGAACTATAAGACAATACACAGAACTACAAGACAATACACAGAACTATAAGACAAGACAATACACAGAACTATAAGACAAGACAATACACAGAACTATAAGACAATACAATACACAGAACTATAAGACACAGAACTACAAGACAATACACAGAACTACAAGACAATACACAGAACTATAAGACAAGACAATACACAGAACTATAAGACAATACACAGAACTATAAGACAATACACAGAACTACAAGACAATACACAGAACTATAAGACAAGACAATACACAGAACTATAAGACAATACAATACACAGAACTATAAGACAATACACAGAACTACAAGACAATACACAGAACTACAAGACAAGACAATACACATAACTATAAGACAATACACAGAACTACAAGACAATACACAGAACTATAAGACAAGACACAGAACTATAAGACAAGACAATACACAGAACTATAAGACAAGACAATACACAGAACTATAAGACAATACAATACACAGAACTACAAGACAATACACAGAACTACAAGACAATACACAGAACTATAAGACAATACAATACACAGAACTATAAGACAATACAATACACAGAACTACAAGACAATACACAGAACTACAAGACAATACAATACACAGAACTATAAGACAATACAATACACAGAACTATAAGACAAGACAATACACAGAACTATAAGACAAGACAATACACAGAACTATAAGACAAGACAATACACAGAACTATAAGACAAGACAATACACAGAACTATAAGACAATACAATACACAGAACTATAAGACAATACAATACACAGAACTACAAGACAATACACAGAACTACAAGACAATACACAGAACTATAAGACAATACAATACACAGAACTACAAGACAATACACAGAACCACAAGACAATACACATAACTATAAGACAATACACAGAACTACAAGACAATACACAGAACTATAAGACAAGACAATACACAGAACTATAAGACAATACACAGAACTACAAGACAATACACAGGACTATAATACAATACACAGAACTACAAGACAATACACAGAACTATAAGACAATACACAGAACTACAAGACAATACACAGAACTATAAGACAAGACAATACACAGAACTATAAGACAAGACAATACACAGAACTATAAGACAATACAATACACAGAACTACAAGACAATACCATACACAGAACTACAAGACAATACACGGAATTATAAGACAATACACAGAACTATAAGACAATACAATACACAGAACTACAAGACAATACAATACACAGAACTACAGGACAATACCATACACAGAACTACAAGACAATACACGGAATTATAAGACAATACACAGAACTATAAGACAAGACAATACACAGAACTATAAGACAATACAATACACAGAACTATAAGACAATACACAGAACTATAAGACAATACACAGAACTATAAGACAATACACAGAACTATAAGACAATACACAGAACTATAAGACAAGACAATACACAGAACTATAAGACAATACACAGAACTACAAGACAATACACAGGACTATAATACAATACACAGAACTATAAGACAATACACAGAACTATAAGACAATACACAGAACTATAAGACAATACACAGAACTATAAGACAATACACAGAACTATAAGACAATACACAGAACTATAAGACAAGACAATACACAGAACTATAAGACAATACACAGAACTATAAGACACAGAACTATAAGACAATAAGCAGAACTATAAGACAATAAGCAGAACTATAAGACAATACACAGAACTATAAGACAATAAACAGAACTATAAGACAATAAGCAGAACTATAAGACAATGCACAGAACTATAAGACACAGAACTATAAGACAATAAGCAGAACTATAAGACAATAAGCAGAACTATAAGACAATACACAGAACTATAAGACAATACACAGAACTATAAGACAATACACAGAACTATAAGACAAGACAATACACAGAACTATAAGACAATACACAGAACTATAAGACAATACAATACACAGAACTATAAGACAATACACAGAACTATAAGACAAGACAATAAGCAGAACTATAAGACAATACACAGAACTATAAGACAAGACACAGAACTATAAGACAATAAGCAGAACTATAAGACAATAAGCAGAACTATAAGACAATAAGCAGAACTATAAGACAAGATGCAGACCTATAAGACAAGACACATAACTATAAGACAATAAGCAGAACTATAAGACAAGACACAGAACTATAAGACAAGACACAGAACTATAAGACAAGACACAGAACTATAAGACAAGACACAGAACTATAAGACAAGACACAGAACTATAAGACAAGACGCAGAACTATAAGACAAGACACAGAACTATAAGACAAGACACAGAACTATAAGACAAAACACAGAACTATAAGACAAGACACAGAACTATTAGACGAGACACAGAACTATAAGACAAGACACAGAACTATAAGACAAGACACAGAACTATAAGACAATAAGCAGAACTATAAGACAAGACACAGAACTATAAGACAAGACACAGAACTATAAGACAATAAGCAGAACTATAAGACAATAAGCAGAACTATAAGACAAGATGCAGAACTATAAGACAAGACACAGAACTATAAGACAAGACACAGAACTATAAGACAATAAGCAGAACTATAAGACAATAAGCAGAACTATAAGACAATAAGCAGAACTATATGACAAGACACAGAACTATAAGACAAGACACAGAACTATAAGACAAGACACAGAACTACAAGACACAGAACTATAAGACAAGACACAGAACTATAAGACAAGACACAGAACTATAAGACAAGACACAGAACTATAAGACAAGACACAGAACTATAAGACAAGACACAGAACTATAAGACAATAAGCAGAACTATAAGACAAGACAGAACTATAAGACAAGACACAGAACTATAAGACAAGACACAGAACTATAAGACAAGACACAGAACTATAACACAAGACACGGAACTATAAGACAAGAAACAGAACTATAAGACACATAACTATAAGACAATAAGCAGAACTATAAGACAAGACACAGAACTATAAGACAAGACACAGAACTATCAGACAATAAGCAGAACTATAAGACAAGACACAGAACTATAAGACAAGACACAGAACTATAAGACAAGACACAGAACTATAAGACAAGACGCAGAACTATAAGGCAAGACACAGAACTATAAGTCAAGACACAGAACTATAAGACAAGACACAGAACTATAAGACAAGACACAGAACTATAAGACACAGAACTATAAGACAATAAGCAGAACTATAAGACAAGACACAGAACTATAAGACAAGACACAGAACTATAAGACAAGACACAGAACTATAAGACAATAAGCAGAACTATAAGACAAGACGCAGAACTATAAGACAAGACACAGAACTATAAGACAAGACACAGAACTATAAGACAATACACAGAACTATAAGACACAGAACTATAAGACAAGACACAGAACTATAAGAGAGACACAGAACTATAAGACGAGACACAGAACTATAAGACAAGACACAGAACTATAAGACAAGACAATACACAGAACTACAAGACAAGACACAGGACTATAAGACAATAAGCAGAACTGTAAGACAAGACACAGAACTATAAGACAAGACACAGAACTATAAGACACAGAACTATAAGACAATACACAGAACTATAAGACAAGACACAGAACTATAAGACAAGACACAGAACTATTAGACGAGACAGAACTATAAGACAAGACACAGAACTATAAGACAATAAGCAGAACTATAAGACAATAAGCAGAACTACCAGACAAGACGCAGAACTATAAGACAAGACACAGAACTATAAGACAAGACACAGAACTATAAGACAATACACAGAACTATAAGACACAGAACTATAAGACAAGACACAGAACTATAAGACACAGAACTATAAGACAAGACACAGAACTATAAGACAAGACACAGAACTATAACACAAGACACAGAACTATAAGACAAGACACAGAACTATAAGACAAGACACAGAACTATAAGACAAGACACAGAACTATAAGACACAGAACTATAAGACAATAAGCAGAACTATAAGACAAGACACAGAACTATAAGACAAGACACAGAACTATCAGACAATAAGCAGAACTATAAGACAAGACACAGAACTATAAGACAAGACACAGAACTATAAGACAAGACACAGAACTATAAGACAAGACGCAGAACTATAAGGCAAGACACAGCACTATAAGTCAAGACACAGAACTATAAGACAAGACACAGAACTATAAGACACAGAACTATAAGACAATAAGACTATAAACAAGACACAGAACTATAAGACAAGACACAGAACTATAAGACAAGACACAGAACTATAAGACAATAAGCAGAACTATAAGACAAGAAGCAGAACTATAAGACATGCAGAACTATAAGACAAGACACAGAACTATAAGACAAGACACAGAACTATAAGACAATAAGCAGAACTATAAGACAGAACTATAAGCAGAACTATAAGACAATAAGCAGAACTATATGACAAGACACAGAACTATAAGACAAGACACAGAACTATAAGACAAGACACAGAACTATAAGACAAGACACAGAACTATAAGACACAGAACTATAAGACAAGACACAGAACTATAAGACAAGACACAGAACTATAAGACAAGACACAGAACTATAAGACAATAAGCAGAACTATAAGACAAGACAGAACTATAAGACAAGACACAGAACTATAAGACAAGACACAGAACTATAAGACAAGACACAGAACTATAACACAAGACACGGAACTATAAGACAAGAAACAGAACTATAAGACACATAACTATAAGACAATAAGCAGAACTATAAGACAAGACACAGAACTATAAGACAAGACACAGAACTATCAGACAATAAGCAGAACTATAAGACAAGACACAGAACTATAAGACAAGACACAGAACTATAAGACAAGACACAGAACTATAAGACAAGACGCAGAACTATAAGGCAAGACACAGAACTATAAGTCAAGACACAGAACTATAAGACAAGACACAGAACTATAAGACAAGACACAGAACTATAAGACACAGAACTATAAGACAATAAGCAGAACTATAAGACAAGACACAGAACTATAAGACAAGACACAGAACTATAAGACAAGACACAGAACTATAAGACAATAAGCAGAACTATAAGACAAGACGCAGAACTATAAGACAAGACACAGAACTATAAGACAAGACACAGAACTATAAGACACAGAACTATAAGACAAGACACAGAACTATAAGACGAGACACAGAACTATAAGACGAGACACAGAACTATAAGACAAGACACAGAACTATAAGACAAGACAATACACAGAACTACAAGACAAGACACAGGACTATAAGACAATAAGCAGAACTGTAAGACAAGACACAGAACTATAAGACAAGACACAGAACTATAAGACACAGAACTATAAGACAATACACAGAACTATAAGACAAGACACAGAACTATAAGACAAGACACAGAACTATTAGACGAGACAGAACTATAAGACAAGACACAGAACTATAAGACAATAAGCAGAACTATAAGACAATAAGCAGAACTATCAGACAAGACGCAGAACTATAAGACAAGACACAGAACTATAAGACAAGACACAGAACTATAAGACAATACACAGAACTATAAGACACAGAACTATAAGACAAGACACAGAACTATAAGACACAGAACTATAAGACAAGACACAGAACTATAAGACAAGACACAGAACTATAACACAAGACACAGAACTATAAGACAAGACACAGAACTATAAGACAAGACACAGAACTATAAGACAAGACACAGAACTATAAGACACAGAACTATAAGACAATAAGCAGAACTATAAGACAAGACACAGAACTATAAGACAAGACACAGAACTATCAGACAATAAGCAGAACTATAAGACAAGACACAGAACTATAAGACAAGACACAGAACTATAAGACAAGACACAGAACTATAAGACAAGACGCAGAACTATAAGGCAAGACACAGCACTATAAGTCAAGACACAGAACTATAAGACAAGACACAGAACTATAAGACACAGAACTATAAGACAATAAGCAGAACTATAAGACAAGACACAGAACTATAAGACAAGACACAGAACTATAAGACAAGACACAGAACTATAAGACAATAAGCAGAACTATAAGACAAGACGCAGAACTATAAGACGAGACACAGAACTATAAGACAAGACACAGAACTATAGGACAATACACAGAACTATAAGACACAGAACTATAAGACAAGACACAGAACTATAAGACGAGACACAGAACTATAAGACGAGACACAGAACTATAAGACAAGACACAGAACTATAAGACAAGACAATACACAGAACTACAAGACAAGACACAGGACTATAAGACAATAAGCAGAACTGTAAGACAAGACACAGAACTATAAGACAAGACACAGAACTATAAGACACAGAACTATAAGACAATACACAGAACTATAAGACAAGACACAGAACTATAAGACAAGACACAGAACTATTAGACGAGACAGAACTATAAGACAAGACACAGAACTATAAGACAATAAGCAGAACTATAAGACAATAAGCAGAACTACCAGACAAGATGCAGAACTATAAGACAAGACGCAGAACTATAAGACAATAAGCAGAACTATAAGACAATAAGCAGAACTATAAGACAAGATGCAGACTTATAAGACAATAAGCAGAACTATTAGACAAGACGCAGAACTATAAGACAAGACGCAGAACTATAAGACAAGACACAGAACTATAAGACAAGACACAGAACTATAAGACAAGACACAGAACTATAAGACAAGACGCAGAACTATAAGGCAAGACACAGAACTATAAGTCAAGACACAGAACTATAAGACAAGACGCAGAACTATAAGACAATAAGCAGAACTATAAGACAAGACAGAGAACTATAAGACAAGACACAGAACTATAAGACAAGACACAGAACTATAAGACAAGACGCAGAACTATAAGACAATAAGCAGAACTATAAGACAAGACGCAGAACTATAAGACAAGACACAGAACTATAAGACAAGACACAGAACTATAAGACAATACACAGAACTATAAGACACAGAACTATAAGACAAGACACAGAACTATAAGACGAGACACAGAACTATAAGACGAGACACAGAACTATAAGACAAGACACAGAACTATAAGACAAGACACAGGACTATAAGACAATAAGCAGAACTGTAAGACAAGACACAGAACTATAAGACAAGACACAGAACTATAAGACAGAACTATAAGACACAGAACTATAAGACAGAACTATAAGACACAGAACTATAAGACAAGACACAGAACTATAAGACAAGACACAGGACTATAAGACAATAAGCAGAACTATAAGACAAGACACAGAACTATAAGACAAGACACAGAACTATTAGACGAGACACAGAACTATAAGACAATAAGCAGAACTATAAGACAAGACACAGAACTATAAGACAATAAGCAGAACTATAAGACACAGAACTATAAGACAATACACAGAACTATAAGACAATAAGCAGAACTATAAGACAAGACACAGAACTATAAGACAAGAC
This sequence comes from Oncorhynchus nerka, assembly GCF_034236695.1. NCBI lineage: Eukaryota > Metazoa > Chordata > Actinopteri > Salmoniformes > Salmonidae > Oncorhynchus > Oncorhynchus nerka. The sequence goes on along the minus strand of NC_088401.1, from coordinate 85,438,063 downwards.
ACAGAACTATAAGACAATAAGCAGAACTATAAGACAAGACACAGAACTATAAGACAAGACACAGAACTATAAGACAATAAGAAGAACTATAAGACAAGACACAGAACTATAAGACAAGACACAGAACTATAAGACAATAAGCAGAACTATAAGACAAGACACAGAACTATAAGACAAGACACAGAACTATAAGACAAGACACAGAACTATAAGACAATAAGCAGAACTATAAGACAAGACACAGAACTATCAGACAATAAGCAGAACTATAAGACAAGACACAGAACTATAAGACAAGACACAGAACTATAAGACAAGACACAGAACTATAAGACAATAAGCAGAACTATAAGACAAGACACAGAACTATAAGACAAGACACAGAACTATAAGACAATAAGCAGAACTATAAGACAAGACACAGAACTATAAGACAAGACACAGAACTATAAGACAATAAGCAGAACTATAAGACAAGACACAGAACTATCAGACAATAAGCAGAACTATAAGACAAGACACAGAACTATAAGACAAGACACAGAACTATAAGACAAGATTCAGAACTATAAGACAAGACACAGAACTATAAGACAAGACACAGAACTATAAGACAAGACACAGAACTATAAGACACAGAACTATAAGACAAGACACAGAACTATAAGACAAGACACAGAACTATAAGACAAGACACAGAACTATAAGACAAGACACAGAACTATAAGACAATAAGCAGAACTATAAGACAAGACAGAACTATAAGACAAGACACAGAACTATAAGACAAGACACAGAACTATAAGACAAGACACAGAACTATAACACAAGACACGGAACTATAAGACAAGAAACAGAACTATAAGACACATAACTATAAGACAATAAGCAGAACTATAAGACAAGACACAGAACTATAAGACAAGACGCAGAACTATAAGACAAGACACAGAACTATAAGACAAGACACAGAACTATAAGACAAGACACAGAACTATAAGACAAGACGCAGAACTATAAGGCAAGACACAGAACTATAAGTCAAGACACAGAACTATAAGACAAGACGCAGAACTATAAGACAATAAGCAGAACTATAAGACAAGACAGAGAACTATAAGACAAGACACAGAACTATAAGACAAGACACAGAACTATAAGACAAGACGCAGAACTATAAGACAATAAGCAGAACTATAAGACAAGACGCAGAACTATAAGACAAGACACAGAACTATAAGACAAGACACAGAACTATAAGACAATACACAGAACTATAAGACACAGAACTATAAGACAAGACACAGAACTATAAGACGAGACACAGAACTATAAGACGAGACACAGAACTATAAGACAAGACACAGAACTATAAGACAAGACAATACACAGAACTACAAGACAAGACACAGGACTATAAGACAATAAGCAGAACTATAAGACAAGACAGAACTATAAGACAAGACACAGAACTATAAGACAAGACACAGAACTATAAGACAAGACACAGAACTATAAGACAATAAGCAGAACTATAAGACAAGACACAGAACTATAAGACAAGACACAGAACTATAAGACAAGACACAGAACTATAAGACAAGACACAGAACTATAAGACAAGACACAGAACTATAAGACAATAAGCAGAACTATAAGACAAGACACAGAACTATAAGACAAGACACAGAACTATAAGACAAGACACAGAACTATAAGACAATAAGCAGAACTATAAGACAAGACACAGAACTATCAGACAATAAGCAGAACTATAAGACAAGACACAGAACTATAAGACAAGACACAGAACTATAAGACAAGACACAGAACTATAAGACAATAAGCAGAACTATAAGACAAGACACAGAACTATAAGACAAGACACAGAACTATAAGACAATAAGCAGAACTATAAGACAAGACACAGAACTATAAGACAAGACACAGAACTATAAGACAATAAGCAGAACTATAAGACAAGACACAGAACTATCAGACAATAAGCAGAACTATAAGACAAGACACAGAACTATAAGACAAGACACAGAACTATAAGACAAGACACAGAACTATAAGACACAGAACTATAAGACAAGACACATAACTATAAGACAAGACACAGAACTATAAGACAAGACACAGAACTATAAGACAAGACACAGAACTATAAGACAATAAGCAGAACTATAAGACAAGACAGAACTATAAGACAAGACACAGAACTATAAGACAAGACACAGAACTATAACACAAGACACGGAACTATAAGACAAGAAACAGAACTATAAGACACATAACTATAAGACAATAAGCAGAACTATAAGACAAGACACAGAACTATAAGACAAGACACAGAACTATCAGACAATAAGCAGAACTATAAGACAAGACACAGAACTATTAGACGAGACACAGAACTATAAGACAATAAGCAGAACTATAAGACAAGACACAGAACTATAAGACAAGACACAGAACTATAAGACAATAAGCAGAACTATAAGACACAGAACTATAAGACAATACACAGAACTATAAGACAATAAGCAGAACTATAAGACAAGACACAGAACTATAAGACAAGACACAGAACTATAAGACAATAAGCAGAACTATAAGACAAGACACATAACTATAAGACAAGACACAGAACTATAAGACAATAAGAAGAACTATAAGACAAGACACAGAACTATAAGACAAGACACAGAACTATAAGACAATAAGCAGAACTATAAGACAAGACACAGAACTATAAGACAAGACACAGAACTATAAGACAATAAGCAGAACTATAAGACAAGACACAGAACTATAAGACAAGACACAGAACTATAAGACAAGACACAGAACTATAAGACAAGACACAGAACTATAAGACAATAAGCAGAACTATAAGACAAGACACAGAACTATAAGACAAGACACAGAACTATAAGACAATAAGCAGAACTATAAGACAAGACACAGAACTATAAGACAAGACACAGAACTATAAGACAATAAGCAGAACTATAAGACAAGACACAGAACTATCAGACAATAAGCAGAACTATAAGACAAGACACAGAACTATAAGACAAGACACAGAACTATAAGACAAGACGCAGAACTATAAGACAAGACACAGAACTATAAGACAAGACACAGAACTATAAGACAAGACACAGAACTATAAGACACAGAACTATAAGACAAGACACAGAACTATAAGACAAGACACAGAACTATAAGACAAGACACAGAACTATAAGACAATAAGCAGAACTATAAGACAAGACAGAACTATAAGACAAGACACAGAACTATAAGACAAGACACAGAACTATAAGACAAGACACAGAACTATAACACAAGACACGGAACTATAAGACAAGAAACAGAACTATAAGACACATAACTATAAGACAATAAGCAGAACTATAAGACAAGACACAGAACTATAAGACAAGACACAGAACTATCAGACAATAAGCAGAACTATAAGACAAGACACAGAACTATAAGACAAGGCACAGAACTATAAGACAAGACACAGAACTATAAGACAAGACGCAGAACTATAAGGCAAGACACAGAACTATAAGTCAAGACACAGAACTATAAGACAAGACACAGAACTATAAGACAAGACACAGAACTATAAGACACAGAACTATAAGACAATAAGCAGAACTATAAGACAAGACACAGAACTATAAGACAAGACACAGAACTATAAGACAAGACACAGAACTATAAGACAATAAGCAGAACTATAAGACAAGACGCAGAACTATAAGACAAGACACAGAACTATAAGACAAGACACAGAACTATAAGACAATACACAGAACTATAAGACACAGAACTGTAAGACAAGACACAGAACTATAAGACGAGACACAGAACTATAAGACGAGACACAGAACTATAAGACAAGACACAGAACTATAAGACAAGACAATACACAGAACTACAAGACAAGACACAGGACTATAAGACAATAAGCAGAACTGTAAGACAAGACACAGAACTATAAGACAAGACACAGAACTATAAGACACAGAACTATAAGACAATACACAGAACTATAAGACAAGACACAGAACTATAAGACAAGACACAGAACTATTAGACGAGACAGAACTATAAGACAAGACACAGAACTATAAGACAATAAGCAGAACTATAAGACAATAAGCAGAACTACCAGACAAGACGCAGAACTATAAGACAAGACACAGAACTATAAGACAAGACACAGAACTATAAGACAATACACAGAACTATAAGACACAGAACTATAAGACAAGACACAGAACTATAAGACACAGAACTATAATACAAGACACAGAACTATAAGACAAGACACAGAACTATAACACAAGACACAGAACTATAAGACAAGACACAGAACTATAAGACAAGACACAGAACTATAAGACAAGACACAGAACTATAAGACACAGAACTATAAGACAATAAGCAGAACTATAAGACAAGACACAGAACTATAAGACAAGACACAGAACTATCAGACAATAAGCAGAACTATAAGACAAGACACAGAACTATAAGACAAGACACAGAACTATAAGACAAGACGCAGAACTATAAGGCAAGACACAGAACTATAAGTCAAGACACAGAACTATAAGACAAGACACAGAACTATAAGACACAGAACTATAAGACAATAAGCAGAACTATAAGACAAGACACAGAACTATAAGACAAGACACAGAACTATAAGACAAGACACAGAACTATAAGACAATAAGCAGAACTATAAGACAAGACG